>NC_134568.1:262548314-262870814 GCF_050947875.1 Dermacentor variabilis | reverse complement strand
ATACTTACTATTTTGCTGTTATTTAGAACATTTTTGTTTTATGGTGCTAGAATCTTCAATTTTTGTCATTCTGGCATTTGTGGCCTATTTAGGATTAATTTTTATGAGTAATTGTTCACTTATAAACATACCTTTTTTCTAGAATGTAGGGTCATACGAAGAATAAATTAATAAAGTAGCGAGTTTTATGTATGGTACAAGTGGTCGTACCACGTCACTCTACTTGGGATAACGGAAGAGCGCAAACTTCGCATTCGCAATACCTTTTCCCTTCTTTTATTTTATTTTGTGACGCAAACAGTTCAGCTTGCGTAATTCTTTAAAACATATATTGCCGTAACAAATACTCCCTGGCGCAATAGCTTCGCTTTACTGGGTGAAACAGTAACATCCCAACAATATTATTTTGAGTGTCCATAACGTTATGCTTCAGTGAAACGCTCGATGTGTGCACTTCACCAAGTTTGGTATTTTTTCGGCATACCGCTACTGCTAGGTCATTATCGCAAAGCTAGTATTTGAAAGCCGAGACAAAATACAGTAAAGTCAGTCGCTTTGTATACTGTGGATTCCTGTAACAACAGCACCTGCTCGAAAAAAAAAATCTGAATCCTGAAGCTCTGAACTAAACTGCAACAGCAATCACTCCCTCGGCATACCACCAGCGCTCCCAAATTTGCGCGGAAGTACCAGCAATTTCATGGACAGGCCGAGAACTGCATGCAACGACAGTAGTGCGACCACAAGCAAGGACGATGACGTGACGGTAGTGGCATAACCATGAACAGCGCGGCATAACTGAACGAACGGAGCAATTGCTCTTTTGGGCTAATCCTTCCGTGCCACGGATGAGCTGGGTTCGTCCGCGCGCTTCTGGCAAAAGACGAGCTGAGCTCGTCGACAGTGCTTTTCATTTTTCGTCAATTTTTCATATTCCCGTCGACGATATTTCTTTGTGTGTGCGTGTGCGTGTTCGCGCACGCCCGCGTGTGTGTGTGTGTGTGTGCCTGCGTGTGCGTGTGCGCGTGTGCGCGTGTGCACGTGTGTGTGTGTGTGTGTGTGTGTGTGTGTGTGTGTGTGTGTGTGTGTGTGTGTGTGTGTGTGTGTGTGTGTGTGTGTGTGTGTGTGTGTGTGTGTGTGTGTGTGTGTGTGTGTGTGTGTGTGTGTGTGTGTGTGTGTGTGCGTGCGGGTGCGTGCGTGTGCGCGCGTGTGTGCGCGCGCGCGCGCATGTGTGTGTGTGTGTTGTTAAGTTTCACTTTTGCAATAAATTATATTTTGTTCAAATAAAGGCCTAACAAATTCCGCGGTAAAACGAACTTGGTCAGTTTTGGTCGTAATTCAGGATAGTAGCATGTGGCGTGGAAGCGGTTAAAGGCTGCGGCAGTAAAATACTGCGCGATGTGGTCGCGTCCTATACTAATTAAACGATTTACGGATCATGGCACAATGATGCACACCGTAGCGCAACCGAATGATTGGTAGGACGGAGGCAGGCTCGGACGCACAGACAAGCACTGTTTCGAGCTCCTAAAGAGGAAGAAGGGGTGACTATCGGGCGAGTAAACCCGCGGTAGCCGTCTCATGCTGTTGCAGTAAAAGAAAAGATAAGATATCAGCGTGACGGCACGTATGCGCTCTTCCCGACCACATTATTAGTGCGCGACAGAACTGATCGTCATCGCAAGCCTCGCGGCAGAACAAAGTGAAGAGGGCGGGTTCATTTTAAGCATAGGTCGCGGTACGATCACATGTCTAAAAACCGTTAGCCAGAGAATACATATAAGAGACAGAGCGATGGATCGGCAGCCGAACCCGGAGTGGGCGGAGGCAACCCTCGCGCACTGCGTACTCCATTTAAGGGCCGCATGCTCTTCCGTGGCTGGTGCCCCACAGCCGCGGAAGCAGTGCTGCCATGAATGGAATGACGGCGGCCTGACTGATGATTCGCGTCGATGTACAGAGACAGTGACGTCATGTCCCCGAGAGGTGGTGAGTGAGGGCTCTGGGATGTGTCCTTTTTCGCATCATTCGATAGAACAGCCGAGAATCCGCAGAGGAAGCTCAATGCGATGACGGAACAATGGTAACGAGCGAGACCGCTGCAGGTTTTGTCAGTGCCATCCTTGCCTTTGGGAACTTGCGTGCAAACTGCAATTTGCATTGTTAAGCTTTTTTTTTTAAAAGAAGAAAGAGATAACTTCAGTTCGTGCTTTCTTGTCATGTACGCCACACTCGGAACAAGAGAGAGAGCAAATAATCATGCGCTCTTTGGGGTAACTATAATTCTGCGGTTTTATATGCTCACAATTTAATACCCTGCTTCTCCTACAAGAAGGGACCCATGGAGAACAATGAGACCCCGACAGAATTTCGTCCCGGTAAGTTCAGTTCTCATGATAGCGTGTGCAAGAGAAACATACGGAAGCATATTTGCATCAGCCAATTGCCATTTTCTCCTTTGCTTCGTATCGAGGAGCGAATTAGAAAAGCGGGTATAATTCTAAATATATAGCCAAAAAAAATCTTTCCTTCCTTCCCGTAAACCAGATTTCATTCAGTAATCGCATGAAACAGCATTATGAGATTAACTTCAGAGAGCATGTAAGCAGGAATGGTGTTAGTCATGTAAGAAAAAAAAACATATTTCCGACGTGTTTACAAAACCAAAAATACTTTCTTTTACAAAAGTTCATGCGAACAATGTACAGGAAAGGTATTACTGGCCATATCATACGTTCTCGCAATTATGTTAGTTACGCCGTCAAACGTTTTCACTGTTTTTGTTGTGCTGCTACGACACAGAACTCCCCCTAAAGAAAAGAAAACTATCCTCATTAAGCCCTCAAAGCGTTTATTTGATTACTCAGAGCGTTTACTAATTTCCTGCATTGCCCGTTCTTACTTTTCGAGTCACAAGCGTGAAACTAATTTCATTCAGCGGCAACGACATATTTCAGTAATTCAACAAAACCTTCTTGAGAGTGAAAAGTGAGGAAGAACGATAACAAAGGCGCCGTAGTTGCATCGCTCGAAATATGCATCGAGACGGAGGGCGCAGGAGAGGAGCGGATATTTAATTACAAAATGCAAGCCCGACCAGGACACGCGACCAACCACGCCCCCGGCAAAACGCACGGTCCGGCGGGAGAGAAAACAAGCTCGCGCGGCCGCACCTGCGGGATCTCAGCCGAACTGCGCTGAAGCAACGGCGGCTTTCATTTCACAAACTGGGATAATATTTTTGCAAGCAAACAAGCGCGCTAGGCGCAGACCTTGGAAACAACGCCCTCGGTCACTCTCAGGCGAGTCACGTTTTGCTCCTTTATGTCGCTACAGGGCGTGCTCGTATAGCCGCCGTCGCAGAGCATGCTCCCCGGCGAATTTATGTTCATTGGAAAGACTCTTTGCTTTTTCTTTCGAACGCGTGTAACGCTTACCATACGCTCGCTAACAAACCTCGAGCAGTCTCGGCGTAACGGTTCCTTCACGCTCGTCAAAAAGAGAACAGTGAGCGGGGGGCTTCTGCGCAGGCTTGCGTGGGAACAAGGCCGACCACCGCGCGAAGCCCGACCACCGCAGTGTATATACGCGCCCCTCTCTGCAGCCACCGTCCAGCGCACTGTCAGTGCGGCCGAAGCGATAACTGGTCCAATTAGAAAGCAGTTTGCTCCCCATAATCACGTGAGTCATTCGACGAAGCTCGCCGGAGCGGGCCCGCCGAGTCGTCCCTTGGGGACGCGGGTCCCCGGACGTCGCCTTCGCCGTCCGGCGCCGCCAGCGGGATGGCCGCTCTGATGGGGTCGCCGGGCTTCAAATTGCTTTTTGCTCCGCTGAGCCTCGAATACCCCCCCTTTCCCCAGCGACGCGGTGACGGTGGCGGCGCGTCTCCCTTCGGCCGACCGCCAGTGCTTCGGCCAGTACGCGCTCGCCGTCCAATCTCCGCGCGACGACGCTCTCTTCTTCGCGCGACGCGGTAGATGATATTTGGGAGTGCGGCTGCATGGGCTTAGCCTGCCGGCTGCGGCGCGATGCCGGCGCCCTAGGAAGCGGGCCAGGAAATGGAGAAAGACGGCACGCGCTCGGATGGGGTCCCGGCGACGCCGGGGGGAAATGAATGGCGCCCTGCCGCCGCTGCGCTGGATATCAATCCGCAGAGAGCTGCCGGTGCGAAGAAGAGGGGGAAGGTCCGCGCTGGGCGCGCTAATAAGGAAACAGGAGCCGCGATATGAAGCCCAGCTCTCGTCACACTGGATGACGCGGCCCCCGCTGACGCGTGTAGCCCGCGCGATGGCGCAAGAAAGAGTGAGAGAAAAGAAAAACACGAAGAACAAAAGCACTGCTCCTTGCGAACAAAGTAGTTGGGTGTGGCATTCCAATCAAGACCGGCTGTCGCTGATTGTTTCCACGAGCGCTGATTCGATCGACAGGAACGTCGCTAAGCCTGATTTGCTCTTGGGGTCGTATAATTCATGCCGGGGTCACCCGGGCTTGTGCGCATGTGTCCAAAAACTCAGAGATAGAGCGAGAGAGAGAGAGAGAGAGAGAGAACGTTTAATGATAACTGGACGCCGTTAATCAGGGCAGTGAATTAGTTGTATTTGTTGTATTTGTTAATTCATTAAAGTGTCCTTTCATTCCTATCAAATCTTTTCTTATATTGTGCGCCGCTCAATTTCTGTAAGAAAGGAAGAGGCTAGATCTTCGGGCATCTGGGCTCACATGTTGGTTCGTACTAGCATTTCCCCTTGCAGACATTTTTTGTAATAAGCTCTATTGAGGAAAGCCTAAATTGCGCAAATTAAGGAGTACGAAAAGAAAGCCTAATGTTTGTCTGTCTTTCTTTTCACACAGATGAGTCAGAACGATAATAAGTAAATTTCTTAATCAATTTCTCACGTTGAAAGTTCTCATACATACTGGCTAATACTGAGCCGATGCCTAATGATGTGTTGCGGTGCCCGTACTATACAAAGGGACTTTTCAGAAAATGGGAATAATTTTTCTATGAGAAAGTAAGAAAATGAACATTAGCAGCAAACTTCTAATAGGGCATATTACTGGAAACACAGGTACACGCACGAACGCACACACACACACACACACACACACACACACACACACACACACACACACACACACACACACACACACACACACACACACACGCACGCACACACAAACACACACACACGCACGCACACACACACACACACACACACGCGCGCGCGCGCGCGCCCGCACGCACAATACAATATTTGCTCTTGCGCATTATTCGCGAGTTGTGTACGCACAGAACAGGCACAATTAATTTAATTCTGTTCGTACCGCAGTGCAGGCCTTTATCCATAGCAAGAGTCAATAATCTTTTAATTAGATGTGTTGCTTAAGATATGAGTCATATTTGTATCTCATAATCGTTGCTTTATTAAATGCGTGACTCTACACATTGTTATCACTTATTACTTATCACTTATTACTTATTACTTAAGGTGCACTTCTCTGACTGTGAAAATTAGAATGCGTTACGAGTAGTGATATTCACAGGTAATATCCATAGCACCATCTTCCAATTCACTTTTTCTTTTTTTGCCTGTATTGTTGTTTGTTCTTTTCCTTTCAAGTGGAGTACAGCCGCTTCTTGATTTTCCGAGAGTCGGTAGTTTAAGAGCGTGGATAAAGGAACGTAATATGAATAAGCCCGTTCGTGGTGCTCTTTGTATTTCTTTATTATTTGGAGTAGCAAGTTATGCTTAATATTTTCGATGGTTTGTGAAGCCTCTTGTGTGTCATATGCGTCTCCGAGATGTGTAGTCACAACAACACTTCGCAAGTTATGCGTTTTGTTCGAACTGATTCGCGTCATCTTGTCTTAAGCCTCTCATGTGTCATATGTCTCATCACGGAAGAAAATAAAAAAAGCAGGAAAAGACGCAAAGGTGTGCACCAAATACTTAGAGGCAACCGCCGTCATTCGACGAGAGCACACTAGATGGCGCCACGATTCAACGCCGTGCCAAACGCAAAGGCTTCAACGAGACAACCAGTATACCAATCTTGCTAGTACAATTTCTTCAATGCGCACCTGAAGCGGCGATTGAAGAGCACGTGCTGTATAGGCTCTGTGTAGTCGAGTTGGCGGCTACTCTGGCGCCATCTGCTGCAGCGAAGCGACAGCACAGGGAAGGCGTCACTGCGGCGCGGCCGGCTCGACGCGTATTCCTTCATGCGCACTGGACTTCGTGTCGGCCACGGTTGGGGCCGTTTTGCTTTGTTCATTACCCCCCCCCCCCCACCCTTTTCTTTAATACGTCCTGCGACAGTGCAATGACATGCACTTCGTGGGCAAGCGTCGAAATTACGGAGGTGCGAAAAAGAAGTGGAACTGGCGATACTGCTGCGTAAGAGACACAGCCACGGAGGCCAGCCCGGGATAAATTTGTACAGGTTTCCTAGCAGGCCTTACAAACCAGAACGGCGAAAGAATGGGATCGCAGCTGTGAGGGGATTTAAGAAAGTCAGCTTCTGTCATCATATTTATGAGAAGTGTTTGTCTTGTAAATCGTTCAACACGCGCGCTTTTCGCAGCTTGCTGCGTGACGCCAGGGGTCATGGCCGGGTCAGCTGCTCCAGATTTAAAAGACATTTGTTAAGACTGTGCTGATTTGACGACTGCTTACTGTAGCTTTAGCATTTGGTGTGATCAGGATTACACTGGTGTGTGCGATGAGCAATATTTTATGCTGAGGAAGCTTATCTTATGCTGGCGAGCGCTAATTCATAGACGATACTCATTTGGGCCGCTGGCGTCAGAGGCACCGTTTCACATGGTGCGATTTTTCCTTGCGAATTCACATTTGCAAAATAACATTGCAAAAGCAAAACGCATATGCAATCAAAGGAATTCGCAAGAGAAATCAGATCTTGTGAAAAGGGCATAATGAACCTCGATCATCGTACGTGATGAAAAATGAACATTCGCTTCATATAAATTCAGATCGTGTGGTTATAATAAATCTCATTTCAGCTGCAGATGGCTCCGAAAAGGTCCGAAACAAATCAACCAGGATATGGTCTAAGTATTTCGTCAATGGAGAAAAAAGCGCAATCGCAAGTCATCGTAGCAACAACCTGACGCTTTTACCGGACGTTTACAAAGGGCGGCAAGCTGACGAGGATAACCTGACGAATAAAAATACATGATAAATAAGGGCTCGTTTCTCTCACTTGACGCGCGAAGCGACTTTTAGTTGCGCCGATTACGTCGGCAAGTAGGTCCCGGTTTCGTGTTCAGCAGTGAGCCATGACAGACCGCTTACAACTAAAGCCCCTCGAGGGGCTTTACTTACAACTGCTTCAAAACCACAAGAGCTTTCGTTTGGCGCCGTACCAGAGGATGACGAAGCACACTGTTTGGATCGCACCGCTGGTACGATCTGTTGGGAGCTCGGCGCTGACGCCCGTGGTTGTACCTGGGTCGCAAGCCCCAAGGGTAGCGTTGGCCTGGCGGCCTGGGGTACCACTGGAAGCATCCGAAGGTCCCGGCAAAGCATGAGTCGACTGGTAACAACAAAACAACTTGTTTATTTTAACATCGCAAAGAGTTGGCGGTCAGGTTGACCGAAGTAGAGAGACGGGAGAGCACTTTACTCAACAGAAGAAATCGGAGCCCTCCTTTTGGCGTCCGGGGCAGCTGTTTTTATACTCTCGCAGTTGAGGGCAAGAAGGAACCCCTCAAAAGACGAGCACGTGAATGTACAATGGGCTAATGGTGACGCACACTGTCGTAGCGCTGCCGTAGCACCATGTCGAGCACGATCTCGTAGCACCCTGTTGTAGCGATGCCGTAGCACCATGTCGAGCACGATCTCGTAGCACCCTGTTGTAGCGATGCCGTAGCACCATGTCGAGCACGATCTCGTAGCACCCTGTTGTAGCGCTGCCGGTCGGGCACAATGACTCTAATGAGAGGATGATCCCTGCTTTCGCAGCGCCTGGTTCTGGCACAATGACTGGAATGCGAGGGTGATCCTTTGCGGTCGCATCGCCGCAGTCGCGCCTGGAAACACCTGCCGATGAGCGTTGCGGCGACGACGATCGGGCCAAAATGTCTGCCGCCCCGCCGCAGTCGCGCCGGCAAAACCACGTGTCGCAGGCGAAACGCAACAGACCGCCCCGCCGGGGGAAGGAGATCCCGATGGACAGGGGACTGCATCCGCTGTCCGGAGGGATGTCGCTCGATGATGCTCATAACCGAAGTCGGGCGTCCCTCGACGTTTCTTGAGCGCAGCGCACAGAGAAGGCCTCGTTCTCTCGTTCAGGTTCGCACGGGACACTGCAAAGTGACTTCGGGAGAGTTCACATTTTTGTTCTCGTTCCCGGCAAGCGTTAGAACTACGCTGAAACTCAACCGCTCAGTCAGCAAGCACGGCACAACCCTCACTAAGCCCTGCCAGGCTCTTTCCCCTTTTTATACCACTGCCTAGTTCCTTACAGTAGTCTAGCATCACTCAGAACGCGTCCACAAATTGAAAAATTGCACTAGAAAGCATATCATCACTTTGAAACACTAAACAAAAGCAATATGTTAATAAAAAAAAAAATCCTGCCTCAGGAAGAAAAACATCAGTAACAAACAATTTTGAGGCTGATTCCTACGTTAGGGGCTTCGACTTAAGCCATCGGCGTTACCGTTGAGACTCCCCTTTTTGTAACGCACCTCAAAGGAATATTGTTGTAAAGCGAGGCTCCAGCGCAGGAGGCGGCCATTTTTGGGAGAGATGGTCTGCAGCCATTGGAGAGGGCAGTGATCCGTCTCAATGATAAACCTCGAGCCGGCTAGATAGCATGACAATTTCTGAACGGCCCACACGAGACACGCACACTCTTTCTCGGTGGCGCTATACGCCTGCTCACGACTGGTCAGCTTACGACTAGCATACAGGACGGGGTGTTCTACTTCTCCATTTTCCCGTTGGCACAGTACAACGCCCATGCCTCGCTCACTAGCATCGCACTGAACAATGAACCCTTTTGTATAGTCTGGCGATCGTAGCACAGGCTGGCTTGTTAGGGCACTCTTTAGGGCGCTAAAAGCTCTTTCCTTTGTCTCGTCCCAGACGACTGTTTGAGGCTCTGTCTTTCTTAGAGCATCCGTCAGGGGAGCCGCGATATCAGAGTACCTAGGGATGTACCTCTGATAGTAGCCGGCGACACCCAAGAACGACCGAATATCGGTCTTGGTGCGCGGTTGCGGAAAGTCTCGCACAGCGGCCACTTTTATTTCAGAGGGGCGGCGACGACCCTGACCAATCACGTGACCGAGGTAGACAACCTCGGCCTGTGCTAACTGGCACTTAGGAGCCTTTACTGTCAAGCCTGCTTCGCGCAGGCGGGTTAGCACTGCCCGCAAGTGTGTCATATGCTCAGACCAGGATGCGGAGAATATCGCTACGTCGTCTAGATACGGTAAAGCGAATTCTTGCTGTCCCCGCAACACTTTATCCATGAGACTTGAAAAACAGTATGGCGCGTTCTTCAAACCAAAACTCAACACTTTAGGACGGAATGTTCCCATTGGTGAAATGAACGCCGCATACCTACTAGCCTCTTCTGTAAGTGGAACCTGCCAATAACCCCTGACAAGATCTAGGGTGGAAATAAACTGAGCGCTACTAACTTTCTCAAGGCGCTCCTCGATGTTAGGGATCGGATAAATTTGATCCTTAGTGATGGAATTAAGCCTGCGGTAGTCGACGCAAGGACGAGGTTCCTTGCCCGGTACCTCAACTAAAATCAAAGGGGAGGTATAATCACTCTCACCTGCCTCAATAACACCGAGCTGTAGCATTTTCTTTACCTCAGCCTCCATAATATCGCTCTGGCGGGGTGACACCCGATACGCCTTGGATCGTACTGGCTCTGGGGAGGTAAGTTCTATATCATGAGTAAGTACCGAAGTCCTACCAGGCCTCTCAGAGAACAGACCTTGAAACTCTTGTAATAGCTGGTGTAGTTCGGTTTTCTGCTCAGGCGACAGCGGTGCTTTACTGATAAGGTCACTAATGACTTGACCGGTGTCTTCCCTGTTCGTCACTGAGCCTAGTCCCGGAAGCTCGACCGGAAGCTCTTCAGGAACGTTTACCATCATGCACACCACTGCTTCCCTTTGTCTATAAGGTTTGAGCAGATTACAGTGGTAAACTTGCTGTGCTTTCCGCTTTCCTGGCAGACTTACCACGTAGTTAACGTCCGACAGTTTCTGAACAATTCGTGCTGGGCCCTCCCACTGCACGTCTAGTTTGTTGTTTAGCGATGTGCGCAATATCATGACCTCATCGCCAACCTCAAAACGACGGGCCCTGGCTGTCCGATCATAATAAACCTTGGCCCTCTGCTGGGCCTTTGTCATTGCTTCACCTGACAACTCCTGTGCCCTTCTTAAGCGTTCGAGGAGCTTAAGCACGTACTCCACCACGACTGGGTCGTCGCCCCTACCTTCCCATGATTCTCGAAGCATGCGAAGCGGAGATCGAAGCGAGCGACCGTACACCAGTTCAGCTGGCGAAAACCCCGTAGCCGCATGCGGCGCGGTCCTTAAAGCAAACATCACCCCAGGCAGACACAGCTCCCAGTCAGTTCGATGTTCAAAACACAACGCTCTCAACACGCGCTTCATGACGGAGTGGAGCTTCTCAACGGAATTCGACTGTGGGTGGTACACTGAGCTGTGTAACAGCTTTACCCCACACCTTTCGAGAAAAGTTGTCGTCAAAGCGCTAGTAAACACTGTGCCCTGATCTGATTGGATTTCCGCAGGGAAACCAACTCGCGCAAATATGGACAGTAGTGCATTAACTATCTCAACTGAGCTGAGTTCTTTAAGCGGCACTGCTTCAGGGAACTTTGTCGCTGGGCAGATCACAGTCAAAATGTGTCTGTACCCCGTGGCTGTTACCGGCAGAGGTCCCACAGTATCAATAACGAGCCGTCTAAAAGGCTCCGTAATGATAGGTACCAATTTCAACGGCGCCCTCGATTTGTCCCCTGGTTTGCCCACCCGCTGACAAGTGTCACATGTCCTCACGAAATGGTCTGCGTCCCGAAAACACCCTGGCCAATAGTACTCTTGCAAGAGACGGTCCTTAGTTTTCTTAACTCCAAGGTGTCCGGACCACGAACCCCCGTGTGACAAGCGCAACAGATCCTGACGATAGCATTGAGGCACGATCAGCTGATCGAACTCCACTCCTCTGCGGTCTAGATACTTCCGGTACAGGACTCCACCTCTTTCCACAAAACGCGCAGTTTTCCTGGCGATACCTTCTTTGACATTGCAGCGCACGTTTTCCAGGCTGCCATCCTTTTTTTGCTCGGCTATCAAAGCCGTCCGGCTGACTTTTAGCAACCTATCAAGTCCGTCTGACGTAGGCGCGATGAGCAAATCAGTAGATAGCTCTTCTAACTTTCCCGAATCGGGATTTTCCTCTCCAGTATCTGGCGCCTTCAACGCTACAGACTCAATTTTATTCTGTTCGGGCGTGCTCTGAATATCAGCTTGCTGCGCCTCTGACCCTTTTTCGTTGTTTGATAACGTCGGCCCCGCAACTACCGCCTTTGCAGCGAGCTCCCGAACCTTCGATCTGGTTAAGGCCTGAACACTAGCTTCACCAAACAAAAGCCCCTTCTCGCGCAGGAGGTGATCGGACCTGTTTGAAAATAGGTACGGGTACTGGGGTGGCAGCATAGATGACACTGCCGCCTCCGTCTCAAGCGCTCCGAAAGGTCCTTCAATAAGCACTTTTGCTACCGGCAGACACACGCTATGAGCTTCCACGGCTTGCTTGATCCATGCGCACTCGCCCGTGAACATATGGGGTTCTACGTAAGACGGGTGAACTACATCCATCGTAGCTGCGGAATCGCGAAGCACTCGGCACTCTTTCCCGTTCACGAGGAGGTCTCGCATGTAAGGCTCGAGAAGCTTCATGTTCTCGTCAGTGCTGCCTATTGAAAAAAACACAACTTTTGGTGTTGTTTCCGGACACTGCGCCGAAAAGTGACCCGGCTTCTGGCACGTATAACACAAGCGCGCTCGCCTCATCTCGAACCGCTTTCTGCGTTTGGCTGCCGCCGTCTCTTTACGTTTGGTCGGACTGCTTTCGCTCGCATCCGCACTACGCGTGTCCCCCTTTAATCTCATGGGCGTGAACTTCGGCCTCTCAAACTTAGAGCCAAATTCACCCTTTTGACCGTCCTTAGCTCCGCGAGCCCGACGCGTCACAAATTCCTCGGCTAGCTCAGCGGCTTTAGCCACCGTACAAACGTCTGGCCTATCCAAGACCCAGTATCGCACGTTCTCCGGTAACCGACTATAAAACTGTTCTACCCCGAAACACTGCAGAACTTTATCGTGGTCACCAAACGCTTTCTCTTCTTTGAGCCACTCCTGCATGTTCGACATAAGCCTATACGCAAACTCTGTATATGACTCACTTTTGCCTTTCTCATTTTCCCGAAACTTCCGACGGAACGCCTCCGCAGACAGCCGGTACTTTTTTAGAAGACTCGATTTCACTGTGTCGAAGTCCTCTGCCTCCTCTCTATCCAAGCGAGCGACTACGTCGGCCGCCTCGCCGGGTAACAAAGTGAGCAAGCGCTGTGGCCACGTTTCCCGAGAGAACCCCTGCTTCTCGCACGTTCGCTCAAAGTTAACCAGGAACAAACCAATGTCCTCTCCAAGCTTAAACGGCCGCATCAGGTCAGTCATTTTGAACAATACGCGTTCTCCTGCACCGTGTGCCTGACTTCCATTACGAGCGCATTCCATCTCTACCTCAAGACGCTTCATTTCCAAAGCGTGTTGACGGTCACGCTCTTGTTTTTCTTTCTGTTCTTTAAGTTCGCGCTCTTCTTTTTCTTTTTGCTCTTTAAGTTCGCGCTCCTGTCTTTTTGCAGTCTCCCTCTCTTCAATGGTCTCAAGGCATTCCGACAGCTCGTCATCCTCAGCCTCTAACTCAAGAATAGCCTTTAGCAGTTCAGGATTTCTTAGTTTGTCTCAGACATCCAGACCCAACTCTCTTGCAAGCTCCAACAATTTCGGTTTGCGCAACGACTTCAAATCCATGGCTGCTCTGAATGCTGCTTTCTCTACTGCTTACTATTGTCTTGCCGCAAACTAACCCGGCAGCAACGACAACCACAATTACCAGCTCTGTTTCTGACACTAACAAAAGCCTGGCAAAGCTCAGAAGAAGAAAGTCCCGCACTCACCAAACCTCGCAGGCAGGAATTCCGCGCAGTCGTTCCGCTGCAGGCAACCAGTCATCACACAGGGCTCGTTGCACTGCTCCCGGATCGTCGTTGAGCTGCTCAGCATACAGTCAACTGCATCTCTTCGCTGCTGGCCTCCGTTGTCGCGATCCCACCGCTGGCAGACAGTTGTTTGAAGTCGGAGGCGATCTCACCGCTGCCAACCAGATGTTTGGATCGCACCGCTGGTACGATCTGTTGGGAGCTCGGCGCTGACGCCCGTGGTTGTACCTGGGTCGCAAGCCCCAAGGGTAGCGTTGGCCTGGCGGCCTGGGGTACCACTGGAAGCATCCGAAGGTCCCGGCAAAGCATGAGTCGACTGGTAACAACAAAACAACTTGTTTATTTTAACATCGCAAAGAGTTGGCGGTCAGGTTGACCGAAGTAGAGAGACGGGAGAGCACTTTACTCAACAGAAGAAATCGGAGCCCTCCTTTTGGCGTCCGGGGCAGCTGTTTTTATACTCTCGCAGTTGAGGGCAAGAAGGAACCCCTCAAAAGACGAGCACGTGAATGTACAATGGGCTAATGGTGACGCACACTGTCGTAGCGCTGCCGTAGCACCATGTCGAGCACGATCTCGTAGCACCCTGTTGTAGCGATGCCGTAGCACCATGTCGAGCACGATCTCGTAGCACCCTGTTGTAGCGATGCCGTAGCACCATGTCGAGCACGATCTCGTAGCACCCTGTTGTAGCGCTGCCGGTCGGGCACAATGACTCTAATGAGAGGATGATCCCTGCTTTCGCAGCGCCTGGTTCTGGCACAATGACTGGAATGCGAGGGTGATCCTTTGCGGTCGCATGGCCGCAGTCGCGCCTGGAAACACCTGCCGATGAGCGTTGCGGCGACGACGATCGGGCCAAAATGTCTGCCGCCCCGCCGCAGTCGCGCCGGCAAAACCACGTGTCGCAGGCGAAACGCAACAACACAGAACGTTAGAGCACCGCGGTGTCACACAGTCACTTTCAATCAAGGTCGCGCGCGACCGGATCACATTTCTCAATTTCGATCAAACTTGGTCACTGCTACATGGTCCAACAATTCGAATCGAGTTAGTTTAGCTCACTTGGCATGAAGGTGCTGACGACAGCCTACGATTGCTATCGTGAAGCTCGAACTCGATGCGCGGATCGCGATCGACTGAACGCCGATCGAGCAAAATCGCAATCCAGAGTGACCGTACGTGCAACTGTACCCGGTCCAGATCGAGCTGTGTGACCATCGATAGTAATAATGTGACATTGGCGCCAAACGATAGGCTGCGGCTACAACGCGCCGGAGCGAAACAAGGCATGCATCGCCTACAGTGAGGCGTCGTTTAAAACTAGGTCAACCTATTAGAAGCACAGCGTTTTTAGGGTGCCAGCTTAGTGACTTCAATGTTAGTGTCACGCTTCTCACTTCGGTATTGCATTCAGGGGAACGTACCCACTACTATAAGACGTACGTATATAGATTTGGCATTTGCAAACGGCATGCGTGACATCGAGATGACCGAACCCCTTGCAGTATACCACAGCGATCACAAAGCTACTCTGCTCACATGCAAAAAATTGACTGGTGAAGTTTCCTATGTTCAATAAACATGTGTTTCACTGGCAACAGCGCAAGGACAGTGGCTGATTACATTGATTTTTGAATAGTTGTCGTTAATCACAAGGGCACATTCATCATCATCATCATCAGCTATTTTTATGTCCACTGCAGGAAGAAGGCCTCTCCCTGCGATCTCCAATTACCCCTGTCCTGCGCCAACCGATTCCAACTAGCGCATGCGAATTTCTTAATTTCATCACCCCACGTAGTCTTCTGCCATCCTCGACTACGCTTCCATTCTCTTGGCACGCATTCTGTAACACTAATGGTCCACCGGTTATCTAACCTACGCACTACTTGACCTACCCAGTTCTATCTTTTTCTCTCAATGTCAATTAGAGTATCGGCCATCCCCGTTTGCTCTCTGATTCACACCGCTCTCTTCCTGCCTCTTAACGTTACTCCGAACATTCTTCGTTTCAGCGCTCTTTGCGCGGTCCTTAACTTGTTTTCAAGCTTCTTTGTAAGTGTCCAAGTTTCTGCCCCAGATGTTAGCACCAGTAGAATGCATTGATTGTACACCTTTTCAATGGTAATGGTAAGCTTTCAGTCAGGTTCTCACAATGTCTGCCGTATGCATTTAAGTAAACATAAAGTTGATTGTAAAGGGAATTGTTAGGTATACAAAGAGACACGTTTCGCTTATCATCCATCTTCACGGAGTGGAAGGACCGACGATTTTCTTTCATTGAATTTATTTATTACTTAGCGTGTTTAGGGAAGTGCTGCTTCTCTTCCAGGATGTGAAGTAGCCGCCAGTCCAGAAAGTTATAGATAATGAAAAAAGAAGATATGGGCAGCTTGCACTAGTGGTGCAAGGCTGCGTCACAGCGGAGCTAGTTGCCGCTTCCGAGCATTCAGTCGGCAGCGTTCGTTCTCTCGGGCCCGAAACTCGGGATCCTCTGCTCGGTGACGCCATTTGTCGGCGGCGGCCTAGGCGCGATGGGCAGGATCACCTCTCCTGCGTCGATCGTAGTCCCGCTGAGCCACGCGCCGAGCTTCCTTGTAGGCGGCTTCTTCCTCGGGACTCTTGCCTTTCTTCGATCGCCCTGTGGTATCTGTGCACGCGTGTTCACTAGACGATACACGTCTGTCGGCGCGCCGGCTACTCAGAGCTTTCTAGCATATCAGTGACGTCACGGCTAAGCGAACACTTGCTTCTCCTCGGCTGGGGAGAGGGAAGGCGAAGCGCACGCATGCCGCGACGAGACTGCGCCCTACGCACGTGTGTGTTGCCAGCAGGTTGCGTGGCTCGGTGACGGGTGACGGGGTCGGTGACGCACAGCTGGGCCGAGTTTTCTGTCGGCAAGAAACGGACTTACGAAAAGCACAACAGCTCCGCTGTAAAACGCTTTCATAGTTGTAACGAATTATGCAATGTGTGTAACACAGTAGACGACGCCAAGTTGTCGCGCAACACCTGAAGGAGCAAAGTGTTTCGCCTTTTAGAGCGCAGCTCTTAGGCGCCGTTCCTGTGGCGAGTGTCGGCGTAACCGAGCGAACGAGCGCCGCTAAGAATGAAAGCAAAGGCGGAGAGACTGCGGGAGATGAAAGAAAGGGGATAGCGCAGGAGGTGGGTGCAGCGGAACCATGAGGCGGAAAGCGGAGGAGGAGCGGAGTGGAGACGGCCTGCGCATGCGCAGAGTTGCCGGCGGCCTAGGCATCCGCAGCCGCGTGGGCGATCTCATCTGCGCTTCCGAGGCATGGGGGGGGGGGGCGGAGAGGGGGTACGGTGAGGTGAGGAGGGATACGCTGATCCGCGGCGTCAGCTGTTGAGGTCAGTCCGCGGCACCAGTGTGTGTGATGGGGATTACTGCTCCTGCAAGGGGCGATAGCTAGCGTCTATGAATGAGGCTCGATGTGACGCTGCATTTGGTGTTGTCGCCGCTGACACAGCTGGCACGACTGACTTCCCCGCGACGAAAGGCCGCTCTCATCGTTGGTGGAACGAAGGCGTGAGAAGAAAAGCGCAGTTCCACGCAAGACAGGCAGTGCGGCGACAATGGCTACGATAGGGCACCACAGCAGCGCACGTTGTCCCCATGGAAACAAAGCGCTGCATGAGCAGAGGTCTCTCTGCGGCGGCCGTGAATCGCAGGCGCTGCCTCTCGCCGTCTCCCAATTAGCGAGGCAGACGCGCCACACTTTGCTCCGTTTGGAACGTGCCGCACGAGACTGGTTGTCAGCGCCAGCCAATATATCGCGAAATGAAAACGTACAGAGCTACGCTCAAATTTCGCATTAGAGAGTATCGCAAGCGTCGGCGAATTTTTTCTCTTCATGCTCCGATTGGACATCGATCTTGACAAAGCACAGTGAAGTACCGTAGTCTGACGTAATGTATGCCTTATGTAAACTGGCTCTTTCTAACTTTGCAAAATAGAGGACTGTGCACAAGGGGAGCGATAGCAGGCGCACCGCTGCAATGGCGGGGCGGTGTAAGGCTGAACGTTCCACGTTAATCACGTTCCAAGTCAGTCGATCGATTTCAATTTTTTCATAACTCCGGGTTAGAAGTGTTATGCTGAAGATATATTTTTGTACGTACTTAACGATATGCCTTGCAATGACAGTTGTTCTGCCACAAGGGATGAAAAAATAATATGAATAACAGTACAAGTGTCAATAATAAGGTAAAAAACAATAAAATATGATGCGAGGGAATAATTCAAAATTTTTTCGCACATTTAGTTAGAGTAAACCAACATGCGTCCCTCACCAGCACGTAACAATTTAGGTGAGGCTCAGAGTTCAATGTACAAATGTCTCATTTTTTTTTTCAACTAGATGACAAGTTTACAACACGCGATTGATGTTGCATAAGAGAAATATGAATGTTTCTACATCCAAGAAAAGAAAAAAAAAAGGACAAAAACTACTGGCAAATACTCGAGCGATGTAGCAGCCCTCCATGCGTAAACGTGAATTTCTTTGTATGCACCGTTTCACACTCGCCTTAAACGTCTCTGCGCCGAAGCACACACGACATCGAAGAGATATGCGAGCTCTCGGAGCGAAGAAAAACGAAAGAAAAAAACAAGATGAATGACACGACATCTTGTACCGAGGTCGAAAAGGAACGAATACTATAAACGAAGGGTCAAAACAGAAAGGAAAGTAGAAAGAGGGGAAAGCCGAGAAAGACGGCCAGGAACAGTGAGGCTCACGCCCTGTTTGCTCTTCCGGCGTCACGTTTTATTTTGTCTACACCAGACGGCGGGAAAGTACAAACATCCTGGGGAACAAAATGCAGCGATTGGAAAACAGGCTCCCCGTGGGACGGAGGCTCGGTGTAGCGTGCTTTTCAGCGAGCGCCGTCTTCACGGAAGAGTAAACTCGTCTACAGATGCCATTGTTTTCACCCGGGAGCGAACGCCCGCGCAGGACGACCGGGCGAAAGGAAAAGCCAGGAGAATTCCCGCGGGCTCATCTTAAGTTCCCGCTCCACCGCTAATCGATCCGAGTGGCGCTGATAGCAGCAGAAGCACGTATACCCCGCCATTGCCCGGCGCTCACCACCCCAGGGCGCCTGCTCCTCCCCACGCACTCCGGGCCACTGTTGGGCGTCGTGCCACGGGAGCCGCAGAGAACCGCGCCTGACGTTCGGGCAGCCGATGATTAATCCGTGCGCGGACGCATCTCGGAGAGAAATGCAGGATGCCCCGCCGAACGGCATCGAAGGAAAACACGCCGTCTCGTTGTCCCGCAGGTTAGACTCACTCTCTTGGAAGGAAGTGTTGCGGCGTCTATATACTCACACGAGGCGCCTGCAGCAATGAATACAAGATGACAAAAAAGAAAAAGAAAATAAATGAAGAAACGAGGGGAGGGGGGGGCAGAAAGAAACGAGAGAAACATATATATATATATATATATATATATATATATATATATATATATATATATATATATATATATATATATATATATATATTAAGGTTAGTTCTAGTAGTAACACGTAAATACCCCAGAATGTAGATGGGAGAACGGCGCCGTGGTAGCTCAATTGGTAGAGCATCGCACGTGTAATGTGAAGACGTGAGACCGTTCCCCACCTGCAGCAAGTTGTTTTTCATCCACTTTCGATTCCATTAATTTATCATTTCTTTGGTTCAATTATTAAGTACAAGTAATTCCCCCTGTGTTCTCCTTGGAATCTAGCCAATAAATACACTAGGTAACGTTCCTGTTTTTCTTTGTCATTATACCATCTTTCTTCCTCCATCTCTCTCCTGTAGACCGAAGTGTTGTTAACCAACGACGCAAACCGAAGAGCTCGTAAAACAAAGGCTGAAGACGGTGAATTTAAATATCAGTTGCTTACCTTATTTTTTTATTACTTACGCGTTGCTCGCATACCAACCAAACATTGACGCTTATAGATCTTGTTTTGTAAACAGCCGCTTTGTACAGTATAATTCACGTTCTTGAAATAAATTAGTTCTGCGGGTTTACCGGCCAAACCAAGGATATCGTTATGAGGCAAACCGTAGTGGTGGACTGAGGATTAACTTTGACCACGTGGGGCTCTTTGACCTGCAGCCAATGCACGGTACACGGGCGTTTTCGCATCCCGCTCCCATTGAAAGGCGACCGCCGCGGCCCGGAGCCACACCCGCGGCCTTAGCAGCGCCACGCCACATCCGTAAAGCCACCGCGGCGGCTCATTCGGTTTCTCGCCACTCTAAGAGCCTGCATAGTGGTTTCACTACCCTACACTGGGAAACGGAGGAGGGGAACGTAGAAATATAAGAAAGTGGCAGACTGGGAGCACAGACACGGGATTTTCCCTTCTGGTTAACCTCCCTGCCTTTCTCCTTTCTTTCTGTC
The DNA here is from genome assembly GCF_050947875.1 of Dermacentor variabilis. Classification (NCBI taxonomy): domain Eukaryota; kingdom Metazoa; phylum Arthropoda; class Arachnida; order Ixodida; family Ixodidae; genus Dermacentor; species Dermacentor variabilis. The sequence goes on along the minus strand of NC_134568.1, from coordinate 262,851,078 downwards.
TCTATCTTTCTCGGGTAGTTTCACACACCTGCAAACCTTTAGTTTTTATCAAGGCTGAAACAGATGCGATGAGAAATAAATCTCGGCAGGAAAAATTGAACTACGCCGTCAATAAATGCGTTGTTCACTGAAGCAGCTGTCACAGAAAGCACTTATATGCTATAGTGGAAGGGTTGAGGAAGTAAGAAATAGAAGGCAGCATCCGGCGTCTCTCGATGCTTATTTGGAACTTCTATGACGGGGAGACCGGCCATGCTAAGCTGAGACATTTTCTTTCAATGTCAAAAGACGCGAAAATCCTAGCTTTGTACATGTTCTTCCTTTTTTCTGTATCGCAACTACGCATAAACGCGAAAGTTTCTGTGAGAAACGTCTCGACCACGCTCCTTAAACACAACTTTAGGGAAAGTTAGGAATTTGCTAAATTATGGTTGCTAGAGAACAAAGACAAACAAAGGAGCCCAGCCCTCCAGCGTGTTAGGTTTTCGGAATTATACAATCACTTGCGAAAGCCCTGTCATCGACATCGACAGTGAACAAAGAAAAAAAAAGAGAAAAGTAGCGGGCGGCAAATGACGCCAACTGAATAGCCGAGCCATGTCAAGCAGCGAAAACAGCGTGAATCCGAAAACAGCCAGCCAGGGCTTTCGCGACGTGTTTCCCGTTAATTCCGCCCTCTGCTATCCTTTTCTTTTGTTTCGCTCCCGCACTCATCTAGCCTATGGCTTCCACAATCTCCCTTCCTCCTCCCTCTCTCTCTTCCCTTTCTCCTTTCTTTTGTTTAAGTTCTTGCGGCACCAGGGTGCCGAACTCTCTCGCTCGCGTCTGCCTAGTTCACGAACAGCTCAGGCTGCTCCGCTTGCCGTGCTGCTGCGCACGCTTTTCAGGCACGGGGAGTAGCGACTGCACACCGCGATACGCACCGGAAGGTTTGATTCGCAGCGAACAGTCGCCACGTGGCAAACAAAGCGAACGAAAAAAAAAAGATATTTCTCGCCCTAAACCGGTGCCGATACAGGAAACAAGTAAGAGGACGGAAAGAGAAAAAAAAAGCAGAACACGAGAGGGCGATGGTGGAAAACCTCGGCAAAACGAGCATAAGGAAGTGAAATGTTGCCAGAAGATTTTGACTCGCCTCAACGAGTCCGAGAAGTGGACCGAACGGCGGAATCTCTTGAAGCTGGAAACTGGAGAATACGGCAAGGCTAGCGGCGCTCTTTACCGACCCCTTATCCTTCTCTTCTTAAGAAGAAAAAAAAAAGAAAAGAAAGAAATGAAAATAGCTGAGGATAGCAAGGGGCAACTTGAATCATGCCATTACCGAAATGGAAGCGCCCTGCTTTGTCTCAGAGCCCCGCCATCGCGGTCGAGGGAATTGCTCTGCAGTCTCAGATATCGCGCTCGCTAAGCTGACGAGGCTTCCATTTCATCAGGTTCTGGCACAGGGCTCGGAGCGATCTCTCCGCCTTCCACCCTCCAGAAGTTTTCGTGGCGGAACGAGTTTTACCCGCCCTCAGGCTCAACTTTCATATTGCGACCAATCGCGCCGGGACAAAAGTAACCCGCTGTAGTTACTTGTAAGCCTCGGCGTTGATTCCCCAAGCGCGTTGGACAAACCTCCGATGCGCTTATCCCCAAGTCAGTCCCTCCTCAACCACCCTCTCCACCATTTTCCTTTATTTAAATAGCCCGCTGTTTGGAGAAAAAAAAGATAATTTATTTGAAAGAAGGCAGAGATGTCGGATTGAGCTAACGCGCTCTAGCCTGCTGCTCTGCACAGGGGGAGGGGGAACGGGAACATAAAGGTGTGATGAGGGATGATGATGACAAAGAAAGAGGGATGCGCAACGGTGAAACAAGTTCAACATTCTGATGATAAACATTCAGAAATCTCATCCATGAAGCTACTAGCAGGTTCCGCATGAAGTCTGTGGTCACCAATTCAAGTGAACTTAAAGATAAAGGCGCTAGAACGAAGCTGGTGTGTGGGTCTCCCCTGCGTGATCAGTACAAGCGCCAAACAAAAGCTTTATAGCATGTAAAGAGCTGCGATAATCGGCTCCAGCACGGCGAGACCCTGCAGGGCACTTTCAACGGCCGAATTCTCGAGACCACCGAGAATCACGCGCATTGACTCTACCAGGTGCTTCAGCATTTTCTGTACACTCTCCTTCTCATTGTGTCCATCTCCTTGCTTGCCCGTAGTGTCACCGGTTTCATTGGCCCTATAATTCTTGGCTTCCTGGCGCAGAGGGCCACTAGCGCCCACTGGCATGGCTGTGGGCCTAGAGGGTAGCAAAGGCCATTCCGTGTCTGTATCAGCCGTTGGATGTGAATGTTTGCCGCGTGCTGTCATCGACCTTGAATTAGCAGTAGGCGCCGTTACCGTGCTCGATGCACGCACAGGCAGAGTTGGTCGCGGCGCCTGTGCCCCGCTATGTACTTCTTTTGAAGTGGCTTTGTGACGCTTCTTTCGTGAGCGTTGGTCACTTTGGCGATGAGATTGAGCAGCCTCCTTACGTGAAGATTGATCTCTAGCCATTTTTCGAAAAATACGAACTTCTTTTTTCATCTTCGGGCATTCCTTCGAAGTCGCTTCTTGAGAGCCAGTACAGTTGGGCCATTTAAATGAAGACGCATCACAGTCGGTGGTATTATGCTCTCCGCCGCAACGCGAGCAGGTGGCTTTGCTTCTACAAACAACGTTCACGTGTCCTATCTTGAGACATTTCCGGCACTGAACAGGCCTCGGAACGAATGGTCGTACACGGTGTATCACGTAGCCCACTTTGACAGACGCTGGTAATGTCGAAGAAGCAAATATTAACTTGACACATCGGGAGTGTCCCAAGTGGTGAATCTTAAGGATGCGCACCGATGACCTAAAGAAACTCCTGAGGTCCGCATGCTTGATTTCAAGCTCCACGTCGGAAATCACTCCAGTCGCTGTCTCCTTTCCGTAAGTGATAAAGGAGCGGACGGGGATTGCGCTTAACTATGGAATGGTCTCTAACTTCTCCAGTATTGCGGAATTTTTTACATCGATTGTCAGGATGTACTTGCGAGCGTTGAACCTGATTTCATTGATCTGCCCAGGGGCCAGACATTCAAAATATTCGGTTAGAAACTGCCTACTGTAGGAGTTGGCGGACGATCTCGCCGCTGCTACCATTTGTAAGGGTTGTAGGTCGTAGAGAGGAACTTGGGAGGAACTAGGCCTACAGGGTTTATTTACAGTATTTACATTTTAAACAAGAGGTACATTCGACAGTTTAGCGTGGCTCCCAAATGGAGCACGCAAGACGAAGCTTACAACATGCGAGCACGAAGTTCCAAACACATAGCTTCTCGAGCACGAGCACACTGCTCACGAGTACGATAACGCGCACATTCTAGCACCTTGACGAGCCCACACTAGCAGCCGACAACAGCTGCTTATAAACACTCCATTGGTCCCTAGTTTCCTAGGTGAGAGAATCGTTTGACCAGTCATCGAAGTTGACCAGCCGGTTGTCCATTATCTTGAGTCTTCAAAGGCGCGTCGGTTCCCCGAGCTGACCCCCGCATCGCGGCTGCCGGTTTCCCTTTGTCTTGCGCCTCTAAATTCCAGAGCTGCCTTTCTCCTGTAGTCGCCACGAGTGTCAGCAGACTGTGACGAATCCTGGGGCCCCCGTACCGCAAAGCCCCCTTTTGTTAGGTAAAGCTTTTCTTGCTGCAGAGAGACCATGACGACCCGGCAAATCAACCAACAATACGTTGGGTGCCAAACATGGCCCGCCCTGCTGTCGTCACCGATTCTCCGAACGAGGCGCATGGTGGATTAGCGCTGTCGTCGTCGCTGGATCTCCGAAGGGCGCCAGCACCGCGGGTCGATCGAAGCACGTGCAGCGGGCTGAAATAGCTTTGCAGAGCAGTACCCCTGCATGCCGATCCTGTCGCTGTCTCACGCGCACAGTCCGAATGATTCTTAACTAAATCATCCATCTCTTGGCTACCTAGACTGGCGGAGAAATGCACCGATCCCTGAACAATGCAGTGGTCTTCACTTGAGCTACGGAGCTCGCAATACTGCGAACTGCCCTCAACTGCATCGTCCACCTGGCACTTCACTTTGGCACGCAGATCTGACCTGACATGGGTGCTCGCGTCTGTCGGCTCAGCAGTACTCTGTACTTCGTTAACTAACTCGTTAACATTACCTGCGACGCACACGCGCGGTAACTGTGCCAATTCATTCACAGCAGGCCTAGCTGTCTCTACAGTGCTCTGTTGGCACAGCACCTCGTCGCTCTCATTACAGCCTTTAACGGCCTCTGTTGCCACTAAGGCATCGTTAGCTTCTAGCACTTTGGGTTCACCTATGAACGTGCTGCTAATCTCACAGGTACTACTACTTCTCTCAGCTTTCGACCGAAATCTGCTATCGACTTCCTCCCACTTTCGCTGCGTCCAGCCTACAGATTTCTCAAGCCGCTGTTTACTTCGCTCGATTTCCTGCTCCAAACCTTGAATCTATTTGTTCAATGCAGCAACGTACCGCCTCGTTAGTTCTGTTAGGTCTTTCTCCTGCGAAATGCTTTTCAGTTCCTGCCTAGCTTTTTCCTGTTCTTGCCTAAATTCTTCCCGTTCTTGCCTAATTGCTTCATGTTCCCGTTTTTTGCTTAGAATTCGTTTACCCATTTGTTCTATGAATTTCAAATCATTGTCACTTTCGAAAATTGTCTTACGAATCTCTGCTTCTGTCAAGTCCTCCTCTACGTCTACCTCGATCTCTTCACACAACCACAACAGGTAAGCTCTCGTCAAACACATTAGGACCATCGTCGCTACTTTAAGCTTTCGCTCTGCTGTCACACGATATTTGCTGCGATACCCACGCATATCAGAATAGAAGTCAAAGATCCCAGCGAATCAAATCTACACACACAGAGAAATTGAAGCCTGCTAAATCTTACAGCCAAAACCAAACGTTTACCCACTGAAGCAGCACCATATCACTAGTCCTTCTCCGCCGTATCCAGTCAGTTGCAAGAGGTGGTCAATCTCAAGTCGCCTCCAACTTGGTCAGGATACCGGTCGGTCACCATTTGCCAAAGTCCGTGAGCTGCCGTTGCTGTCTCCGAGTCGTAGGCCGATCTACGAGCCGTAGGCCGATCTCACCGCTGCCATCCAGTTGTAGGAGTTTTGGAGGACGATCCCACCGCTGGCATACAGTTGTAGGAGTTGGCGGTCGTAGTTGTAGGGAGGACCTTGACTCTTCGTCGGGACTTAGGCGTGCAGGGTTTATAAACACTCGGTCCTCCCTCGATCCCAAGGTGAGGGAAACGTTCGACCAGTCATCGTAAACGAGTCGCCTCTCTGCGGGCGGGACACACACTCACAGACACACTTCTTTGCGCGAGGTTCCCGGTCCCCAACCGAGGCCAGACGGGCTTCGTAGAACTCGGGGCTTACATCAGGAGAGGTGCCTTTTATTCCCCGAGCTGACCCCCGCATCACGGCTGCCGGTTGCCCATTGTCTTGCGCCTCTAAATTCCAGAGCTGCCTTTCGCCTGTAGTCGCCACGAGTGTCAGCAGACTGTGACGAATCCTGGGGCCCCAGTACCGCAAAGCCCCCTTTTGTTAGGGAAAGCTCTTCTTGCTGCAGAGAGACCATGACGACCCGGCAAATCAACCAACAATACGTTGGGTGCCAAATGTGGTCCGCCCTGCTGTCGTCACCGATTCTCCGAACGAGGCGCATGGTGGATTAGCGCTGTCGTCCTCGCTGGTTCTCCGAAGGGCGCCAGCACCGCGAGTCGATCGAAACATGTGCAGCGGGCTGAAACAGCTTTGCAGAACAGTACCCCTGCAGGCCGATCCTAACACTACTAGGGAGTTCATGCTGTGTGACGGTGAGAGCGGCACGTAAAAAACCACGAAGGATTCCTGCTCACTCTGATTCGATGAAGTCGTCTCAGTCGACATACGGCGGATCTTGTTCATACGGCGGTCCATGGCTATGGTGTACTAGCTGTTAGAGTCCATGGCTTCTGGCGTTGAGCTTACCCAGGAATCAAGCTGGTACGAGCTTCCAAAGGCACGTCGTCACAAAATGAGCGATGAAGTAGACGACTGACCTTATTCAGGTGGTCGTGGGAACACCTTCTTGCTCATCCTTGATGAAATGACTCTCACGAAAATGGCAAAAATGTAAAGAAATGCGTAACAGCGAGAGGCCCAGAGCACCAGTGAGATCTTGGCACTTCTTTCTGGCGTGTTGGCATGGGTGGATGTAATGGCTGATATAGTTTTTCATGCGTGGTCATGTGGATCTCATGAGCAATTTCTTATAAGTGCGCCAGAAGCGATCATGTCCGCCCGATCCAGGAGTGTCATGGTACAGATGAAGAATCCTTGGAACCATAGTTGGTGGCACGTGATACTTTGCAATGATAAACTGGAGCTCTTCTGTACCTTCCTGCAGCATAATATGATTGATTCTCTCTGGATTCTTGCTTGATTCGTGTACAAGTAATCTTGATAGTGCGTCAGCGTCAGTGAGGAGGGGGCCAGGACGGTGCGAAATTACGAAATCAAATCGTTGCAGTTAGTTCACCCATCTAGCAATGCGGCCTCTTGGCTGGGCCATGCTCAGAAGTTTAGTCAGTGCTTGATTGTCAGTGAAAAGTATGAATTTTGCACCTTCCAGGTAAGTATGAAAGTATTGGGCAGCTTTTAAGACGACCAGAGCTTCTTTTTCTGTGGTATAGAGTAATTGATTTCAGCGGGTTTCAGGGTATAGCTGTAATACAGTGGTGTGCGATCTGTTGTGATGTTTCCCATCGGCCTCGAGACAGCACTTCCAGCCACCGGCAAAGTCTGGATACATCTTCAGATACTGTTTGACGTCTCGTATGGCACGTTCCGCTAGGCCGTTTGCTGCCGGGTGGTATGGAGAAGAGTACTTGATCATTATGCCGTGTTCCTGTGCCGACTTTGATAATTTGGCACTCCGGAAAGCCGGCCCGTTGTGTCAGACGAGTGCCTTTGTGCGTTTAAAACATTCAGCCTTGCGGAGATCTATTACGCTGTTTGCGTCTTATTTGCCAGCTTTAGCCGCAATCGTCCTTGTGCACTCATCTATGGAGAACAAGAAAGCATGCGTTCGCTTGACTCCTTCCCCCTTCTTTTTGAGCTCCGCGAAGTCCAAATGAATTACTTCGAACGGGACGCTGTTTGGAGGAATATAAATGATTCGATAAGCAGCTTGCTTCTCTTCCAACCTGTACGGAAGCACAACACTAAAGCGCCTGGCATGCACGAAAAGGCAGAAACTCAGAGAGAGATCGACACCATGAGGGATGTTAACGCTAGCGGTGAAATTGGAACCGCTGCTAGGTTTTGCGTCAAGGTTTATGTGTAAAGTCATTGAAAGACGTGTACATAATTATAAAGTACAGTAACTACGATCGACGTACGTGTCCTGCAAAAAGAAAATAATCAACGAAAGCTTATTTATTCATTGACATGATCAAGTGTAGATCAGGAAGAAATATACCTATTGTGCTTCTGAGGTTCAATGACACGAAACTTGTGCATTACGCTGGCTAACCTGAGGCCGTAGATTTTATGATTCACTGATGTCTATAGTATCTATATTATTATATATATTATATTTATTATCTGTTATCTATATTACAGTTTCCTTGGTGTGTGAAGGTCATGTTGTGCGCAGCCATGCAAGCTGGCTGCTGCGGAAGCACTGGATAGTATTTAACTATAGTTGGACGTGAAATTCGCGTTAGGTACACTTTTCTAGGTTCGCGTTAGGTGCCTTCTGAGATGAAAAAAAGAAAATACATTATGGGGTTTAATGTGCCAAAACCACTTTCTGATTATGAGGCACGCCGTAGTGGAGGACTACCGAAATTTCGACCATCTGGGGTTCTTTAACGTGCACCTAAATCTAAGTACACGGGTGTTTTCGAATTGCGCCCCCATCGAAATGCGACCGCCATGGCCGGGATTCGATCCCGCGACCTTGTGCTAAGCAGCCCAACACCATAGCCATTGAGCAACCACGGCGGGTTAGAAATTTGTAGTTCTGCACTAAAAACAGATATCGCAGTTCTGTAAACTGCATCGGTTAGAGAATACAAAGCGGAACAAAACTGATTTAGTAATTTACGTCTTACGTGATTTGGTTACATCGTTTGCAAGGGTTTTGCAAAAGTCCTACTCACATATTAATGGTCTAAATGAGAGCCATATTTAATATATCAATTTTTCCGCTTTAGATGTACTGGTAGATACAACTGTCATAATTGTGACATCGTTTTCATTGCCGAGTTACACAGTTGTAAGCTTCATAGTTTTGTTTTCTGAAAATTTGCGATTTTCAACAATTTTTATAAAAATATTGACGGCTTAAATAAAGAAATTTGTTACTATTAGTAACTACAGTTTTACTTTTTCTTTTGAAAGCAACAAGCATCATCAAATTTTGAGCAGTGGTTGCCGAGAAAAATGATGTTTCCTTTCCCATTTATTTGAATTGTATTGAATTCTGAGTTTTTACGAGCCAAAACCACGATTTGATCATGAGGCATGCCCGTAGTGAAGAACACCGGATTAATTTTTACTACCATGGGATCTTTAAAGTGAACTATGCGTGGGCCATGCTAGCAGTAAATCGTTCTGATGAACGAACCACGTTCCAGCAAAATTGAGATTAAGGACATTTTACTGCGATAGCAACTATATTGACACTCCAGATGAATTTCCGCAGTCGCCGTATATGCAAACACCCTGGATTAACCATCACCCTATAAATAGTCTTTCTCCTAACTCGTGCCAAGTCGTAAAAAAACACATGCACCATACACGAACGCAACCAACTCAATATTGTTTTTTGTTCTTTAACCAGTTTTTTTACTAATTATTTGACAACGAGCCTAGCTGACCAACTAACAGATATCAATTAGCTACCATTCATAGTAGCGATATAAACCCAGAACCTTAAGTGAAGGCGTTGTATAGCGTATTGACAAATATCCAATATATTTTTTATGAGAGTTGCAGTCGGTAATCTTTTTTTTTCCAAGTTCCGTTGAAAACTGGCACGGTCTGGAAAATTGTCTCGGCACTATGTATACGCGCTTGCGCACAGCGACATAAGTGCCCCTGGACAAATTTCGGATGAGCAATCCGTGCTTACCAAACCAATAATTACTTTGTCAAACTTTAAAAATACGCTTTCTTATTCTGAAATAATTGCGTCCACATTGGTGATTTCACTGAGTAAGCCATTGTTGTGTTAACATTGTTAAACAATTCCTGTATATATTATTACATTATTGTTCGCTTTTTGCGAGGCAGCGTTGAAGCTTTTGACAGAAGTGAGCGGCACCTGGTGCCTTTCGCAAACACTCAAAGGCATCTGCGCAACGGATAATCCTACAGGTTTACGAGTAGCTTCGGGAAAGCATATGCTTCAACTGCATCAATGCTAGCTGCTCTGTAAGGTTCATAAAAAGACTGACGGCGGGAAACCGAACCGTTTTTCGGTGCAGTAAGGACTTCGCGCCCCTTCAACCTGTGTTAATAGAAGTAGCAGCTATGTTCCGCGTAAGCCTATTAGTTACTGGCACCGTAGGCCAAGCCAGTTAACCCTGGCGTCGAGCGTATAAGGCGTCTGCACAGTGAGAGTGGAATACCATGTTCGACACCAAAGCGCCGCTGGCGGTTTCTTAGCAGCCTGCAGGCACCGCGACGCCTGAACTGCTCTCCGAGAAGGATCAGATGCAGGGGAAACAGGGGTTATAGAAGACGTGAGTAGCGCACTGGCGTTGGCCGCCAATGAGCAAAGTCGGAAGTTCTGCCTCGAAGACAGGAAGCGTATAACAGGGGGGGGGGGGGGGGGCATGGTTCTGTATCTCTGTTACTGATACTGTTACTGAGCCACTGATAGGCTTGTTGCACGCTTATGGATTTAAAAAATCACGCGTTTCCGATTGGAAAAGTGGCAATAGTTTTGCGCTGCGTATGATGTTAGCAGCACTCCATTGATTTCCAGGCCCTTTGTGGGCAAACAATGCGCTGCATTTGAGCGTGCCTACTCTTTCCTGTTTGCGCTGAACCCGGTGCGCGAACACTGGCTTAAGTGAGCCAGTGAAATGAAATTACAAAGTAGATTGGCCTTCTAGTTAACAGTTTTCCAAAAGCCTCACGTTAACAGTTCGGGACAATTTTAGCTGCAACGCCGAGGCATACTTATTTAGCAGAGCTATCTTGCAACAAGGGCGAGTCTGAGAACTTCTGCTCAAGCAGACGCAGCTTCATTGTGGCGCTGCTCCAATTTCGCTATTTGAACATATGTTATAAAGCGAAAAATTGAAAAACGGTTATTAGTGAGTCATTTTAATTATTTACCTTGACATTGCCAATGTGTGACGTAATATTCATCTCTTCAAGTAATGCATTAGAAAAGGGTGAACTGCGTTTTCACAGATAGAATAAGGGAAACCAAGGGGCTCAATTTTTAGGAACAAGCGCGTGAAGCCAACAAACAATGAAGCTAATAAAAAGACAGGAGAAATTCAGTTTCTCTAATAATAATATACAAATAAGAGTTAAATTAAATACAGGCAGTGTGTTCGACTCCCAGCGGTGGCTAAATTGTATTTTCTTCCACTTTGATTTCCTTTTTCCTTTATTAACAGTATAACGTTGAGCAGAAACGTAACCCTCCTCCGCAGTTAAGTATGCAAAAGAGTTAATTTTTCCAACGAGTTTATTGGCTTAATTTGCATTTGCGTTATATGCCTGTATCTATATGTTTGTAACAACACATGTATGCACCATTAAGGAAATGGTACTTACTTTAGAGTCGACCGTAGCCTTCAATTGCTTGGGAAGTCTGTCATCTGGAACGAGGAGGCACAAGCACTTAGTTACGCCATACCTTCGAGACATAAAGCCACAAGAAATACAGCTCTAGGCGAAGATATTGCCTCCTCTAAGGGCTCCTTACTAGGTTTGAAGATCGGCAATTATTAAACCCGGTGCGTAGATAACGTCTTGACGATCATCTCTGCAAACTAGTACACCGACGTGCTTTGCCATAGCAGCTTGATTTCAATCTTTCAATCAAGACGCCGCGCGCCATTCTCAGAGCAGTCAGTGTCCGCACCAGCACGGACGACGTCACTGCTCTTGCCCACTATATCAAGGGTCACGCCAGCAGCGTGCAACTGCCAGTAGCAAAGTGAACAACATCAGTCCAGTGGCAAAGTGAACAACATCAGTCCAGGGATTTCCGCGAAACACAGAGAGCGCAAACTCGCCTCTGGGAATGTGCCGCGCACCGAGAAAGAGAGAATAAAAACAGACGCATCTCTTGACGTTATCATGACATGGATCTTTGGCCCCAATGTCCCGAAACGCAGGAGATGTGTGTGACTTGCAGAGGCTGGTCGACGCAGTGGGCGGGAGCCTCTGATGTGGAGAGCTCGTTTCCTTACACCGTCATCTCGCAACATTTGATTTGCGTCTCCCTTCGCTATTCCTGCACTCTTTTCGAAAATTCCCGCGCTAGTACGCTCCTTGTATGGCGCTCTACAACTCAAAGTTGCCCCCAATGCTCGACGGGACCTGGTGAGGGGCCTTTTACGAGAAAGCCATTATGAACCATAACATTAAAAATAAGAAAAGAACTGCACATCAGTAAGTTCATGTTCGCTCGCTCAACATATTGTTTTGCGCGCACAAACATACAATGAAATAAAACAAAATGGACAACGTTCGCAGTCGCCAAGGGTGAATGTATTGCAGAGTAGCTCTCCTTGTTGTACGGTCCGAAGATACGCCTCTCTCATTAACTCAGCAAGAATGCGCGTTTTGGGCGCCAGCCAGTATAGAAACCAAACGCTCGATATGTTGCTCGAGAAATGGTTCGTTCCCACTAATTACTTTTTTATCCAACGCATAAATTAATCTATTATGAACAGAACAGCCACCCGTGTGTCTTTAATTCAACGGTCGCGCTTAAGCGCGAGAACAGCCGCCTTATCCGACAACATTCAGTATGCACTTGTACATTGGCGCGCGAAGGCACCACTTTCTCTGGGCACAGCGCGCTCAAAAGGTGCAAGGCAATCGGGGAACGCCGCTTCTTCAAGGGTCTCTGACAAATGATACTCTTCGCTTTCAGTTAAGGGGAGTGTAAAATGCTGCAGTCCCATGAACTGCAGCTACGCGAGTTATTTCAAAACTGCAACACGCGCTTTGAAAACACTCGCAGTCGTTGCGCTTAAGACGTCGCGCGTCTCTTTTCTAATTAGTGACACGCAGAGAACCGTGCTTAGTGGGAACCGACGTCTGACGGGCGAAGAAGTACTGGGGGTGTCGCGCCAGCGCTACACCTCGTTAAGAATAATTTTTGGGCACAGTGGGCCTCGAGCAAAATCTTTTGAGATGTGCGCATAATGTGGTTTCAAGAGAACAGGAAAACAGGATGCAAGGGCTTAAGATTTGTTGGAAATTAACGTGGTGTACTCGCAGCCGCCGCACGTACTTCGTCGCGCGTCCATACTGTGAAATTCCAACCCAAGAATACACTCGTCGTGCACAATGTGCGGTACATAAATACAGCTTTATATTCTGCTCGGTATTCTCCTCGACGGTGTGCACATAACACTATCTGAACCAGTGCTCACGATTAACCTAGTTCCGTCGCATTCTATTCGCTGCAACGGCACGCCCATTTCATGGCGCGCGATGCGGTCTCTATATTCAGGATTGAACAGCGTTTTATGTGCCACGCGCTTGATTATCAAGAATTGATGCGAAACAACCTTGTTGTGTCGCTTGTGGCTGGGAGTGGCGTTCACAAACGCATACTCCTACCGTATGGGAATGGCCGAGAGCCCGATGTGCGACCCCTGTGGGTGCGAGGAGACCATCGAGCACCTATTGTGAACCTGCCCTCGCTACGATGTCCAACGCCTCTCTCTGCGGGCAACTTTACGCCGACTGGACTTGAGACCGTTCACCGAGTCAAAGATGCTCGTACCGTGGCCACACCCGTCACTGGCTCGAAAAGCGATTCGTGCACTAGTTCAGTACTTGAAGTACACCGGCTTAAGAGACCGTTTATAGTGTCCTTGTGTATGGTGTCCCTCCCACACGTACTCAGTGCTTACTCTCTCCCTTTCTTCCTCTTTCTATTCCCCTTTCCCCCACCCCCAGTGTAGGGTAGCAAACCGGATGCAGTTCTGGTTGACCTCCCCGCCTTTCCTATCCTTGTTTTCTCTCTCTCTCTCTTGTGCGCATGGGTTTATTGTAATTTAAGTGCAGTGAGATTACAATTTATGTTGCCCTCTGAGAGGAAGCTACACTCCCCTTTATACATAGCGGGAAACGCTACAGGAAGGCTAGAGATACTTCTCTCGGTGCTCCCATTCATGACCAAAGAATATATGTAGTGCGTCGCACATGAATAAAGATATAGATACGCCTCACGTAATTCGAGGACAACATTAGGTCTCATACATTTATGTCGCAGAACATGACGTACATATTACTGGAAGGTGTCGCAGGTGTGAACCTATTTACGACAAAACGAGCCGAGTGACATGTTTCCGCGACCAGCGGCCACAGCGCGTCGCTTTCGCCCGCGACCAAGACACAGCACGCCGCATTCTTGAAGCACAAAGGCACAAAAATAATGCTCGATTTCACGTGGCCTTACTCCCAAACGTTGCAGTGTGGTTTCATATGAAGTAGTCATTCCGTAGAAAACGACGTGAATCGAAAACAACTGAACCGCGTAATGTCATGCTTCTATGACTGCCCCCCTTGCACAGCTTGGGCAGCGTTGCCTGCTAAGTACGAGACAGAGCCTAAGTGTTTAATCCACGTTTACCTTATCCCTCTAAAAGCGATGATCGGCACCAGAAGTGCAAATCGGAGCGAGAGCAAGAGGCGCTCATCGAAGGAAATGAAAAGAAGAAAGGAAACGACTTCGAGCTTGCCGTGTAGTAGGTGGGTGGTCAGTCAGCTTTAAGCGATCGACCAGAATAGGGATACGGCCCGTACTATCAGCGAGAAGCAGACACCAAGGTATGCAAATGAAAGAAAATTTCAGCCCCAAGGAGAACCACAGCCCACGCGCCCCGAAAATCGACGTCACAAAGCACGACACCGAAAAGCCAGATGATAAAAGTCGTCGTCAGCTCTTCTTTTCTCGTTTACCTGTGACGTGAGTTCAGTCTGGTGCTTCCGGTCCTGCCCATACCTCTCAAGACATTGGGCTTCACTTGCGTCATTTTTCGGAATGAAGAAGAATAGCGAATTTGAAAATAACGACGAAACACAAAAGATAACACAAACTGCTCAGACGGTCCCCATAAGCGTCACGATTCCAGCGCTCGCTTTCAGCGGAATGTCCCTTCTGCACATTCTGATGGTTGCTTTGTGAAACCCGTACATATATGTTGTTCAGCCTGCAAGAAGTGCTACCTTTATTTTTTTTTTTTTTTTTTGTAATCGGAAAAATTAGTCTTTCTTATTTTGTTTTTAATGCTACAGATCTTGCAGATGATGTATCCGTTAGGGAATTTGTGCCGTCTTAGCGTGCTACACTTGTCAAAACTACATACACGACCATTTCAGATCACGAGTAGAATCGAGACTTAAGAGCCTTCGTTTGTGGGTTTTATTTACATTTTGTTGAATTTTGGGGGGTAAAGATCGAGTGTTATTTGCGAAGAGGAAAACCGGGGGACAAACTGAAGTTTTTGTTTTCTAGCAGCCCTAACTTCGGGATCCTAGTGGTAACATTTACAAACAATTAACACAACGTAGTTAGTTCATTAAATCAGGTGTAATGGCGCATAAGAGACTTCGACCATGCTGCGCAAGCCACGAGGTGTGAAAAAGTCAATGGTAAAAGCAGCAGAAGACGCGTTGCTGTAAATGTGTTCTAAAAGCCGGTTTTGTAGAAAGTTCAGGACTTCTGTCAGGGACACAAGTGGATCGTCTCACAAAATTAAACTGAGGTGTAGAGGCATGTGCAATTTGCATATTTCGCGGAAATACTTGCGTCTTTCTAATTGCGATATGTGGACATGTAAATAAAATGTGCATTATTGGTTCGTGGCATCCATCGCATGTCGGTTATTACTAGAATAGCCTTTTTTAACACAAACGTCCTACTTAATAAAGAGAAATCACCCAATTAACACATAATAATAAATATCGCAGTTTCGCCCGAAAGGCGAAGCATCGATTGCGATAGCAAATTAGTAGACAACCATACGAAGTAAGGATAGTAGTTTTATCGGCCGTATAAACTTGTAAACATTCGTGTACTAACTAAATCAACAAGCATGATGTCACGCACGCACAAACAAACAGGCACACGACTCACTCGATGATCGCGCACACTCGCTGTCAAAACGATCGAGTGAGAAAGCGCGGCAGCAGCCGCGAGGGAATTGACCTTCGAGCTGCCTCTCGCTTCAACTCGAACTAAGCGGCGAGAACACGGCGCAATACAAAGCTACCAGCACTCGGCGTACCCTATGCAGATTGCTTTCAAGATGCGGCCCGCGCGGCCGCACCATACGCTGCCGCCGCCAGAGTGTAACGCCCCCCCCCTCCCCCCAGTGCCTTGTGCGCGACGGAAGACGGCGCGCTTTCTCCCCACTTTCCTGCCTTGTGCGCACGAGATTGAGCCACCATCGTCGGCTCACCCTCGCACGCTTTCACTCGCACATACAGCATACGGCGCGCGGCGACGATGTTATCGCCCTTGGACTTTATACGGAACATCACGCCGACGGCGTCGGCATAAATGCGCCTAGCGTGTCCTTATGATTATAGCGCAATAATAAAGAAAAAAAAAGCTGCTCGCAAATTATGTGACGAACTCATCTGTGCAAATAATCTTTGGCATGCAGGCATTTAATACCTTTAAAAGAAACCCCACGAACAAGAACAATAAATAGAGACGTTCTTGCGTTTCCTTATTTACTTTGGTTTTTGTACTTTATTTAACAAAGGAGAAAATACAAATAGTAGTGCGCACGGGCTTGCTATTTTTCAGATACAAGAAACCCTTGTTTACGTACATTATGATATGTGTTTCGAGCGTTTCTCTGTCCATTTCTATCATTCCAGACACATCGGGTCTTTCGTCCTTGTGCGCTGTCGTTCTCTTTTTCTGCTTCCCGCCATACGCTCTTGCAACAAACTCAATGGAATACCAGCTAGGCCGAATCAGTGACCTTTCCTTGAACGCAACATAGTTTGTTAATCTTCCTCTCACTGTCGCAGCTACTGTCAGCAATGCAGAAAAACGTCAGTGCTGCTTTCGTTTCGTAGTGCAATACTAACTTTTACGTGTATGAGATGTGCGGGAAATGCGATGCAATGCGTCGTTTTCATAATCATGTAAACACGGCTACTAAAAAAGCAACAAGCTTTCGGTCACTCTAAATTAAATTATGGGGTTTTACGTGTCAAAACCACGATCTGATTATGAGGCATTCCGTAGTGAGGACTCCGGAAACTTAGACCACCTGGGTCTCTTTAACGTGCACCTAAATCTAAGTGCACGGGTGTTTTTGCATTTTGCCCCCATCAAAATGCGGCAGCCGCAGCGGGGATTCGACCCCGCGACCTCGTGCTTAGCAGTCCAGCACCATAGCCATTAAGCGACCACGGCTGTTTCGTTTATTCAAGGCCTGCAGGCACTGAATTATTACATATGCCGGTTTTCACTAGAGTGTTAAAGGAAAAGGAGGCATACGGACCGTTTATATCACATTGCTAAAGATGGTGGTTCCCGAGTGGTGAAGCCTTCCGTTTCATTAACGGAAAAGGAATTACCTTGCCTTGACGCTGCATAGATTACCTATAATCATGCGCCTCTGCTTTATGTGGTTAATTTTTTACATTGATCTTTACATGCTTGTGTTCGCTTGTGTTATAAAGCCGCGGTTGTTATCACGATGATCGAGTGTCAGTTGTGTGCATGGTGTGGTTCTACCTTTTCAGCCCGTGTTGGCCCTTGGTGTATATGACCCGCTTTAGTGTAATAAAACTTTCAGTTGATATACAGCGCCATCCCATCCTCCCCTCTTTCGTGCTAGGCCTGTTCTTTGCGTCGCATTTTCAAGAATGCCATTTTCTTTTCTCAGGCATAATATTTTCAAGAAAGAAAACAAGCAAGAAATAACCAGGGCCTCTACGGCACGAAAAAGTTACCCGCCGGTAGCGTGCACACAGTCAAAACACTTCGCGCAAGTGGGCAGGTTGTACAGAGAGAAGAGAAAGAGAGAAGGCAAGGATGCTAACCAGAAAAACGTCTGGAGGCTGTGGCGCAAGTTATGTGCCCCAAAGGGGCACATTTTTCTGCATTCGTCACTCCTTTGCAACACACCTACCTACTGTGCGGTAACCCACTTCGCTTATGCGAGGCTTTTTACCCATGTTTAAACTTACCTCGGACCAGCGCGTGCCCGCGGGCAGGTGGGAACGCGCTTTTGTTACTAGACGTGCACTGTTGATATTGCGACCACTGTTTCGTCTGACAAAAATAAGAAATTGACAGCTTCTACTCGATCATCGCACTAGCAAAGCAGAGAAGGGGGAAAAAAGCGAACAATTTAAGCCTGCGTGTTTACAACAGATGTTCACGCAAGCACGTTGATAGAACTTTTCGCGTCTGGCCTGTTTACTTTCCACGCCACAGTAGAGGCAGTAAAGTCACCGCTGTGATTGGGGCAAACAGACGCCGCTTCGGATGCACTTTTGCTGGAACTGGCAGCGATTTCCGCAGGCGACAGGCACTGCGCGGAAGATGGCCGTCGGACCGATTAGGCGGTGGGGGAGGGGGGGGGGGGCGCACACTACGTGGCTGCGCCGTGGTGGTCGTCGGGGGGCGTTCAGGCGGCAACGTTGTGCGCTCTAGAGAGCGCAGTTCGCGCTGATTTTGGCGCAGCCTGCGGCGCGCTCGAGGCCAGCGGAGCGGCAGCGCACGCTAGGGCCGCTGAATAATTGAGGCCCAGCGGCCCACAAAGCGGCAGGCCGCCGGCATGCAGCGCGCACGCTTACGGCCCACTCGTCGGCGCGTCCGGCAGTCGTCTCCGGCGATCGCGTAATTTGGTTAGCGCCCGGCGTGCCTCCAATTATAATTTCAAAGGCACCCGAGCAGCGTCTCCGTTGTGACGCCCGCCCGTCGGCCGCTGGGATTTGCTTCGATCGGTTGTGTGCGCGGCGACGGCCCACAATAGTGCGACGGCGCAGGCTCGCCAAGGTGGCGGCTGCGGGCAGTGACACCGGATACGCGCCACTGGCCTCCCCCGCCAATTTATGACCAGCCATCGAAATGTAGGCACGCAAGATTTGTCCTCTTGACAACGCAATGACTGGACGGCTAGGCGTCGCGCAAATCGAGATGGGCCCTGTGAGTGTGCGGGCCAAGTGCCTTTGAGCACCGTCAGCGACGATTTTCTGGCGCAACAAGCGATCGTGAAATAGCGGTGGCAGCAGCAACAATGCGTCCAGGAGGTGTTCCACTGAGACGATACATACACAAATAGAACCGCTGTATTGAATTGAACTTGTCCTGTATATATTTTTTTCGTAATTTGTCTCTTTCTCTAGCTCTAGCTTCGTAATATAGTTTCGATAACCGAGTTTGATTTGTTTGACTGCCATTGTATTCACAGTGAAGTGGTTATTTGTCTTGGTGCACACGCTCGTTTCGTTTACACGAAAGGCCTCTGTCGCCGCTTCATCCCATATATATAGTCACGCCAAGTGTGCAGCATTTGCGCTCTGCGAGTAGAAGATTCAAGCAAAAGCGTGAACGAGGAGATGGTTTGTCTGCTTCTGGGTCTACTTGTACGGTGGGTCTATAGAAAAAATAAACGCACGCATGGTTCGTGCCCTAGTTACTGGCTGATTACGTCGTTTTACGCAGTGAAGTACAACACCAACTGGGACACCAATTTTAACCTGCAATATGGGCTTAATCAGAGTACAAGTGCGACGCGAATAGCGCTGTACAATATCGAATCTACGAGAGCACCAGCGATTACTATTAACTATACGGTGACGCATGAATGAATAAATACTGGGACGACATGAAACGTGTGATTGAGATTTGAATGCCACCAATGGTAGTCAGTGCTCTTGTTGCCACTTAAGCGTTGTTTTGCTTTCTTGGAACAAGTTCGTCCAATAATGAGCTCTCGCTCCCTCTTTTCATTAATTCTGGTAGTGTTTCTGCTTCTTCATCGCCATTATGCCGTCAGAATATAAGCATGCTAGCAGAACAACGCTTTTATGCTTCTGATGACAATGATGATGGCTCTCTATGTTGCAGCTACACCGGTAGGTACTGTTGGCACTAGAACTGTGGTGTAGTACTTTACTGTATGTAGTACAGTACTGCATTAACAGCGGATGAACGATAAATTGTGCCTCTTGCACAGCCCTTTGTTTACCGTGTCATAGTTATTGTTGATTTTTCGTCCTCTTAAGGCGGTCATAAAAAAAATTTAATTTGCAATACTACAAGTAGACTTGGCTGTGCACCCTTATGGCATGTCATGGCCTTCGACGGCCACGTTGAGGAAGCGGAACAGCCAACCGAGCGACGCCGACAGTGAATCCACCGAACTGCAATCTGTGAACAGTGAAGACTCGGGCGACAACTTAGTGCCTGCTCTGAGCCACAAGGCTGAAAGAAGATCACTCGCAACCTCGCCGCCTTCAACTCATCGACAGTGAAGCCCGCATGTGCTTCCATAAGCTACACCATTTCATGTAAGCAGCTGACTGTCGGACAAATGAGGCACCTGAACCGGCAGACCTTCACAGCAAAACTTGAATGCCTTGTACAGAACGATATAAAAGCTGTACGAGTCAACACCTGCAAGATTGTCTTATGCATTGACGTTGAACATCCGGCCTCTATAAATGCTATGCGCAATGTCACGGACCTTGGCGGCATCAAGGTCCACGCCCATATCCCACTGAACAAAGACATGGTGACTGGTGTAATCTACCATGTCGACGTCACCATTCCTTGTGGCGTCCTTCCGGTACTGATCAAGCCAGTCACTGGCCATACTGACATCGTCCAGGTTTCACGTATGGGCAACTCGCGTTGCATAAATGTTGGGTTACGAGGCGACACTTTACCATTACACGTGAAAGTGGGACAATTTCTTCATGTAGTTCTTACATTTGCATTACGACCACGACTGTGTCGCAAATGCCAGATAATTGGTCATGTGAGTGTAGGTCGCAAAAACGCCGCTGTTACTCGGCGTTGTGTGGAACCACACACTGCATAATCCTGCCAAGCAACTGCTCTGAAATGTCCCAATTGCCATAGATCCCATGAATCTTCATCAAGAGGATGCCCGTTAGACAAAAAAGGATGGAGTGTATTGAAACAGATGGTACGGGACGGTTCAACACACAAGGAGGCCGCTGATGCTGTCAGAAAGCGACAACGACGCTCCTGTCGCCGACTGACGTCTAGGAATACAGCCACCCGTTCTGGACCACCACTGCGATCTCCTACTCCAACAGATCGATGGACCACTTTTTCCCGACAGCCAACACCACCACCACCGACACCAACACCACCCAACGCGTTGCATTCAGAAAGCCGAAAAGACGCAGGGGCACAGAAAGCAGCGGTGGATGTCGCTTGGTCCGCACTGCCACAAATGCACACTCCTAGATAGGCAACGCAAGATTTACCGCGAAATCTGCATCGCGTACTGATGACTTCTACGGTCAAGGCCTACAGGTGCTCGCTGTGTTGAACGCATTACGCAGGCTCACCAAATCTCAACTCCATCAGCTCTAAGCGTATACTGCAAGTTCTGGATACCTTGGAACCAGTTCTTGCAAGCCTTCAGTAAGATCATGGATTCTGGTCCATTTCCACAACAGCCTTTCCGGGAAATGGCAAAGAGCGCTTCGATATTTCAGCAGAATGCGAGAGCTCTCATATCCACAATTTGCGATTTTCGACAATTAGTATTTGTCAATCAATTCTTCTTTGTGGTCACCTGTGAATCTCTACTAACACAGATTGTCGGGTTATGAATCATTCACGTATTCGACATGCGGAGAAAGCTGCAAAGTTATCGCTTATCTCAGAAAGAAATTGACGTATGTTCACCCCGTAGCTCAGTCTCATGAAAACGACCAATACGTCTGTGTACGCATGAAGAAGAGGTGTTCTTTTAGGCTCATAAGAGCTTATCTTCCCCCATCGAGTAGACTTGACCGGAACAGATTAATTGACATAATCAAAGCGACTCTTCCTCCATGGATAAACAACGGTGATTTTAATGCACATCATCCGCTTTGCGGAAGTTCGAAGACAAATACTAAGTGCGCACATATCTGCATCCTTTGCTTCTTTCCATACACATTGTGTCTTAAACTATGGCAGCCCGATTTACCTCCGCGGCACAACATACAGCAGCTGCTTGGACTTGTCTTTGGTGTCACAAAGCTTAAGTAGCTGCATCCACTGGATCACAGATATTGAAATTAACAGCAGTGACCACATCTCAACTTATCTCATCATAAAGGGACTCAAGTGTACCTGTTCTATATTCTCAGGACAAATTGATTGGTAAGCATTTAGGCTTTTTAGCGATAAGATATGTAGGCACGGTTTCGTTCAACTAGTAGGGGATGCTATCTCGCAAGAAATGCAAGTTTTAACTGGCTCCTTTCAGATATCAGCCAGCCATTCAGAATTTGATGCCGAACTGGAGCGGTTTCGGGCAATTCGCTGATGAGTCGAAAGGCGATACAGACGCACAAAATCCGTCCTCGACCTTAGGCTAGCCAGACGCATGCAGAAAGAATTCAAGCCTCAGATGTACAAGCTGCAGGCCCAGCGGTGGAAGAGCTTCTACCAATCCCTTGAGCATGACAAGCCATTGTCGCGTGTGTGGAGAACTTTACAGGCTCTTCGCGTCTCTCCACAGCAACATCAATTTTCTGTACACTGGCTATTCATCAAAGCCGTCGACAGATTGATGTAGTCGCCGAATTCTGTATAAAGGTAGCTGGTGAAACAGCTCTCAACAATGTGGATCTACATAATGTCCCTGAAGCACGATATCCAAGTATGAACCTGCTATTTTACTTCGAGGAACTTCAAACGGCTTTGACTGTTTGCCGAATCCGGTCCAGACGGGATAACGTACATTGCCCTACGTAACGTTGACCAGGAAGCGTTCCGTTGTGGTGGTCAACAGCTTTTCCGTTGTGGTGGTCATCCCATCAAGATCGGCGTCGACCAGATTCAAGTTGTCCCATGGCATTACGGCCATGCCTGTTCCGAACAACGTACACCCAGTACACATCGTGCGCAGAAAGCGAGCTAGAGTCAAAGCCCTGCTCCAGAAAGCCAGCGAACTAGTAGACGAAAGCACTTTCGTCGATGCGGCGTTCGAACCCAACAGGCGAGCGCTCACCGCGGTCTGTCTGGATGGTAGATGAAACGTCACGAATTCCGCGTCTCTATATGCAACGGATCCAGAGACGGCCGAACAGGTAGCCATCGCCCTGGGACTCCTTTATGGCAAGAGAACCAGAATACACAGTGACTCGAGAACGGCAGTGAGAGGCTTTGCCAAGGGCACCGTTTCCAGACAGGCCCTGGCGATCCTCCGCGGCAAGGACGTTAACCCGCACACGATCATTTGGTTTCCCGCACACATGGGACAAATTGGCGGGCCCCGACTAATCTCAACGTGTCGGCTCACGATGCTGCGCGAGGGCTTACAGACCGCGTGGCGCTAGGGCAGCCAGGCTTGGAGGTTACGTTCTGCAGGAACCATGCATCTTCTCTCATACAACGAACTCCCGAAACACTTGGCGCGCAGAACATATCCGCCTCCGCACATAAAGCCAAACAGACCCCAAGCTCTCACCATGAGGCTCTTGTAGAAGGGAACCTATCCCGATCCCCTATTAATAAGCACGATATTTCCGGAAGCTTTGGCTTCATATACTTTCCCTCGATGCGGTAGCGTAGCAAACTTAGAACGTATGCTCTGGCGGTGCTCCGCGTTACGCATCGACAAGGACAATTCGCCAAAGAGCGTTTCGACGCGGCTCTGCGTAGCCCCGAACTAGAAGAGCAGACATGGATAGTCCATCGGGCACGCGATGCGGCCGAGAGGCTATAGGCCTTTCGGTCCCGACGTGGGAGCGGCCCGCTTCCGGCTACGAATCTAGCGAGACCTGAAGGACATGAATAAAGTTTTTAATACCATACCATATGGCAGGACATCAACGAGATCAGAACTTGCTGCTCTGAGAAGCGCTGTTGACTACATACGTCAACACTTACCTAACCGGAAGGCCTTATTCAGTGTTTCAAGGGCAGCTTTCCAAAAGCTGCCGTCAAGCCGACTTCACGAGCCTCATTAACAACGGTTATCATAAACTGGAAAATATCACCACCGCGCTATTGAAAAGCGGGCACATAATCCAATTTCAATGGCTGCCGAGTCATTGCGGCATCATCGGCAACGAAAAAGACGCCGAAGCAGCGCGTACAGCCCAGGAACATGTCCAGCGTGTTCCTAGCGCCATTGCGAAGGCCTGATGCAGCGCGGCAACTTCTACTTGCTCGCGGAGTACTTTAGCACATTGGAATTCGCCGGAATGTGCCAACTCGCGACTGTACTCTCTGAACCTTTCATTGCAGCTTCGACAACCACCTAGTCTATCTGCAACATTAGCAATGCAACGTTACCGTGTAGCTTGTGGTTAGGCGTCACCTTTACGAACTCTTACTGTTTCCGTGTCGGCATGATGGACAGTGCCTCGTGCAGCGTTTTAGAGTGAAATGAAATCTTATATACAACGTGTCCTTATATACTGCCCCTCTTTTAACAATGGACGACATATATTGCGTGCCGCTTTAAGCCCCGACTGGACGACAGAGTGTTCACAGAAGAAAACATATACTGGCATCAGGGCCTGGTTGCCCAGAAAGAGCACTGCTGCATTTTTCGAAGACGACTGAGCTCATCGAGCATCTTTGATTGCGCGGTGAACGCTGTTGATTGCGCACGTGCATCACTGATTCTTCCGTTCCTTCTCCCTTTCCTTTTTCTGCCCGCTTCCCCCTCCCCCAGCGCAGGGTAGTAAAGTCAAGTGTGACCTGGTGAAGTTCCCTGCCTCTCCTTTTCTTACTCTCTCTCTTTTTACTGTACACACACACAAACACACACACGCGCGCGCACGCATACAAACAAACAAAATCTACAACCTTCACTGTAACATGTTGCGAAGCACGCTGAAGTCCATATCGAATGCTACAATGAAGCAGATGCTCGTTAGTGTAACCAAGCGTGTCTACGCATATAGAAAGCGAATAATGCTTGGCAACTCTTTACGTGCTCTCCCGCCAATGCTTAGAGTACCGATCAAGACATAGAACTTGAAAGGCGTAAGCATCTTTAAGCCTAACCAACGAAGAAACCCGTCCGTTCGTCAATCAGCAAGACGGATCACTATAAAGAAATTAATGTATAAAACAAAATAAATTCGAAATGAAAAACGTTCGCAGCAGCGAGTTTCGAAACTACGATTCCGCGCTCAGACGCCGAGTGTCTCACCCACTAGGCTAAACACTCACGCTTGCAGAAAATGTATATATGAACCATATGCTGAACGTGTTGTACTGGCGGCGCAAACAAATGTCAAAGGAGAACAGTTTCTACGAAGTCCTTGCTGAACGATTTGGTGATGGCGGAATAAAAAACATGTATAAGGATTGCATATAGCGCTTACTTGGGGCATTGTAGGCATCAGAAAAACTCCGATTTTGGGAAAATTTAATACCAAACATGCCACATATCCGATGCGTTTCGCTGGTTGCGGGATGCGCCTTCCGTTGGGACGTTGCTTCACCGACCAAAATGACGCCGATATGTGAGGGCTCATGCGCTTCGCGTCGCGCGACACACACAGACAAGCACTCAGTGAGTTCGTAAGAATAATGAGCAGTGATGAGGGGTTATATGGGTTTCATTACAGGTGATAATGATTTGACGTGGATGGATAAGGTGCTAAAGAGCGATAAGGGCTTATAATGATCGGAGCAATTCTTTAATAAGCACCGATAAGCGTTGATAACGGTCGGATCAAGTCCGATAGGGTTGATAAGGACCGATAAGAGATTATAAGGGTCGGATCATGTCCGATATGTTTGATAAGGACAGACAGGGGTTCATAAGAATCACATCAATTGCAATATGATTGATACCAACCGATAAGGGCTGATAAGCTTCGGATCGAGTCTGATAAGGTTGATAACAACAGATAAAGGTTTATAAGTGTCGGATCTAGTCCGATAAGTTAAATAACGAGCGATAAGGGTTGATAAGGGTTTATACTGGCCGGATCAAGTTTCTTAAGATTGACTATGACACCGGGTTGCGTGGAGATGAGCAGGTGGTACAATGCTTTTGCATACTTAAATAATTTCAAGAGGAGTTTCTGCGTGAATGTTTTTCAGCTGCTCAAGGACTTCATGCAAGCTTCATGAAACTTTCAGCCGACATTGCATATCTTTCAAAGCAAGAGGCGTCCAATGAGCTACAGCTTCGCCTGTGAGGCTGGGTTCTTTTGCAGGGCGAAGAAGACAAAATGGTACAAAAAAAATAATAAGCGCTAACTTAGGCAGCATGCGGGATAGTTGGCGCCTTGTGCTGACTAAAACGAATGTCAGGTTTACCCAGCTTTTCCACATTTACCCTTCTTCGTTTGTAAAGTTCAAAGGTACCAGAAGAGAGCAGAAGAAAGGTAAACAGGGTATCGAGTGAATGCCGGTGTGAATGTACAGTGAATCGAGTGAATGTACAGAGATCTCACGCTGTTAGATCCCCGTGCCCTTTCTATAAGCGCTGGATGAAATGCATTTGCAGTACAAGACTAGAGGCGAGCCACATTATGAGGCCATCGCATCCGCCGCTGCACGCGCAAAGCCTGCATTCCAATGTTTATTGCGTATTCATTGCGCACTTTGAAGAGGGCTTCGCACTCGAAAATCAAGCTTCGCCGCCCTGTTAAGCAAACACACGTCACGCAGCGCTGAAAACATGGCCACGCACGCTTGCCTCATTAATTATGAGCCAACTTTTGTGGGCTAAAAGGCAGCTCTCTCCAGCGGGCGCATCTGTATGGGTATCAACTAACGGCGCAGGCGCGGGATTAGCGACCCGGAAAGGGAGTTTTGAAATCGTTACGCATCGGTGCGTGGTCACAATGTCAGCACTGCTATAGATTAGCGACGTCTAGATGTTGCCGCGCTCAGGGCTGGATCCATCGAGCGTTTGTGGTCTTTTATTTTATTTTATTCGCCAGGTTATCCTTTTCCGAGGGAGGAAAGGCTTAAAGTAATAAACTGCACAGTGATCTCCCACTCTCCTACTAATATACATATTGAAGCGGTTTGCCTTAATAAGTACTCATTTTGGTTTACCCGCAACGGCATATGCTCAGAGGCTAGAGCGACATCCGAGCGGAATGTCACACGATTTCGAAATTCAAAGATGTCCTTACGGTTTTCCTATAATAGTATTTGTCATAAACTATATAGACAACGTTCATTATTTTTTAAATGTTTTTGAACCCACGCCTCTGTAAAACTAGAAACGGCCTAAAGTGAAAAAAAAAAGCCCGCCCTTTCTGAGAAAGCTTGAAGAAAAAAATTTTGTTGCTACTTGTGTACGTTATTAAATCCAGAATAATAAAAGTAGCTTTATTATGGTAAGCTGCCTCATAATATCGGACTGTTCGAAGCACAAATATTACTGTCTGCTATTTTTGTGAGCACACTGCATGTTGTTTGCACAACGATGGTGATGCATTCCGTAGAGAAAACAAGATGGAAAAATGTTCCCCCCCAAGAAATGAACGAAATAGACTACACTCAACTAGACAGCACTTTCGTAATGACAAAATGCGATAGGCGTCTTTCCAGACATATGTAGTTTTCGTAAGTTGTAATGAGAAAGAGAGCAAGTGATCAGTTCAATTAGCAATGATACATACTGGAAGGATCATCATCATCTTCAAGAGCCTACTCTATATCCACTGTAGGACGAACGCCTCTCCCTGCGATCTCCAATTACCCATGTTCTGCGCCAACCGATTCCAACTAGCGCCCGCGAATTTCCTCATTTCATCGCCTCACCTAGTCTTCCGCTGTGCTCGACTGCGCTTCCCTTCTCTTGGCACCCATTCTGTAGCCATAATGGTCCACCGGTTATCTAACCTACGCATTACATGACCTGCCCAGCTCCAGCTTTTTCTCTTAATGTCAATTAGAATATCGGCTAAACTCGCTTGTTCTCTGATCAAAGCCACTCTCTTTCTGTCTCTTAACGTTACGCCTAAAGTTCGTTCCATCGCTCTTTGCGCAGTCCTTAACTTGTTCTCAGGCTTCTTTGTCAGTCTCCAAGTTTCTGCCCCATATGTCAGCATCGGTAAAATGCACCGATTGTACACCTTCCTTTTCAATGATAGTTGTAAGCGTGCAGTCAGGATCTGGCGATGCCAGCCCTATGTAGTCCAACCCATTTTTATTCTTCTGTAAATTTCATTGTTATGATCAGGGTTCCCTGTAATTGATCTAGGTATACGCACTCCTTCATAGACTCTAGAGGCTGACTGGCGATCCTGAAACCTTGTTCCCTTGCCCGCCTAATCCTCATTATCTTTGTCTTCTGCATATTAATCTCCCCCCCTCCCCACTCTTACACTATTTCTGTTAAGGTCCTCAATCACTTGTTGTAACTCGTCTCCAGTGTTGCTGAACAGGACAAGCACGCAGTGAATATCATAGGAAAGATTGTGTCTCCTTGCCTGACCCTTTTTTTTATAAGCATCTTCCTATTCTTCTTGTGTAGAATTAAGGTAGCTGTGGAATCTCTGTAGATATTTTCGAAGATATTAACGTAAGCGCCCTGTACTCCTTGATTACGTAATGTCTATATGCCTTTTCGCAATCCATGAAAGCCATATAGAGAGGCTGATTGTACTCTGCAGATTTCTCGATTTCCTGATTGATGACATGGATGTGATCCATTGTACAGTATCCCTTCCAGCCAGCCTGTTCCCTTGGTTGACGAAAGTCCAGTATTGCCCTTATTCTATTGGAAATTATCTTGGTGAATATTTTATAGAATACTGGGAGTAAGCTACTGGACCTATAATTTTTCAGTTATTTAGCGTCTCCCTTTTTGTGGATTAGAATAATGTTTGCATTCTTCCAGTTCTCCGAAATCATTGAAGTCGATAGACACTTCGTATAGAGAGCTGTCAGTTTTTCGAGCATTATGTTTCCTCCATCTTTGATTAAACTGACTGTTATTCCGTGTTCTCTTGCCGCTTTTCCACGGGTGATGTCTTGCAAGGCGCTAATGACTTGGTAGACATGAGTCGTGGACAAGACATCATTATAACCCGTTATTGCTCTTTAGCACCTTATCCATCCACGTCGAATGATTGTTAACCGTGATCAACCGTACACTGAGGTGGCGGCTGCGTATGGTGCAGCCGCGCAGGTCCTATCTTGAAAGCGATCTGCGATGGGGCAGAGTGCGGCGAGTGCTGATAGCGTCGTGTGCGTTGTGTTCTCGCCGCTTCGTTCGCGTTGAAGCTAGAGGTAACACGACGGTGAATTCGCGCGCTGATGCGGGCCCTATCTTGAAAACGATCGTTTTACGGGACGGACGGATGGACGGACAGTTTTTGTCGATGGGTAGGCATAGACATGCTTACGCATTTGCAACGCAAAGCGACACCAGCCGATACGAATATACCGCACAAAACTGAAGAAAGCAGAGAGCGACAGAGAAGAGAGTTGTTGAAAACAATACAAAAAGTCCTAAATTGCCTTTAACGGTACATTGCACTCTGCTGAGAAAGCCTGTTTAATTTGTTCTGTTCGGATTCTCATTCCTGCACGCACATCGAGCGCTTTTTTTTTTTTTTCAATTCTACCGAAACCACGATTCCTGTTTTTTCTTCCTTCTTTCTTTTTTTGATGCCGACGTGTTAGCGCCTCTCGCGCACCGTTAAAAATTTTAAGCAACAACAAAAAACGTAGAGAAAATAAGATATAGCAATTTATAAATATGTGAGTAGGGAAAATTAGAAGCATTTTTTTAGGACTTACCTCCTATAGCTGCAACATACGCATACAGCCCCGTTCTTCTTTCCCCCCTTGTTTCTTTTTCTCGTTTCACTCCAGCTCATCTTTGGTATGTTTATCTAGCGAAAGAAACGTTCCGGGTCGCTGGGGATTTCCGCACTTCCTCTCAGTTTCCATTCTTTTTTTTTTTCCTTTTCTTTTCGGTGCGGAGCTGTGCGCGATGAGTCCTGCGCGTACCGAGCAGGCACCCCGTTTTACGCACCGAAAAGTTTTCCACCACTTCGAGTCACTTTTAATAGCCAGAGATTTAGTACAACGCACGCGCCACGGAGGTCTATTAATCAGCGGAGCACTTTCGGGTTAAGGGGCAAAATTAGGCGCCATTCTGCGTAGGAACGGTGACCGGCGTAGCGAGGCGACAGCAAAAAAAAAAAGAAGATCATAATCATAAGCCGCTGCCTAAAGCTTGGCGCGTCGCCTGCAGTTATGAAAAGAACTCGACGGTAAAAATCATCAGTGCGCGCATCTGGCGACACCTATATGAACGTTCCACTTTAGACGCATAACGCGGAGGGCGCATAAAGCGGAAAGAAACGAGAGTTATTTACACTCGCAGAAAATAAAAAATAATAAAGGTAAACAGCGTGCACCTGCCATTTCGCAGGGCAAAAGCGAAATTGCTCGAGATCAGTCCCCCGTGTCTATTTTTCGGCGGAAACAAAGCGCACGCGTGTTCTTCAAAGACCAGACTGCCAATTTAGCGTTACTTCAGAGTGTCCAATTAAGCAACTGTATTGTTCATCAATCTGGCATCACTTCACGTCCGTGTTAGTTGAGTGACCGTGCTGTTCTCTATCATGTCTGTGTACCTCTTTATTTGCGCTCTTCTCACTCCCCCACCAACACGTCTTGTTAACCTCTGATGGGATGGCTACCTGCTTTTCACGAATGTTTTCTGGAGCGCATCCTGCAAATTCGCTTTGAACGAAACAGTACCCGCCGTGGTTGCTCAGTGGCTATGGTGTTGGGCTGCTGAGCACGAGGTCGCGGGATCGAATCCCGGCCACGGCGGCCGCATTTCGATGGGGGCGAAATGCGAAAACACCCGTGTGCTTAGATTTAGGTGCACGTTAAAGAACCCCAGGTGGTCAAAATTTCCGGAGTCCTCCACTACGGCGTGCCTCATAATCAGAAAGTGGTTTTGGCACGTAAAACCCCAAATATTATTATTATTGAACGAAACATTCAAAAACGCTCTTATAATGTATTCCTCCTTATCAGCAGTCAACGATGGCGCTTTGTAAGGAGATTTCTTTCTTCCCATTCTATTCGTTTCTTATCATCCGTCCCGCCAAATGTCCGATTTCAGTTGTAGCGAAGCGCGATTTGAGATGCGAGCCAATGAAGAATTGATTGATTGATTGAGTAACTTTTATTTCACAGTCCTGCAGAACGCGTATTAGCACGTCGCGGGCCGCTCCCACGTCGGGACCGACAGGCCTAGCCTGCCAGCCGCATCGTGGGCCTGCTGGACAGCCCAACGTTGCTCAGCCAGGAGTGGGTTGCGGAGGGCCGCCTCCCACCTAGTTGAGCTGAGGTCAGGGCTTGCTATAGAGATACATCCCCAGAGCATGTGCGAAAGTGTTGATCTATCCCCGCAAGCGGGGCACGCGTCGTCAGTGTAAATCTCCGGATATATCGCATGTAACGTGAACAGGTTGGGATAGGTTTCTGTCTGCAACAGTCTGAATGTCAGTGCCTGAGGCCTAGTGAGCTTGGGGTGAGGAGGAGGGTATTGTCGCCGCGAGAGATAGAAGTGTTTAAGAAGTTCATTATAAGTGGCAGGCGCGTCCCTACCATGCGTAACTCTCTCTTCGGCCGTTACAGCGCCAGCGCGGTCAGTCAGTGCGCGCGCGGCAGCGTGGGCCGTCTCATTGAGGTTCGTGGGGACACCCGCCATGTGCCCAACGTGGGCTGGGAACCAAGTAAGCAAGTGATACTTGATTCTATCCGGACCTGCCTTACGAAGCAGCCCAAAAGCCTGTTCTGAGATCACTCCACACTGAAATGCCCTAATGGCCGACCGTGAGTCACTGTAGATGACGTCGCTGCTGTCGTCAAGCATCGCCAAGGCAATGGCCACCTGCTCGGCTATCGCCGGATCTCCGGTTCGTACAGATGCACAGTTCGTGAGTCGCTGTTTGCAATCTACCACTACTGCAGAAAAGGAGCACCCCTTCCGATATGCGGCCGCGTCAACAAAGCAGGCTCTACGCCCCTCTGTCTGGATCTGTTTGAGTATGGCTGAAGCTCTTGCTTTCCTTCTACCCTTGTTATATTCAGGGTGTACATTTCTTGGTATCGGCGATACGGAGATCAAATCTCGTATGTCACGTGGTAACTGGCATTTTCTTGGTGCTTCTGCAGATGGTGGGTAGCCGAGCTCTTGTAATATCCTCCTACCGGCGGCGGTCGTGGAGAGTCTGGCAAGCTGCGCTCTTTCCTGAGCCTCTGCAATCTCCTCCAGAGTGTTATGCACACCTAGCTGGAGGAGGCGATTGGTGTTGGTGAAGATCGGTATACCCAGGGCTCGCTTAGTTATTTTCCTGAGCAACGTGTTGAGTTTGTTCCTCTCTGCTCTTTGCCATCTGTGCATAGCCGCCACGTAGGCAAAGTGGCAAAGCACAAAGGCGTTAATCAACCGTAACAGATTGTCTTCTTTAAGGCCATGATGACGGTTAGCCACCCTTCGGATGAGACGTACTGCGTTGTCCGTCTTGGTCGTGAGCTTGATTATCGTTTGCGCGTTAGAGCCAGTAGATTCGACTACCATGCCGAGTATTCTTATTGCGTCGACCCTAGGAATCTTGTCTCCCTTGCCCGTGCGAAGACAAATGGTGCTGTCAGACAGTGGTCTCCAGCCCATGGGCTTACGACCTCTTCTTAAGGGGCGGTATAGTAAAAGCTCTGACTTCTTAGCCGAACAGTTTAATCCCGTGGGTCGAAGATAGCCCTCCGTGACCTCGATGGCCTCCTGTAACGCACTCTCAACCTGTCCATCACTTCCTCCAACACACCAAATGGTAATGTCATCCGCATAGATGGTATGCCTGATGCCCTCGACTCGTGAGAGTGTTCTGGAAAGGCCGATCATGGTCAGGTTAAACAAAGTGGGCGAGATCACCAATGAAGAAGGCCGAAGAATAACGAAAAAACGAAAGCTATCGTTACAAAATGCAGCTCAGGCACACTATCCTGAGGCGAAACTCGCGAAGCATTTGGTTCTTGAAAACTGATTGTCATCAGCCAGCCTCCTTCCCTAATATTATTTTCGCACCCACAAGTGAGCACGTGATTTTTACGGACCTCTACAGTGTACGTACCGCTTTGCGCGCATGGGCCTTGATTATTGAGAACATATCAATCAATCCAGTAATAAATAAATAAATAAATTAATTAATTAATAAGTAAATAATGATTTAATCAATCGACTTATCTATAATTAAACTGCGATCAGCTTGATTCTATCTTATGCCATGTTATATCATGCGACGTTTGTTTCGTCATCTATTAACTTACAGTAGCAGAATGCCGGGCGAAGAATTATTGTCACCTTCAATCTTATCAAAATGAACCGATGACTTTAAGAAATGATCCGCACCGCTTGCGGTCAATCAGTGACCGCTATCCGCGCTATGTTTACTTGACAGGCACAACACATATTATGCGACATAGTGAGAGCGTAGCACCAGTATACGCGAACATAACTGATTTTTGTTCGCTGCATATTTAGCGCAAAGTTCCCACGCAGCGTGCCAAATAAAATGTCAGATCGATGATATACCCGTCGCAAGCCTCTGTCAGCCTTGCACGGAACAGGCGTGGGAATTAATGGAGGAGAAAAGATGTAACAAAAGCTCGCACGTGCGTGCGGTAAATCATGTTATATACTAGGCTCTCGTCCCGCAGGTGATGTCTTGATTGTAATTTCCACAGCCTTGCGTACTTAACATAAAACATAAAAAAGGCTTTAATTAATACCGAAACCATTAATTGATGCTCAGAAGAGCCCTATGTGAAAAATATGTATATGCTTTTGCTTTCAGTTCCCGCGTAATGGATGACTGGACGGGGAAAAGAATAATGAATTGAACCGCAGTTGAGCTTTCTTCCGAACTGTCATTTAGCTAGCAAAAGAATTCGGGATAAGCGCCAGAGAAATACAAAGATACGCCCAACGAAATAAAAAATTTACCCTGCCCGAACTGAACTTTCTTTTTAAATCTGGGCAGCGTTTTTTTTTTCTTGAAAATATTTCACTTTCTTATAGGTGAGATGTTTTCATTTTTTTTTTTTTGCTTTCCCACTCACGACCAATAAGGATTGACGACTAGCCGAGTGGGAGCTGGGGTGTAAGGGGGTCCAGGGGCCGGGTTGGCCGCACCCCTATTATTCGAGCAGCTTTATTAATTTCACCGACAATGTATGCCCACTCCGTTCCTGCCGGAGAATGAGACGAGGAAGGAAAAAGAGAATAAGAAGAAAAAGAAGTTGCGGAGAACAAAGTAACGACGGCCTCAGAGAAAGGACGACGCGTGGTAACCACAAATCGTCGCGTACTCAGTGTAATTGTTCAGCGCCTGTCGGCCGGGGCCCGAGTAATGAATTAATAACAAAAACGATTATTCTAATTGAACCAGTCTCTCACCACCATTCGCGCCGCACCCTTTCCTCGTGTGCTTCCCTTTCTTTTTGTTTTTCTTCTCAGCCTTGGTCTATTTCGTTGTCTCTCTGTGAGTGGTCTCTCTCCCCCTCATCTTTACTTCTTTTTTTTTCCCTTTTGCTATCCCTCCCATCTTCATGTCCTCCCTGTAGCGGCCTTCATGCTCCCGACCTGGGCCTGATCGATCACTGTGGACAACCGCGAGTCAATTTGGAAACAGCTCCCTGCGCCGCCGTTCCATGCATGCAAGATCAGTTTGGTTTCCGTTCGGAATATTCGTTGTTTCCGTTCGCTCATTGCTTTGGTAAACCGGCAAGGGCTCAGCTGCGATGAGCAAATAAGCGGAAACACCAGGTAGCGACCGCTGTTTAAATAGAAGCTGCTCGTGTTCACGAGGTTTCCATTTCTTCTCCTATGACACGCAAGCTTCAAGCGAAAAAGATAGTCTCGCATTTGGCAGGTCATCCTTCTTCACCTGTAAACGTGCTCCGTTTTAGCTCGCAAGGTCGGGACAAGCAGCTTTTAAGCCTTTCCGTGCCGACGGAAAGGCGAAAGGCTTAACCTTAGGGATTATATTTATGCTGTAAGAAGGCTGACACAGAATATACCGCGGTGCATATCGCACAACGGGCACAATATTTTTTTTTCCTTCTAGGACAGGAACTATATTTTGCCATTTGCATTCACTTATTTCTCAGGAATTATCATTCAAGTGCCAACTAGACCTACCCTGTTGTCTCTCCTCGTAATATTGCTCACCTACGTCTTTGCCACATGTTTTACTTTTGCTTTCGCAGGCACAAAAAGCTGTTCGAGCTCTAGTGCACTTCTTGAAGCGAATCGGCCTGAGCGACCGTTTACAGTTCTCCTCTGCATCCTCTCTTGTGATCTCCGAGCTCACTCGCTCCCTGTTTTCCTCTTTCTCATCACTCTTTCCCTTACCCCCAGTGTAGCAGGAAGAGTAAGAAGAGCCTCTGCTCTTCTTGCTTTCCCTATGTCTCTCTCTATTCTTTCTCGTACTCTTTCCTTCCCTAGTACAACTGATTCATACCCCAGCCCCACCGTATCTCCAGGATCAGCCACCCAAATGCAATCTATCCCCTACGTAGCACCACTTTTCATCGCTCATTTATGCACGCCGTCCATGACTGGAATGCTCTTCCTGCCGCCATCCCCTGCACAAGTGACTTAATTTGTTTCAGGTCTCTGTTAGCCAAGATAATTTTATCAAAAGACCACTATTAGAGGGAACCTCCTCTTAGTGTTCTTTTTTTGGGGGGATTAGCCTTCGTTGGGAACTGCATCCAGTAAGCAGTATCTTTGTATGTATGTATGTCCGTTTGGGCACGCCTAACCTCTTTCTCGTCAAATCGGGTCACTGGGTAGTGCTTGATCTAATGGCTAGAGCATCAGGCTGCAGTGCAGAGGGAACCGCGTTTGAAACCAACCTTCGGATTAGTGTGGGTCACTTAGTATGTGATCCTGCATATTTGCTGCTCTTCAATGAACCTCTTTGACGCTAACTTAGGTCCATTGCGTATGCGGCACTCTTCAATGACAAAAAAAAAATTATCCGGCGCTGGACGGAATCGAACCCGCGTCATACATATTCAGACAATCTTTTCTAAATACTATGTATTCGCACACGCACTACGTGCGTGCTTCGCGGCGGCGCCGCGAGGTGCCGCAGCGCGTCGAGAGGGATGCGCGCGAGAGTCCAGCTGCATACGCACCCGCCTCGTACATGACGCGTTTCGGCGGTGTCGTACTAGGGTGTGTCGACACATTGCTTTATTGCTAATCGAATTAACGTCGACATTCATCGTGAGATGCGTTCTGCCGATTTTTTTAATTACTTTTTTTCTTGTTTTTTATTTAACCCAACCCTCTTGTAATGTCTCAGCGTGAGACCCTCCAGGCATGCTAAACAAATAAATAATAAATATATTTGTTCAGATATGGGGTCGGAAATGTTGGCGACCATTTTTGTCATCGGATTCTCCAGAAACTATACCTGCAATATGATTAAAGTTTGATAACGTAAAGTCAGAATCGGTGCACTAAAGCATTTCGCATTACTTCGTACACACATTATTGGCCTGAAGTCGTATTTTGTAACTATTCTCATTTTCGATTCGTGTTGCCCTTCGCCGTCGGCTCACAGCAGCGCCCCCACTCTCACCGGGATGAAGCCTTTGGCGGGAATTATAATACGAAGAAAACAAAATCAGGATGAAAGAATGCTTGCAAAATAAGGTTCCTGTAAACATTTGATGTACCTTCAATGAGGCCAATCAAAGCAACGTTGCGGTTTCCAACGTTGCGCCACTACAATAGGAAGCTGAGCATAAAACCCCGGGCCCTAAAGGGAAGCTGAAGAGTCTGTCAAATTCAATAAGACGCTCATATACGGATGCGGGAACCTTATAAACCATGCAGGTAAAATTTTGGGGGGATTTTTTACTTAGGAGCGACGCAATCGTCGGTTAAGATTGCGCTGTAGCTCCGCCCCCCGTCGAGCGGCGCGCGCTGCTGCTGACGCTGACGATGCGAGCGGAGACCGGAAACCGCGGCGTAGTGACGTCAGCACTGGTGTTCCGTTCCTTCGCAGTCTCCGCGACCGTGCCTGACCGGGCTTATTTCTGCGTGCGTGCCGTCCTAATCAGCTTCGCTCGACCCTACATTCCTTTGTTTGTGAGTATATAGGAGTGGTAGTTGACGTGCGCAGCACCAATTGAACTTGTAGGCCGATCATGCCGTCGTTCTGTGCAGCCTACGCTTGCACGAACACCAGCGGCCGTGACGATGTTCCGATGTTCCATTAGTTCCTGCAAGACAAGAAGCTTTCAGTTAAGTAGGAGGCTGCTGTGAAGCGAAACAACTTCAAGCGCTCAAGAACAACAGTGTTGTGCTCTAACCACTTCCGTGACGATTACTACCGGAGTTTATCAATAATGCGTGCTTTGGGTTCTCCTTCGTGTTAGCACGCTGAACGGAAGGTGCATGTTTATCTCCCACCCTTGACGCAGGTTTCATCGCCAAGCGCCGCGAATTTTCTATTCACACTTGTGTTGTGAAACAGCCTGCATGCAGCTACCATAACGCAGTGCAAGCGTAAAGTTTGCATGCATTGGAAAGCCTGCTCACGCCAGGACGCTGCGCTCCCCCTTCTCTCGCACCCATAGAGAAACTGACCATCTCACGTAGCTGACGGAATTCGCCGGTTACGAGTAGAGTGCGGATGGCGCGCTGATGAAGGTTCTATACTACACGTGCTATAACAGCCGGTAAACTTTCCCCGCGTTTAAGCCGTCCGTGTAGATTGCCGACAGCTTTGGGGCAGCGCACAAATGCCGAAGATCGCATCACCGCTTACGTTCTACGAGGAGGCATGCAGGAACATAACACTACAGTTGTTTGCCCGGAAACGTACTCACTGGAACGCTGAATGCAGCTTAGCAAAAAACATACTCGCCAAAGAACATTTCCAACACAAGGAGATGGTAACACTTCGCCTTCGTTCGCGTGGAAAGCAGTGCTTGCACCCGCATTTTTTGCTTCTTGGAGAGGCCGGCTCTTCTGCAATCGGCTCGTACATGTAGGGAGTAAAGTAAACCCCTTACAAGTGATCTTGCACGCGACAGCGGCAGCGCGACAAGCGAGGCGATGGCTGTCGCGTTTACTCGTCGTCTGCAAGCGACGGCTTTGAGCGACGACTTCCCGGTATGAGGGCAGCAATATACGCGCCAAAACTAGCGTGACGCATGCTTTATCAATTTAAGTTGATGTATTTTATTGAAAAAGGAGCATAAAATATTTCTGAAGGTCTTGCACTAGGTTCTTATCTTGCACGTGTAAAATTCAATAGTTTGCTCGTTCCGTGCGACAAACAGTAGTATTTGAGTTATGTACTACATCCAGTTCCGGCTTCGCACTATTGGCAGGTCGCTCATAGTATTTCCGGACGGCGAGCGACGAGTTCTCGGTTTCCAGAAACGAGCGATCGAGCGACAACACCGAGCGATCTGTTCAAGCGACGGCCCGTTTTGTCGCTCGAAGCCGTCGCCCGTCACCGTCGCGCGCAAGATCGCCCTCGTGGAGTTTGGACTTAACGCCGAACTCCTCAGAGAAACGGAAGTTCTCGAAATTTTCCATGACCGTCCCAGCAAAACAGCACCAAACTACCTTGCACCGTGCTTCGTGTGCAGTGGCAGCAGTCGGTACGGACGAACACCATCATCACACCACCATCACAGGCGGAAACGATGCGCGCGAGCTGGGCGTGTCCGCTGCTGCACTTTTCGTCGAAATAAAATATGTTTGCGCTTTCTTTCGCTCAATTTCGATGTGATATTCGACTTCAGACTGTTGAAAATCACGACGTACTGCTCTTCACTCCTTTCTTTTTTCTGGAAAAGCTTTCAGCTTCCCTTTAATCACGAAAAAATCCTTACGCTAGACGTCTTCGTAGCAAAAGGTGGCAGTCAGAATAATTATAAAGGAGAAATAATTAGGGAAGGCGGCATGCCGATGATAAAGAGCTCTTACGAACGAAAAGCTTTGCGGATTCGGCCCCTGTTTGGAACCCAGAGAGGCAACTAGAAATAAGATAGGAACGGTGGAACACAACCTGGCGGCCTCTCTGCTTTTCTGGCTTTTTCACTGCTGCTGTGGGGCCTGCCGCCCCACATCTCGCGGTGATGGACTTGCATCGTGCCGAGGACCCATCCGGCTCGGGTGAACCAGCGGGAATCACCTCGAGGAAGCGAGGAAATACATCTAGCGACATCGAGGACATTGAGCTGTACTGCACATCAGGTGACGCGCCATCGCAAGAGGGTTTTGAACCTGTCTTGCACCGCAAAGCCAAGCGAATGATCGTCACTGCATCTTCGCAGTCAAGTTCATTCACCGTAAAAAATGCTCTTCAACAATGGCCTCATACCATCATGTTTGTGCCACAGAACTCGATTGACAATCTGCGCGTCCTCAACAGGCAAGCAATGCGCTTGTTCCTTGAATACACTATTCCAAACGAGATCAAGGACGTGAGGCTAAACGCACGGGAGAATATCTTGGCCATCGACGTGATGACCTCAAGTGCGCTTAACCCTCTGCAGCGGGTAATGCAGCTGGGCAACATAAGGGTTCGATCCATTGTCCCAGCGGATGACACCACCATTCATTTATGACATTGATATTGAGATCCCCGATGCAGAACTTCCAGTGCTCATAAAACTAGCGAGTCAGAACAACGTTATTGTGCATGCCGGCCGTCTTGGTAAAACACGTTGTGTGAAACTAACATTCAAAAGTGACACCCTTCCACCCCATGTGAAAGTTGGCCACTTCCGCCATCCAGTTCGACCGTATGTTCGAAAACCACTGTAATGTTGTGACTACCAGAGGATGGACCATGTAAAGGGCGTTTGCACAAATTCTGCCACGTGTCGCGGATGCGCCCAGCCCCACTCAGAACAAAACTGTAGTGCGACTGTTTTGAAGTGCTCTAACTGTCAAGGAGCTCACAGTGATTCTTCCAAAGACTGCCCGAAGATTAGGAAATAATTTGCTGTGCTCAAACAAATGGTTAGGGATAATTCAACCCACAAGGAAGCCGCTGAAACAGTGCGACGTAGACGACGTCACTATAGACGCTCCTCACGTAGGAGTGCGAATGGCTCGAAAAATGTGTTACCTATTCAAGTAACGATGCCACCTGCAGTTCCCAGAGCAGCAAACGCTGATGTTGGACGGCAGAAAACTTCGAAACGTCTCTCTTCATATGAATGCACATCGCCTCCAAGTAGAAGACCTATAGAAGAGCAACAGCAGGTCCCGCATGCAGTACAGCAAGCTGCTACATCGGACGAGGAACGACATGCACATCAGCAAGTGGTATCGCTACTGCGATCATTAATGAATGCCATTTGCGTGTTGCTGAACAACATGCACACAAAGTCAGCCAGAAGTGCACTGCAACTACTGCACACACTAAGTCCAGTGCTGGCAGCCATTGAGTATACCATGGCACACCAGCAACTATCTTTTCGGAAGGAGGTCCTAAAAGCAGCAATTTTCCGGCGACTCCGATCGCGCACCACTGCTTTCCGACGTGTACGCCAAGTTTCCCATCATTGTCATCTGCGAGCCGAACTTATCGAGCTCAAACAGGCTATCAGAGTATGAATCATTTATGTCGCCAACCATTGGTGAAAACAGCAAGGTTATGGTGTTTATTCGCCGTGACCTCACTTACATTCTTCAGCCTGTATCGCCTCATGACGATAACGAATACGTGTGCTTAACAGTGAAGAAGAAAATACTTACCGTTACCGTTTTGGGTGCCTACCTATCACCATTAAGTAGATTTGATTACAAAAGATTACGAGACATCCTGTCAACATCTCCTGCTCCATGGATTATCATCGGGGACTTTAACGCTCATCATACACTCTGGGAATGTACGAAAATCAACACGAAAGGCAGAGACTTCTCATCTTTCGCCTCTGACAGCGAACTCTTGGTTTTAAACGACAGCAGTCCTACATTTCTGCGCGGCTCCACATACAGCAGTTGTCTTGACTTGGCTTTCGTCTCACGCAGTCTCGTCAGGCGTACTGGATGGCTTACGGACATTGAAACGCACAGGAGTGACCATTCCCACGTATGTCAAGATCAGACGACTTCCCTTTTCCAACTCAAACGATACAATCCAAAGAGTGGAATGGCCCAAATTCCAGTCTGTTATGAAAGATCTCTGTCAGGGCAATTTACTACATATTTTGGAAGACACAATAAAGAGCACAGTCAAAGACAATACGCGTACTCTAATGCGCTCTTCGAAATTCACTGAATTTGATATAGAATTAGAGCGACTTCGAGAAATCCGGCGACGTGTCGAACGTAGATAGCGATGCACGAAGTCATGGACGATCTACGGACTGCGAGACGCCTACAAAAGAAGATGCAGCGCCGGTTAGATAAACTGGAGTCACAACGCTGGACTGCTTTCTGTGTATCACTGGGCACTCGTAAGCCCCTATCGCACTTACGGAGGACGGTGCGAGGGCTTAGGACACCACCCGTACAGCGGTCTCCATTCAAGGCTCTGGCCCACTTCCAACAGCGACGAGATATTGATGTCGCAGAAGACTTCTGTGCCATATGAAGAAGAAGACGAAATGTCTTCTAATTTCATCCAAAATCTTGGCCAATCCCCCACAGTGGGTGTGCGCCATCGCATAAGGAATA
This sequence comes from Dermacentor variabilis, assembly GCF_050947875.1. Classification (NCBI taxonomy): domain Eukaryota; kingdom Metazoa; phylum Arthropoda; class Arachnida; order Ixodida; family Ixodidae; genus Dermacentor; species Dermacentor variabilis. The sequence continues at coordinate 262,809,889 of NC_134568.1, read as the reverse complement.
CCATACCATACCATACCATACCATACCATACCATACCATACCAGAACACTTGTTTCTGTGCTCTGTGAATTTTTCGTGAAATCTTCGCCTTTCGAGGTGCCTCGCCTCGCCGTCTTTCGGTCATGGACGCGGAGCATGCCGAAGGGCCCGCCTTGCCAGAAGTCATCACGGCCGGCAACCGCAAGGAAGCGAGTTGCACCCCCCCCCCAGTGACACCGAGGACACCGAGCTATACTCTTATGTCGGAAGACGACTCATCCGACGACGGCTTCATACCCGCCCGGAGTAAGAGGGCGAAGAGAAAGCTCACCAACACAGCGCCGTCAACTCCTGCGAGTACAACGACTATGAAGTCAAGGCCTGCGCGCTGGCCACCCGTCATCATCTTTATGCCGGAAGAACCGTCAAGCAACCTACGGTTGCTGAACAGGTAAGCCCCATACATTTTTCTGGAATGTGCGGTGCCGGATCAAATTAAGGACATCAGAATATATCCGCGCAAGAATATACTCGCCATAGACATGTACAACGCGAGTGCGCTTGGAAAACTTCAAGAAATCACGGAGCTAGGCGGAATCAAAATGCGCTCCTTTATCCCGATTGACGACACATCCATAGCCGGTGTATTTTACGACAGTGATATTGCCGTTCCCAATGATGACTTACCTAGCCTCATCAAGCCGGCAAACGAGGGCACGATCATTACGCAAGGGCCCCGCCTTGGGAATACGCGCTGTGTAAAAGTAATTTTCAAGGTGGATTGTATACCATCCGACGTTAAAGTCGGACATTTCCGACATCCGGTTCGACCATTCATCCAGAAGCCGCTTAAATGCCATCAGTTTTTCAGGCTAGGACACGTCAAGGGCGTGTGTCCCAACTCGCTACTGTGTCCCCGTTGTGCTGAACCTCATGCAGAACAGACCTGCGGTGTCCCCGCATCAAGACTGTCAAAGACTGTCCCCGCATCAAGAGGGAGAGCGCGGTTCTCAAGCAAATGGCCAGCGACAATTTGGCCCTCAGGGAGGCAGCCGAAGTAGCCCGGCGTCGGCGTCGACGTCGGCACCATCGTACGTCTTCGAAGAAGGCGCATGCGCGAAATGACAGTACCTACCCCACTGCGGTACCAGTTAGTCGCGCTGCGAAAAGGCCCACCACTTCCTCGAAGGAAGCAGATAAGACTCTTTCTTTAGAGGAATGGCCTACGCTTCCGAGCCGCTCCCTTGCTAAGGAACCTCAGAAGGTCGGGTCCCCACCGGAGCCTTCTCCGGCCATGGATGATTCACCTAAAACCGACCGTCAAGTCATCTCGGTGCACCGTTCCCACATGGAGGCCATCCGAGCGATATTAGTGGACATGGGGACACCGTCTGCTCGAAGCGCACTTAAAGTGCTGGACGCCTTAAGCCCAGTGCTTGAATCCCTCAACTAGAAAGATGGCTACCTATATTCCGTCCTTCCGAAAAGGAGTCAAGGCAGCGTCCGTCATCCAGTGGAACGCCAGAGGGCTAAAATCACAAATTTCAGATTTTCGTCAGTTTGTGTACACCAATGTGTTTCCACTCATCGTCAATTGTGAGTCCAACTTGTAGAAACCAATGAGACTGTCAGGGTGCGAATGTATCATGTCATCAACAAATGGTGCATGCAGCAAAATAATCGTTTTTGTTCGTCGTGAACTCACCTATGTGTTGCAACCAATTACGCCACACGACGACAATCAATATATATGCATCACAGTTAAAAAGAACAAACTCTTGTTTACTCTTACAGGCGTGTATATATCGCCTTCCAGTAATTTCGATACAAAAAGATTAGCGGATATCTTGAGTGTTTGTCCCGCACCATGGGTCATTATAGGAGATTTCAATGCACACCATCCAGCATGGGCAAGTACAAGGACAAATGCAAGAGGACGAAGATTAGCAAGCATCGCCTACAACTATGGCCTTACTCTCTCTCCTGAACGATGGTAGCCCCACCTTTCTTCGAGGCGTGACATACTGCAGCTGCCTCGACCTTGCTTTCGTCGTCAACTCTCTCGCCAGATGTGTGAAGTGGTTTCCAGACTTTGAGACACATGGGAGTGATCACATTCCCACCTATCTGAACAGCAAAGGCTTGTCGTCTAGATCAGGCCCACGGAATACCATTCGGACGATTCAATGGGCCAACTTCAAATCTGAGATGGAAGATGCCTGCCGCGAGGGCCTACCCTCTGGATTAGAACAAACAATTAAAAATACGATGCAAAACCCCACTCGCATGATGACGATCTCTTCCACGCGAAATGACTTCGATTTAGAATTAGAGCGACTTCGAGCACTTCGTCGCCGGGCGGAACGTCGATATCGGCGTACAAAATCAATCCATGACCTTAGGGCAGCAAGGAGTATGCAAAGGAAGATTCAGCGTCGTATGGATAGATTAGTGTCGGAACGTTGGACAACGTTTTGCCAGACACTATACCCCCGCAAGCCACTGTCGCACATTTGGAAAACGGTGCAAGGTCTGCGTTGCCTTCCGGAACGGCGTTTTCCGTTCAATGCGCTCGCGCTTTTCGAAGGGCGGCAAGACATCGATGTCACAGAAGACTTTTGAGTGCGCATCGCAGACCAAGCGACTCGTCCGGATTCCCCAGCCCGAGGTGACGTCCCCCACTCCCGTAATTGCCGCATACACCTTCCTTTTACTTTGCAGGAACTCGGAGCGGCACTAGCTCTCTCCAGGCGCTCATCATTTCCGGGTCCAGATGGTATATTGTACCGAGCCTTGTGCTATCTCGGAGAATCCGCACGGAGAGAATTGTTGAGTCTTTACATCTCCTCATGGCAGGAGGGAAATGTTCCTGACGAATTGAAAGTAAGCCGCCTGGTGCCACTCTTAAAGCAGGGCAAATCCCCACTAGAGCTCACCTCTTACCGCCCAATAGCGCTGGCCAGCTGTGTAGGAAAGATAATGGAACGGATGATCCTTGGCCGCCTGGCATGGTACCTTGAACACTACAAGATTTATCCGAATTCCATGGCTGGTTTCCGACGTGACCGCTCTTCCATCGACAATGTAGTTGATCTCGTTTCATATGTCCAGCACGAAAGGCACCGTAAGCGTTTATGTGCAGCTTTATTCTTAGATGTGATAGGTGCATACGATAACGTATTACATGAGGCCATTCTCGACGCTCTTGCGATGGTTGGCCTAGGTGGTCATGTCTTTTTGTGGATTGCAAGTTACCTATCTGCAAGATCATTCTTTGTGTTAACTGACGATGGCCCAACTACGCGGCGCGGTGCTCTCAGCCCGACGCTATTCAACCTCGCTCTTCTTGTACTTGCTGAGTAGTTGTCAACTACTATCAAGATTTCAATATACGCAGACGACATCCGTATCTGGACTTCGGCAGTTACACGTCCTGAGATACATGTGCGGCTTCAAAGAGCGGCAACTTTGACAGCGAGCGAGTTGTGTAAACAAGGTCTGAGCATATCACCAGAAAAATGCGCACTAGTGGCATTTACTCGCAAATCAATGACGCCTTATGTCGTCTCAATCAATGGCCCGACCTTTTCCTATGTCAGAACCCACAGATTTCTTGGCGTAATTATTGAGCGAGACCTCTGTTGAAGCCCGCACGTGGACTACATGAAACGGTGCCTGACAGCAACTTCCCTGTTGTTTAAATACTTGACAGGAAAGATGTGGGTAATATCAGTAGGCGCAATGCTGAAACTTTACAGAGCTCCCTTTCTCGGTTTTTTAAGATTTAGTGTGGCTGAACTGACCAACACTTGCAAGACAAATATTCGTGTTCTGCAGGCAGCATAAGCTCAAGCACTCAGAGTTTGCCTTGGTTTGCCCAGATGCACGTCAACTATTGCGATTACTCGGACCATCCAATGCAAACTCACATCACGGTGGAAGCCCTGAGAACGCACATCAGACATTTTGCACGTGCCCCTATCACCACCTTGCAACACTACCTTCAGACAGGTACCAAGCATCATTCTCTAAAACTATTGTCGCGTACAACGACAAACTTCCCTCGGGCTTCACCGCTGCATCTAAACCATCGATACCCCCTGGTGTCTTATCAGCCCCACAGTACATTTCAGTGTACCAGGAATCTGGGAAAAAAGTCGGAGCTGTCGTCACCTGTACTGAAACAACTGTCTCTGCTTCTTCTGCACGAGAGGTATGCGGACAGTGTACATATTTATACTGAGGGTTCCGCAAAGATCCAGTGTTCGTCCTGTGCTGTGGTTGTCCCAGCAAGAGCTATTACCATCAGCTTTAGGATTGACCACCCAACAACATCGACATCTGCGGAACTAGCTGCTCTTCGCGCTGCACTTTGTTTCTTCAATCGGGAGCCACCTCGACAATGGTCAATGGACACCTCGACAATGGACTCAAAGGCAGCTCTACAATCTGTGCTATCAGCTCTGCGTCGCGGGCCATTTGAACAGCTCGTATTCGATATTAGATGCCTACTCCATACATCACAGGAGAAAGGACACCACGTGACGTTTCAGTGGCTGCCAAGTCACTGCGGAGTCATAGGAAACAAAGACGCCGATAATGCCGCTCGGGCAGCTTTTGAAGACGCACAAGAAAACGCCATACCACTTTCACGGTCCGACGCAGCTAGCAGACTCCGAGTGCTTGCACAGGAGATCGCGCTCTCTCTATTGTACACACCCAACAGCCGGACCAACCGGAGCAACCGTCAATACCACCTGCCCTCTTTGATGCATCTCTGTATGCCAACTAGACTCCGCCGAAGAGAGGCGATTCTGCTTTATCGCTTATGGCTAGGGGTGGCTTTCACGAAATCTTACTCAATTCGCATTCGAATGGCCGACAACGCTCTCTGCAACGCCTGTCTTTGCAAGGAGACGCTGGAACACATTCTGCGCAACTGTCCTGGATATAATGTTCAGCGACAGTCCCTGGCATCCGTTCTAGCGCACCTTGACACTAGACCATTGTCCCTCGAAACGATTTTCACATGCCGCCGACAGAAGACATCGCAGTTGAAGGCGACGAAGGGACTACTTCGGTTTTTGAAAGAGACGGGATTGGACAAGCGGCTGTGACAGTGATATCACGTACCATGCAAGAGTGATGGACTCTAAGGGACGATGTGTGTGCTTTGCTATGTGCTCTCTCTCTCTCCCTTCCCCATCTTTCATCCTCACATCCCGCTCCCATGTGTAGGGTAGCAAACCGGTTAAGCTAAACTGGTTAACCTCCCTGCCTTTCCTTCACCACTTTTTCCTTCCTTCCTGTGCCATATTATCCGGGCAACACACTGCTTCCAACAAGTTATCACAATCCTTCAGCTTCCTGTCACCACGTGACCCCCGCATGGACCTACCATTTTCCATTCATGAACTCAAGGCGGAGCTAGCTTTGTGCAGCCGTACGTCTTCACCAGGACCTGACGGAATTTCTTACTGAGCTCTGTGTCATCTGGGTGAGCGGACGAGGAGTGTTCTGTTTGAAATGTATAATGAATCCTGGCTAACTGGCACACTTCCTGCAAGCTGGAAGACTAGTCGCGTAGTTCCGCTACTGAAGCGTGGCAAGTCTCCGTTGGAGCTTTCATCGTATCGCCCGATTGCATTGGCGAGCTGTGTGGGCAAAATCATGGAGAGGATGATCTTCGGACACCTGGAGTGGTACTTGGAATACTACAACGTCTACCCAGATGACATGGCAGGCTTCCGACGTGGCCGTTTATCGATTGATAATGTCGTCGACCTGGTTACCTACGTTCAGCACCAAAAAGGATGTAAACCTATCTGCGCTTCTTTATTTATCGACGTGAAAGGGGCGGGGCGGACGACAACGTTGCACATGAAGCGTTCCTCGCCGCTCTCGAAGAGGTAGGCCTCGGTGGTCGGATGTTTAGATGGATACAAAGCTATTTCTCTATGTGATCTTTCTTTGTGAGCACCAAGGGCGGCCACACTCCTATACATTACACCTACCGTGGTGGCCCCGAGGGCGGCGTACTGCGCCCTACGCTGTCTAACCTCACACTGATTGGGCTCCTTGATCCCCTTCCAAACAAAGTTAAATTATCAATATACGCGGACCACATATGCATTTGGGCGTCCGGAATGACACGTTTACATATGCGCGCAAGGCGCCAAAAAGCTGCCACTCCAACTTTGCTCTACCTCTGCAATCAAGGCCTTGAGATTTTATCGGATAAATGTGCCCTTGTGGCATTTACGCGTGAGAGATGGGAGCTCCATAACAGATATCTCGTGGAGCCCCTATGTAGTCTACAGGAACAAGCGTTTGACAGGCATCTGCCGCCTTCTCAAGTTCTTCGCTGGAAAGACCTGGGGAATGTCCAGAGGCGCTATGCTGAAACTATATAGGGTATTTTTTCGCGAGTTTTGGCGGTACCACTTGCCAGTATTGACTAAAGCAAGTAAAACAAGCCTACGTACTATTCAAAGCGTTCAGGCTGAGGCGCTCAGGATTTGTCTAGGTCTTCCTCGAAGTGCGTCAAGTCAACGGCGGCAGCTATTGCGATCGCCAGATATCCCCTCATTGAGACCCACATCCCAGTTGAAGCACTAAGAATGCATGTAACGCACCTTGCCCGCACTCCTTGCGACCATCTAACCTCTTTACCTGCGGAGAGACCACGTGCTTCGTTCTGCCGAACGGTACACTCACATCGTGAGGCTATGCCATCTTGCTTCACACCTGCCGCGAGACTTTCGACTCCTCCTTGGTGCCTCATTGAACCAAAGATCAACCTGACAATACCTGGCGTCTGGAAAAAAGCAGATATGTCATCAACGGCTCTTAAACGGCTTACCTTACTCCTATTAAATGAGAAGTACTGGTATTACACCCACATATACACTGACGGCTCCGTCCTGCCGAAGAGCTCTACCGCGGCTGTCGTCATTCCAGCAACAGCCACCACTATCAAGTTGAAAACATCTCACTTGACAACGTCGACGGCAGCAGAACTCGTAGCGCTTCGAGTCGTACTACACTTTATTAATGACGAACCAACACACACGTTGTAGATTTTCTGCGACTCGAAGACGGCACTACAGTGTTTATTGTCAGCCGTTACGGCGCGGTCCGCATGAGCAGTTGGTATTTGAAATCACAGAAGCCATACACCCCCTGACTGAGAAATGACATGAAATAATTTTTCAATGGCTACCAAGTCACTGTGGTATATAATAAAGGAACAATCAGATACTGTGATACTGTGGCATCATCGGCAATAAACGTGCCGATCAAGCTGGTCGTTCAGCTCATGCGGAAGACAACTGCCTATCAATCCCGCTGTCTATAGACAGATGCCCCAAGGATGCTCCGCATACTTGCATGCCAATGCGCTGCATCAGAGTGGAATGAATCACATATTATGTACTGCCGTCTATACACTCTGGATCCAACCTTAAACCTGCGACTTCCACCAAGACTTCCCTGAAGAGACGCGACGCTTTTGTGTAGGCTATGGTTGGGCATCGCGTTCACCAATGCCTACGCGTTCCGCATAGGGATGGCCTACACCGCAGCATGTGGTGGTTGCGACGACGCGGAAATGATTCGTGATGTTCTTTGCCAGTGCCCGCAGTACAGTGTGCAGAGACAATCGCTTTCCGCTGTGCTGAACCAGTTGGATGACCAGCCTCTGTCGGAAGAAAGAATTCTGCAACATGGACGCGACTTGACATCGCAGCAGAACGCCGGGCAAGCGCTACAGCGCTTCTTGAGATCGACGGGCCTGTGTGAACGCCTGTGAGTGGAACGCCTTTTCTGTTACCTGTTTCCTTTTCATTTTCTTATTTTTTTTCCTTTTCGTTCCTTTTTTTTTGCTCCTCTCGCTCTTTATCTTCTTTACAGCCCCTATAAATGTATACCCCACCCCAGTGCAGGGTAGCAAACTGGAAACTCGCGTCTGGTTAATCTCCCTCCCTTTCCTCTCTTTCTCTCCCTCTAGATAGGGACACTAACCAATGCGAAAACGTATAAGCGCACAGATGTATGCGCGCCCACAAACAGACAAAAGTACCTTCATCGCTTGAAAGCAGTCGGGCAGTTCCAATTCGCGATTTTGTAAAACGAGAGCCGTATGTGGACAAGTTCTAAGCAGGTCAAACACAGCTTTGATCCGACCGGTAATAGTTGTTTTGTTTTTGTTTTGCTTCATTTTCTTCCTGGATCGGCAGTATTATTGCAACCGGTATACAAGAACGAGGAAACATAATGTCCTTTCACAAGCAATAAAACTAAGGCGCATGTAATGAAATTGGGACATTGCTAACTTTGTTCTGGAGTGATGAATAACAATAAGCTTTTTGAGGCGAAAGCTACATAATTCATGACTTCAGCTAAGGCCAACAAGCCCGAAAAGCGAACCACGCTCGAAATAAGAATCCGCGAAAAATACAGTTGGTGCAGTTGGCTCAACGAGAAACAGAAACGACCGGAAGCTGCTTCCCTCCCCTGGTGAAGGTATCTAGTGGTTCACGGCTGGCGCCTCTTGTCTTGATTAAAAGGCTCCAGCAGCTTCAGAAGTCGCCTCCCAACGGAGCTGCCAGGAGTGAAGCAAGCGCCGTTCGATTTCGAACCAGTGCTTTCGTTGAGTACGGTCTGCTTTTATTTGTCCCTAACACGGGCGAAACCTGATTTCCGCGCTACTGGCATATACTGGAAGCTAAACATTTTGACAAAATTACCTGTATGGTTGGACTAATTGATTGAGAACCTAATTCCGTCTCGGACCAAATAGTGGATTTATTAAAATCCGACGTTTCGGAGCCAATTCGGCTCCTTCTTTCAGGGGTTAACAACGGATAGCGGTGGGCTAGAGTGCTTTTATTTTTATGTCGTTGACTATAGAGAGAGGACTGGAGGGAGAGTTTGACTAGAGATGGCAGCTTGTAAGAGTAAGACGACGAGTAAGACGACGGGGGTAAGAAGAGAGGCACGTGAACCAGGAGGTGGCAGTGTCCGCGTTGGAAACAGGAGGCTGTTGTTGAACCGCGGCATCTTTTTCTCTTCTTTTCATTGTGGCACGGAGGTCATAGACATATAGAATGGGGAGGTTGCCATTCTAACAGGTTTTTCTTTCCAATATCACTTCTCTCTTTCTATCTTTTCTTTTTTTATGATCCGCGCAGCGACCGCAGTAGCTTAGCCGCATTTAGCATCGTTGATGCCGCTGACAGCTCGTTGTTGCGGTCACTGTCATTCGGTGCCCATAACTAAAACGTTTGGAGCTGCTAATTACCTTCGGCACACGCTAAGAATATTGATGGTGCTCACACCGCCTCCGCCGTCATGCTGTTACGATTGACGTGCGTGCGCGACCCGCGCGTAGAGGTTTACAAGGCATTCAGAGACGCGCAGTATGTTCGGCTGCAAAAGAAACAACAGCAAAAGAAACGACAGAAAGTTATGTGCAATAGCTTTGGATGCGAAAGAATAAATATTTTAGGGTGTTTCTTTGGTTCCCGCGATCTTCAAGCTGCGTCTAAAAGAAAAAAAAAACAGTTCGATTTAAGTTTGAAAACTGGGGCCTGGAATTCACAAAGGCGTTCGTGCGTAAGTGACCTCTGCCATTGCTTAGTCGCCTTTGCTGCTAGGCTCAGCAACAGAATTCAGAGGAATTTTCTTTTACGAACAATTCTAGCGTGACAGCGCTTCGTGAATACGGGTCCTGCTTCCTAAAATGCCAGGCGGTCTTTGCCACGAAGGCAGGAGTAAACGAAGTTAACGTCTATGAAAGACAGCAGCACGCGAAGGATTTACGTGCCCCACGTTTTCGATGTAGTCAAAATTTTAACGTAGTTGTCTGTTCTTAATTTAGTCGACTGGTTTTGATCTACCCAAATGTTTACATCAGCGGTGGCACGAGTCCGCACGATGAAAGACCATTGTCTCAAAATCGAGTGTATTTTTTTTCCCTCAGCTTGAGCTCTGGAGTCTTTACCATCCCAACGAACACGAAAGATAACTAAATATATGCTCTGAGAAGCGACTAATTCCCTTTCCGATGATCATACACGGGCTATAGTAGCAGCAGTACAACTTACATGAATCATTGCCAGCTTGTTTCACTCCGGCTGCGAGACCTCCGATTCCTCCATGGTGCCTCGCTCAGCCAAAAATTAACTTCACAATACCTGGCATCTCGAAAAAAGCTGATATATCATCCCCAGCCCTTAAACAGCTCACGCTACTATATTTGTACGAGAACTACCGTGACTCTACGCATATTTACACTGATGGATCCGTCCTTCCAAACAGCTCCGCGGCGGCAATCGTCATACCAGCGAAAGCTACAACAATCAAATTTAAGACGACCCACGCGACAACATCGACGGCAGCAGAGCTCGCAGCGCTCTTTATTCCTCTTCATCACATTGGTGATGAACCGCCACACAAGTGGACGGTATTCTGCGATTCGAAGGCGGCACTGCAATCTCTACTGTAACCTTTACGACGCGGACCGCACGAACAACTACTATTTCATATTACAGATACGTTACACCGTATAAGTGATGCAGGCCATGAAATAACCTCCCAGTGGCTTCCGAGTCACTCCGGTATTATCGGCAATGAACGGGCAGATCAAGCTGCCCGCTCAACCCATACTGAGGAGCACCACGTCCCCATTCCACTTTCTAGAACTGACGCAGCACGGAAGCTCCGCCTATACTTGCTCGGCAGTGCACCGCGTCGCAATGGAATGAGCCACATTTAAGAAATACGCGATTGTACTCACTTGATCCCACATTAAGTATTCGAGCACCGTCACAGCTTCGCCGTGGAGACGCCAGGCTTTTATATCGACTGTGGTTGGGCGTTGCCTTTACCGAAGCCTATGCATTCCACATAGAGATGACCGACACCCCAACCTGTGACCACTGCGGCCATGAAGAATCGATTAAACATATTTTGTGCAACTGCCCCAGTACAGTCCACACAGGGAATGCCTTCGCCACGAACTTGACCACCTGGACGACCAACCGCTATCGGAAAAAAGAATTTTACACCATCGAAAGGACCTACCGTCACAGAAGGCCGTGCAAGCGCTATTGTGCTTCTTGTGATCTACCGGCCTTTGTGAACGTCTTTAACTGGAACGCCTTTTGTGTGTGTGTGTGCTTCCGTGTGTGCGTCTTCTTGTTCAACGTTTTCCTCTCTGTCCTCTTTCTAACCCCTATCTCCCATCCCCACTGTAGTGTAGCAAACCGGAGAGTGATATCTCGTTAACCTCCCTGCCTTTCCTCTTTATCTCTCTCTCTTCTCTACATCGTTGTACGATTTGGAGCGCTCTACAGTTACAAGAGAGCGATTAATTTCATAGTAGACGAGGTGGCCTGCATTCAAGCGACTGACGCATTTCATCTGTACTGGTTTGGTTGATCTAGGTTACGTTTAGTTAACTAGTGATAAAAAAAGAAGAAAATGGGCTAAGCTAAGGAACTGACGCAACAATCAGAATCATTGGTGTCCTCGCAGTGCTCCATTCAGCGATGCGATCTTCTTATCTTCGAGAGGCGCCCGGCACAGCTAAACTGCCCACTACAAGTTTTATGAGCCGGGGACGGCAAGTGTTTCGAGAGGTGCAACTAACGCGCTGGGCTGTGTAGAGGAAGTGATAGCGGTGCCGCTCGCCACGGAACGAGCCGCGCATGATCGATGGCCCGCAGCTGTCGCCACATCGCTGATTGGCGCCACTGGTATACGTAGGTGAATAGGTTATTTGAAACGGAATCACGGTCGCCGTCTTCGCATCATTCATTCTTGATGGCGCGACACGGAGACAACACGACGCGCCACCTGATCGAGATGCTGACGACAAATTCTGCTTCCCCTGTGACTGGGGTTGACACATACAGGTCTGGCGCTATTTCGGTACTTTGAGCTAATGGTACGCTTTCGACTGGTCGCTCCATCTACAGCCTCCCGGCGGCCAGACTCGGAGGCGTTCTCCATCTGAAATAGGAGAGCCTTTCAGTCGAACACTCGTTGGATTTTCAGAGTGGTGACGGCGCCGAAAACAGACCGATGGCCAAGTTCCATACCACCACGACTGTAACGCTGTGATTGACGCGAGCATCATTTTTGCAAATGATACGATCGTTTGACGCAATCTGTTTAGATTGCGTCCCAAGTATGCAGGCTGTCCTGACTATCTTGCACCAATTTTTAAAAATATTTAAATGCGACGTATACGTAGCTGGACACAACCACGATAATGTTTGTCGTCTCTCGGAGATACTCAGATAATTTCTTGCATTCCGTCTAATTACATAATCAGGCTTAATTAATCACCCGCTCAAACGTTATAATTAGATCAAAAGTGTCAACGAGAAAATTGTAGAGCAACGTGAAGAACTCCCGATACAGCTTTCTGTTGTTCAATATGAGCTCCATAAAAGCGTTTTTCGGGGCGTGAACGAAGCCCGCGAATACACGCAAAATTGCCGCGCTACTGGCCGCTCGAGGCACTTGCGGGCTTGTTTCACTCTCGGAAAAACACTTTTATGGAGCTCATATTGATCCACAGAAAGCTGTATCGGGAGTTTTTCATGTTGCTCTAGAATTTTCTCGTTGATACTTTTGATCTAAATATAAGATTTGGGAAGGTGATTAATTAAGCCTAATTATGTAATTAGACGGAATGCAAGATATTGCCTGAGTATCTTCAAGCGAGGGCAAACATCGGTTCTGTCCAGCTACATGGCATTTGCCTATTTTTACATCTTGGTGCATGATAGTTGGGAGACCCCGTATATAAGCGCATGGTTTCATACCGCCCCTTCCATGCCAAATAGCGGCACTGAGAAAATGCCAGAAACATTAAATGTGACAGTGACCTTTCGCGCGTACTGCATGTAATTTCTTTGGGCTGCCGCGAGCGGTCCGAACGGCCAGAATGGTTTGTGCTATATGACCGCTCTTCAGAGTATATTGAGCGTGTTCTCATTTCAGGGTTCGAGCGCCTCTGAGCGCTCCCATTTGGAGCCAGGCGCACTGAAACGACCAAGTGAGGGATAGATGCCAATATCATCAAATAAATCAAAACATAATGAGAACTCCCGATATTGGCAATAAGAACGTGCGGCGGTCTTTCAGAATGCTCTAGAGCGCTCCAAGCAGGCCCACTTGTAGATTTCATTCGCAAAAAGAAAACAAAAATGAAATCCTATTTTCTTCGTGTGATTTCTTTTTTTCTCCTCTCGTGGTTGTTATAACCGTCATACGATGCTGCCTTCTTTTCTTGTTATTGCCGGGCCCTCCTCGTTTTTACTCTTGTCGTCAATAAAGATTTACAGCACACGTGGGCTGCATGCTTTAATTGCTGCAGACGAAATCCGATGATCAAGTGAGCAAGTTTATTTCATTTAGACAAACAGGACATGGCCTTTCTCTGAACCAATCCCAACGGCAAAATAGCAGTGTTCAACAACAGGACTGAACACGGCGGTGTGCAGAATAGCCCTCGGGCAATCTAGGCTTTGTATGCTGCAAGTTCTCGATGCTGACAACCGCGATTCACCACCATAATCATCATCACAATCACTGCCATCATTGTAGTCGTTTCTGTCGTCACCGAGACATAGAATATCCTCCTCGCAACCCGCTAGTATGCTGTTATGGATACAATTTCTAAATATTAAACTCTGCAACAGTAACGCAACGGTAATCTGACGTCACAGTTCTCGCCGTAAGATAGGTATGGTGAGTAGCGCGACTCATCAAGTTTCCGCACAAAGAAGTGATAGAACCTAAATGCTCTGGGCATGTGCTAGGTCCCTTAAAGTGGGTTTCACCATTTCATTAGGTACTTACTAAACAAACTCTTTCTCGCGATAACTTCGCAGCAAAATGAATCGTCGCTGAGTAGCTAGTCGCTGAAAGTGATGTGGTAGGGCAAATCCACAATTCCGTGTCCGAGTGTAAATTACGTTAACTTTGCACCAAACAACGAACGCTGAGCCACATATACAGGTTCCAGCTTATTTGGGCTTCTTCGCTTTTGAAGCTTTGCTGACGATACCTCAATACGATGGAGCGACGCTGGTGACTGCCATTCAAAAAGAAAAAAAAAGCATCATGATCACTAAAAACTTTGTCGACCCCTTAACTTGCAAACGATCATGCTCTATGATAGCATGTATTTACTGGGCAAGGGCTTCGGCAATGTAGGAATCACGACAGCCTTAAGAGGAGAGAAAAAAAATTATTCGCGCAGAAGGGTTTCAAGTTCAAGGAATGGTCCGAACTAATTCTCACCTAACACGTGAGAAGTTGCACAATTCTCACGTGACTCAGCAAACAATGGCTATAGGATTTAGCAATGCGCAAAACTATTGTTTCAAGAACAAAACAGAGAGCGCGAAAAGAGGGTAACAGTGATAAGTTGTGTATTATTCGACTTTCTTTTTGTTCTTTTTAAAAGATTGGTTCTTAGATTTTTTGCCTTAGCTGCGTAAATAGCCTCATGCGATGCACGCTACGCTGTAATGCATGGAGTCGGCGGTTCCATGCTTCTTTCAAATCTAAGATGCACACGCTGCAAAGAAAACGAAGTAAAAACAAAAGTGATGTGCTTTATTATCTGGTTACGACCAAGTGCAGCTAGCTCAATTGGAGCGGAGAGTCTTAACACGTTTGACACAGCAGTGCACTTTCAAATCGCTTGAACCAATATTAGGCGCATATTATGTTCAGTACACATAATTATCTGTTCTATGCAGGACGTGCCAAGTTTGAAGCTCTCCCACGTCACTGCAGCACGTACATTGCGTGTCCGTCTTCTGATTGTTTGCATTTTTTCTCGTAAATAATGATAAAGAAGAGTGCCTTTATAAGCATCCTTTTCGTTGTATGTACGTAGTAGGAATGAGAGCCTGAGTTCCAAGATTGAAGGTTATTTTTTATGTACTTTGATATACGTATATGCATAGGGATGAGCACTGCCATTGTCACCGTTCTCTAGTTCTACAAGACGGCAGAATGTAATGCCTTCTGCAGCAGAGGTTACGTTTTGCATGTATTGCACAACCATATAACTTGAGATTATATGCTGTATTAACGAATAAACCGCAGTTCTGTGTTATCGGCCTGGACGAAAGCAAAAGAATAGGGGCAGAGCACTAAAGCGCGGCGCCTAATCAAACCTTCTTGCAGTAAGCGTATCATTAATTTCTTCAACTCCAAGGGGCGCCGCGACGGGAAATCATACAAAGCTAGCCGCGCGCTCGTGAAACCACAATCGGTTTGCAGAGCGAGCTGCGCCCACGATGCTTCCAGGCCTCGTAGATCAACTCCTCGCCGCATCGAGAAAGGTGGGCGCGCGGAAGTCGGGATGGGAAGGAGGCGGACCTTCCAATATGGTTTCCTTGATTGAGTCTCAGGGGATGTTGGCAGGCTTCCGCTTTTCCTGGCCCACGACGCCCGAGAAAAATGACCCGGATGTGTACCGCTGCGCTCGTGCTCTAAGTCATGGTTAACCCTCGGACGGCACGCCGCCGCCATCGCCTGCCATGCGGTTGGCTTCGCTTACAAAGTGCGCTCGTCTTCAGTGGGCACGCCCGGTAATGCGTCGCGCCGGTCGTCCCCTCCTCATCGCCCAGTGCACTGCGTCTTCCTCCGGGTTTCCGCAGGCTGACGCTTTTCAGCGGAGGCCCCAAATAAAACGCGTTACGTCATGAAAGTGCCAAACTGTCACAAAAGCTGTGTTTCTTGAGGCGAGAATGAAGGGATCGTTGCCGGCGCACAGCGTCTCGAGCATCCAACTTCTTTCCTGCTTATTTGTTTCTCGATTCTTTGGAGAGAGAAGCTCTCAGCAGGGCATGTCCTCTGACATCTCAAGGGCGCCCTCGGAGTCTTTGCCGCTTGCTTCACGCTTCTCAACTGACATCGCGGAAAAAGGTTATTGTCGCCCGATAGACGTGCGAGGTGGACATTGAGGATACGCATTCTCCATCAATGAGTTTCGCGACAAGGGATGACGAAGAATGTGTTATTATATGTGCCACGCTGCTGCTTCCAATGCTTTTCACCGAAAGGCCTACTTATGATCACCGCAACGAGAGCGAACAGCTTGTCAGTGGATACCTTAAATGTAATATTTCGTGCTCACTGTGACGGGCCAACATTTTTTTACCCGTCAGAACCGACCTGAAATCGTTTTTCCCTTTTCACTTTGCCAAGGACACTCAACATAACCTCTCTCTCTATCTTTCAACCCCCACCTTCCACCTTCCCCTCCTCCTTGTCCCACTCATGCAGCGGAGGATTAGAGTGATTTGCATTTTCAATAAAATCGTTTTCGCCACCATCGCCATCACCACTATCATGGTTTTTGATGCTTCCTCCTCTGTCCAGCCTGGTACACAAGCGGCATCGCTATGTGGGCTGAAATACTTGTACTTGCATACTACTTGAAAATATGTATTACTATTAAACTGCCACTACATTTGCTTATTGCATTTGACAATAGTGTAAGAACGTTCGATATCTGCTCAACAACGAGGTGAAAAGACTACATTACGATCCACGACGTCACGCAAGACGGAATGGGATGAATTGCAGGCCTACCTAAATCTTTACTACTGTAGTAGGTAGCTGTGGAATCGTTAGACTAAAGATAAACAAACAAGAGAGAGAGAGAGAGAGAGAGTAATATAGGAAGGCAGGGATGTTAACCAGTCAATAGTCTGGTTGGCTACCCTACGCTGGGGGAAGGGAGAAGGGGAAGCGAGAACAAAGCCACAAATAAACAAGGGGGGCACCTCAGCTTCCCCTTCTATAGCTTCGCATACAGTACAAGACGGCGAAGAAATCTTCAAGACAGTGGGAAATAAAACATTACGCTTGGAAGTATGAACCAGCCACGAAGTGGCCGGGTGCTGCTCACGGACTCATTTACTTAACGAAGTCTCACAGAGGGCTGGCCTCCGGGCTCATACTTATTAATGAAGGGGAACCAGCAAGGCACGTACATCACATAGTAATAAAGAGAAAAATAAGGTTTTGCCCTCTAAAGCCAGGACTGAAATCTTGTCGACGTGTATGTCGAGAAAAAAGTCTATGGCTTTTTCCTGAATACCTTAGCAAAAAAAGAAAGAAAAGCAACGCGCTTGCTTCGTTTAGACAAAGGCCTCAGCTGCATATTTATTCGACCGCTCGTCTGTCCTGAAAGGGCGGTAGTCTTGAAAAATCTCTCCAAGCACTGACGATATTTAAGAGTAGAGTTTAGGAGTCGCCGAAGCAATCGAGACAAAGAGAATAGTTCGATATAAAATAAGTCTAGAGGTGCTACGTAAGTTATGCGAGAAAATGTCAAAGCAACAAAAGTGAAAAAACTGTACAAGAGAAAAATTAAATTTTGCAAAAAGACAGCGTCGATGCTATGTTCAGATCGTTGCCTTAATTGCATCATTTCGCATTGATCTTCTCTATATTTTGTTTGTTGTATGGGCCTTCAATTCTTTCATCAACTAAAGCATGCAGTGTCTGATTTTTCTTTATTCAATGAGTTAAATGAATGCCTTATCTATCAACGTCGCCTTATTTCAATCAGAACAAAAGAACAAGAGACGTACATTCTGTATGCAGGTCGCTTGTCGGCACGGTGCATGTCGTAGAGTGCAGAAATAAGCAATATTCGCCGTGCCTACGCCGACGTATAACTGGCTTGTGACGTGACAAAGGAAATCCCCTAATTTGTTTTGTCACGTTCATTGGCGCCTCTTCTTCCAATGAAACATCATAGAGCATGACAACAGCTGTACAGTGGAAGACTCGTGGATTCCTCCTCATCACCTATTATAAATTCTAATCGCTCAGCTCCAAACAAAGGTATTTCAAATGCCGGACGAGCCCGCCCTGAAAGAAAAATAAACAGCCTGGGGCCGAATTCACAAAGCTCTTCATTCGCAAGCGTTCTTTGCCATCTGCTGGCTGCCTTTGCTAATAATATGTCCATCATCGAGATTGGTTGGAATTAGCTTTGACGAAAAATTACGGCGTAAGAGCTCTTTGTGAATACGGACCCTGAACTTCCTCTGCACCAGGCCGTAACACCACCTCGGAAAGGCAATCTCCGCGTGCTTCGTACCGACACGCACATTTCGATTCCAGGACTGCGTGTTCCAGCACCGAGGAAATTAGCCTTTCAGCGGCCGTCTGCCTTTCCAAAACCACTGCGATTGGTCATGTGCCAGCCGCGATTTGCCTATGCCGTCCCTCGAAATGCGGGCGCCGGAAGCAGCAGTGAATGGGATGCATGCACGCAAGGTGGAACACGTACACCGAGGCTGTGACCTGAAGTCAATTTCAGTTTTTCATTCTCTCTCTCTCTCTCTCTCTCTCGTGCGTGTACTTATTGCCTGTAGAAGCGAAGTCCCCTACATAACTAACTAACTAACTAACTAACTAACTAACTAACTAACTAACTAACTAACTAACTAACTAACTAACTAACTAACTAACTAACTAACTAACTAAACAACTAAACAACTAACTAACTAACTAGTTTAAACAAGTGAATAAATAAAAAGCAGACGCCTTTCCTACTCGGTAAGGGTGCAGTTCTTCGTCTAGTTCCCGCTCATTGCTCTGTGCACGTGCATTCTATCAGCCGCTATTTTTCTTTTGCCTTCAATTTCACCTTTAACGCTGCTTCTCCTTATTATATTTATGGTAAGGGATGTTGTGCTGCTTCTCCTTATTATATTTATGATAAGGGTTGTTGTGCGTGCTAGCATTGCTGGCACGCACAACAACCCTTACCAAAAGCAAATACACGAAAGAAAGTGTACCTGTTTGGAAGGGGATGTAGCAAACGCAGAAAGGAAGAAAGGGCGAGAAGGCATGCCAGACAGCTTGACATGTATATAACGCTTTCGGAAGTCGTATACGGAGCACTTGTACCGCACGGTGTGTTACTTCTTCCTGGCCTCATATTTCTCAACGGAATCTTTCCTTTATAGCACCCTAGTAGAAGACAGCCCGAATAGGGTTTTCTACAGCCTAAGGGATTGTGACACAGGCTAAGCAGTTCTTTTTTTTTTTTTCGCAGAGCATTCACAGTCAGCCCGCAATACCTTTCACTTCCGGAAAGACGGCCTCTAAAGAAGAGTTGCAAAATATATTTTCTTATTAGGCATCTCGTTGTTGTTCCTCCAGTTAAACTTTAGTTTATGAAACGTCTTTGAAATAAGGTCACATGAGCTTCAAAGTCATTGGTGGCATATCTGCGATGACGGGAATGAAATAAATAAGCGAATCGGGCACACTTGTCTCCCGTGAATATACGAGATTGCGCGCATTGTCGTCGCCTGGGAGAATGACGACAGTACGCCTGAAAGAAATGACGGGCTGAGATGGCTGCTCAGGCTTTCATTTTGGGTGTGTAACAGTGCGTACGTTACACGAAACGCAGAAAAAGAAATTGAGCGGTTCCTTCGGCTCTGAACTCATTTACTGCGATAGCAGAGCACAGCGGACCCCTTCACAAAAACAACTTCTCCTTTGCGATGCGCACAACGTGTTCGTCACCCGCTGCAACACTGCCAGCTGTTCCCTTCGAAATACATGCACAGATGCCACTACTCTCAAAGGTCTGCATGTCTTCAACACCTCGCCCAAAATGTCCAGCCCCATAGCATCGCGACACTGCGGTCGTTAGCGCGTCCAGTTCCGAATTTCATACTGCCGCGGGTTGAAGCTGACGATTTGGAGGTGGAGGATGTGAATGTTGAGGTGGGTTGACGACAACGAAGTCACGGCAACAACGGAAAAGCGGACGGACAGCATACCCAGTTCTTTATCACGTCAGAAAGCAGACCGTGCACTCGAAATGTTCGCGCAATTGAGATACTGCGACGGAGCAAAAGAACCTTGAAAGAAGCGGAAAATAGGTCGGATTATTACACACACACACAAAGAATAAAGTGCGAGGGCACCTAAGCACTTTTTATGAGTTGTGAATGCGAAAGCATTAATACCCAATTGAACGCCGCTGAGCGGTCCTTCGAGTTATGCACTTCTCGCGGACTAGCAAGCGCGTTGAGACGCTTGACGCGTTTTGATTTGGCCTTACCGAGGCGCAGAATAAACGCACTCATGTTGCACACTCATGGCATGACGCCACCTCCTCCTTATTGGCTGCGCCGTCAAGTGCCCAGTCTTTAATCAGCCAGAACCGTGGAGCCACTATGGCGTCGGGGAAACGTTCTCGTCTCGCACCCCGGATGTCCGGGCTAGATTCCCATACAGACCGAAATTTACCAAATTTTCTTTTTACAGGCATTGATTTACTTTGTGTACAGCAACCTGGCTGTGAAATTTGCCGTCAATCCAAGCATTTTTTGACGTGTTCTTACTCTTTGCAACGTCGGCAATTTTTGGTAGCATCTGTCGGTCACGGGGACTACAACGGATTTTCGCTTAACGGGGCACACTATTATTGCGATTAACCACTCGTTCAAACGAGCGACCAGCCTGATTTCATGTTTCTATATAAGTGCTGGTTGTTGGATATAAGTGCGCGTTGAACAGCTGGTTGCGCTCGAGTGAAGTCGCGTAAAGATTATATACCCGTGTTTGCTTTCTCGCATTTCCGCTTCATCTTCTCGAGCTGGTAAACGGCACTGGCGCTCAGCGCGGTCGTATTGTAGCGCGTGAATCAAAGTGCTAGAAGCAGCCGAATGCAGTATTTAATTAATCATAACAAAGCGCGTGGGAAGCGACACGTACAGGCGCGCTCAATGTCTGCGTTACGGTCCGAATATGTGGGCGTATAAGAAAATAGACGTATACAAGAAACGAGGGACCGTCAGCTGCCAGCGTAAACTGAACCCGAGGCCTCGGCAAATAAGAGGAACGAGCGTGCATAAAATAAATCCGGCAGCAAATATCGACGGCGGATGTGGGACGGCATGGGCGACGCGCGCAGAGCGACCGGACAGCACGTGGGCGTCGGCCGCAACACACACGCGGCCGGTACGCGCAGCGCCGACGCGGGTGGCGGTAGCGCGTCTGCCCACACGGCGGCGTCGTTTGGCGCGCTCGCTGCGGCGCTCTCGCCCTCGTAAAAGTGCACTTGTTTGTTCCGGCCAGGCGTCGGCCAGGGCCGAGCTTGTAAAAGAAAGAAGGAAAGAAAATCGGCAAGGCGTGATACGCCGGCACCTGGCCGAGCTCTAAACCATGAAAGAGGCGAGGCATCGCACACACCCGGTCGGTTGGCGAGGCCTAGAGAGAGAGAGAGAGAAAGGCAAGCAAGAAAGAAAAGGGAGGAATGGGAGGAGCGCGTAAAATCGGAAACGGTGCCATATAAGCCGCGCTCTAAAAGCATTTACGCCTTCGCGTTGGTCGCTGCCGGGGGCTGACTGATCGGCAGCGGGCGATCGCATTTGCGAACAGCGCACGCGATAAAAGTATGCGCGCGCGGCAATCGAGCACGTTGGCAACGCAAACCACCCTCACGCCCCCCGACCCCCCCTTTCTCGCCCTCACAAACAGCCAGTCACTCATGCATAGAGAAGATACGTGCCTCCCCGTACAACAACACACGCGCGACTCTGTCGCGAATTGGTGCAGCCTATATAAATATATGGCGGTACTGCACAGGGATGGCGAATTATATATGGCTTTGTAGGGTTATAGCGGCTCCGCTAGCCTCGCTGCTGTCCTCGATGCGGCCAAAAATGGGCTGCCATAGCAAGAAATGAAGGCCCGTAAAGACACCATCGTAAAGCGAGGAAGGAAGCACGAAGCGTGTGCCCAGCCAACTGGGAACATAAGACGCCGCCTTCCTTAACGCCCGCACGGGGCGCGTTTATGCGGCGCTTAACAAGCTGCAGAAAGAGCGACGGCACCATGTGTCAGTGATGTTGCCGCGAGCAGGCGGCGTAGCGGTCGTTGAGAAGAGTGATCTTTATGAATGAACATACTGAATAAGTATGAAGAGGAGAGAGGGATATTGCGAGCGACACATCCACGCTTGGAGCTGATTTATTCGATTAGAAGTAAACGCATATATATATATATATATATATATATATATATATATATATATATATATATATATATATATACACCCATGGAGAAGGTGGAATTACGTTGTAGTGGCGCATTATACCATGCGCTTTTACCGGCAACAGTCATTTGCCATGCCATTAGATATCACCTGGCAGAAGAAAAATAAAATCAGCTCGCGAACGACCACGTCGAAAGGTACAGGAAGAAAAAAAAAATGCCTAACGCGTCTAAGCAAGGGCTCTCGTCAACGCGTCGGGTGTTAATTAGGAGAACAAACTTGGTTATTGTGCTAACGGATATGGAAAAGAATCGATTTCAACACTGCATTGAGTATGTCCTCCATCCCAGACTGTGTTTGTAATGTGTTGGATCAGTGATTGTGGTATGTTCAGATTATTGCGATTACGCTGGCCAGTGTGAACATAAGCATGGATTACACTTCTCGAATAAACGGTTGGAAGACAGCGCCTCTCCTGAATCCTCTCTTTTAGCGCATTTTCCGCGTTGCTCTTTATCACAAGCTATCTACCAACTAGCCCAAGAAGACTTAATCCTGATTTACAAAGTGCCATTTCACTGAAAGTGACTGGCTCATCTGCCGGTTTGAGCTAACAAAAATCCACATCACAATTTTGATTGCGCCCCTTTTCTAAATACTGCGCAGGAAATCAACGTCTATGATTTGAAGACAGAATTCACAATGACGGAATACTAATTTATTATACGTATCTTCCCCTCAAGGTGCTTTTGAATGCGATTGCTAAAGACCAGAGCCGAATTCGCGTCGAGCTAATGAATAAGAATTACGAACGAACCGACTTCACTGTGCTGCTTTGAACTTCGTCACCGATTAAGTGACACAGAAATGGGTCATGTTTTGTAATTCCAAAGCAGCTCTTCACAGCCTCCAGTCTTCTTTACGTCACAGAACATACGAGCAGATGGTATCCGGAAACTGAGCAAGACATATCTTACATTGGCTTCCGACTCATTGCGGCATCGTCGGCAACGACTTCGCTGACCAGTCTGCCTAGTGTGCCCGCCGAGAACACCCAGACGCTTCCAATATCTTTTGAGAGGCTGGATGCTACCAGGGCACTTCGTCTGCTTGCACCCCCCCCCCCCTCCTCAAAAAAAGAAAGACGCAAGTTCTTTGGAGTTGCCCGCGCGTCTCCAATTGCCGACTGCGTAAGCTGAACCCCTCGCTACGGCTACAAGTGCCACCTAGGCTTTGCAGCTGCTAATCAACGCTGATGCAACGCCTACGGCTGGGAGTGGCGTTTACGAACGCTTACTCGTACCGTATTGGAATGGCCAATAGCCCGAAGTGAGACTCCTGTGGATGCACGGAAACCATGAGCACGTATTGTACATCTGTCCTCGCTGCCTCGTTCAACGCCTCTCTTCCAGAAAAGTCTAAACCGAGTCGACTCGAAAACATTTTTCGAGACAAAAATCTCGGAGCGTGGTCACATCCGCGGCTGGCGCAACAGGCTATCCTTGCACTGGTGCAGCTCCTGAAGTATGCCGGCATGAGTGAACGTTCATATTCCTTCTGGGCATCCTCCCGAGTGCACACACTGTTCATTCTCTTCCTGCTTCTTTTTTCTAATCCCCATTTCCCTTATCCCCAGTGAAGGGTAGCAAACCGAATGCTCTATTGGCCTTCCTGACTTTCCTCGCCTTCTCTCTCTCTCTCTCTCTCAATGTCCCATAATTGCACACGATCTAGTAGTCGGAACGCTATAGTTGAGGGCCCCGGATTGACTGCGTGGAGTTCTTTAACCCGATATTGAAATCTCAGCACACGGGCGCCATTTCATTCCGCCACCGTGGAAATGTGGCCGCCGCGGCTGTGCACCGAACCTGTGACATTGTACTAAGAACGCCACAGCCACACAAGCGACATACCGTGGGAGCTGCTTCTGCAAGCATGATAACGTTATACTCTGTGACGCCCATCTCCGATGGACTGCGCCAAGTTCAACTGCTGCAAAAAACAAAAAGAATATCGCAGGCCAGGCACGTACCCAGGATTTTTTTTTTCGGGGGCGGCCCAACCCAAGGTAACCTTTCTATGCAAATGAGTACAAATGTGAACAACGCCCAACATTCGCCATAAAAACGCGTAAACCCACAAAAGAGAAATGAAATAAGGTGTATTTTACAGGTACGCCTGTGCGATACACCTCTCCTTTACTTGGCAAACAAAGATCTACGCCAAATGGACTCGCGCAGGAAGAACACTGCCAAGAACAAGTAAAGAAGCAAAAGTGTAAAATAACGGTTACTGTAGTGGAATAGAACTTTAAAAATAGTAGTTAGCAACAAAGGCACGCGGACCGCGCGGAGTTGTGTTACGCCGCCAGCCAATGACAAAAGCAAACAAAGTCATCGTCATGCGGACTTTTCAAAATTGCGTCGTACTTGATACCTGCACCAAATTTGACGATGTTTGTTGCATTTAAAAGAAAAACTCTAGTGACTGTTGGTTTCGAATTTTTGCTTTATATCGTGAATTTTTTATTAAGAATTATCAAAAATCGAAAATTTTGAGAAAACGAGACTATCAAGTTTACAACTCCGTCTTTCAGCAACGAAAAATGATATCACAATTCTGTGAAATGCATCTAATAGTACATGTAAAGCGGACAAAAATGATATGTCACACATGAATCTCAAAAAATTTAGTAATATGGAAATACACCTTTCGCAGAACCCTTGGAAGCAACGTCACAAATTCACATAAGATGTAAAATGATATATCGAATTTGTCCGCTTTTAATGGTCTAATGAATGCCGTTTACAGAACCGCGACATCTGTTCTTGATGCAGAGCTATGGATTTGTAAACTTCGTGCTTCTATTTTTTTCAAACTGCCGAATATTTGAAAATCTTTTTAACAAAATTCAGGCACTAATTCGAAATTCCTTTTCAAGCAGTCACTTGAATTTAACTGTGTCTCTCAAATGCAACAAATTTCATTATAATCGGTCCAGGGGTTATCTCAGAAAAACGTTTTTGCGTTTTACGAGTATTTGAATAGGCCGCCTCGGAGTTGGGTCCGAGCTAAAGCTTCCTCTTAAATTATATCCGGCTATAGAAGCGTTTTTTGAATTATCTCTGGAAGAAATATACAGAAGTGTATATTTGCAGAACGATGACAGTTCTTTTGGATCCCTCATTTACTGCTGTAACAAGTTAAATGCCCCAACCGACTCGTATTGTTATTTGGGAAGTTACGTAACGATGCGTGGCTGCCATTCGCCTGCAACCGCGTATGGCGCAGGAAGCTGCGACTCTACACGTACTGCGCCCACCGCGGAAGGTTATAAAAACATCTACATAAGCATAGTTGAGAAGTGGCAACGTTAAGCGGCTCGAATGATAACTGTAGAAGCGGCATTCAGAACACGCGGAATTCTCCTCCACTTCCGGCAGCTTTGTTTTCTCTACTTCCTTTTTAAATAAAAAGATGTTCATCGATGAATATTTTAATAAACAACGGCTACGTTTGTTAATTTTCGCTTTTCTTTCCTGTTTGTCTGTTGCCTTGGCTCTCTCCCTTAGCAGATCGCTTAATTTCTCAAATCCTTTCGACCCTTATTTCCAGTTGGCAATCTTGCACGAAAATTTAAGAGCTGTACAATTAAGGAAAAACCAGACGAATTAAGAGGTGACAGTCATATTGCCTATGAGTTTCAAGGTTATTGCAGGGATTGATGATGGATGCTATCTCGCATTATTTTATTTTCCACCTTATCTAATCCATATCACGGGTGTATGGTTCCGAGGATCTGTCAGCGTCGCGGCGAGCCGTCACTCGAGGGAATAATGAAACAAAAAGAAAAGTTAAACGCAATTGGCAATTTCTCTGGCCGCAACCCATTCCACGTGAATACAGACCAGCTGACCACCAACTGAATCCCTTTCCTGGTCCCTGGATCAGTCTAAACGAAGAAGGTTGAACTTGTGAAGCAACAACGATGGGCGTGACCGTTGAATAGACGGTAGCAACTGAATGCATCTCGAGTTAATCGCGCGGGCGCCGAATTGATGAGGAAACTGGCCATCACATCCCAGGAGACGCCGATAACTACCACCATCCAAAAGGAGTGAAAAAGGCAGCAAAATGTTCACCGCCGAATAGCTGCCAAGTCTCAACGTTGATTTGGCGGCGCTTTAGGAATATGTGTGAGAAATCGTGGTGTGGGCGGGGAGCGGGGGGGGGGGGGGAGGGTGCGGTATGAGTCATAACTTCGGGGGCGGGGGCCGGGCCCCCCCTTGGGTACGTGCCTGTCGCAGACAAGAATAGTTTGTGCACGCTATAGTGTCTATTCGGAACCTGAGCGTTATGACCGTTATGATTAACCGTTAAAACGCGGTTAACCTGCGCATGAAGATAGGACGAATTAAACTTGACACTGTGACATTTGCGCTTGTTTAATCATTAAAGGGGGCACTAAAGCGAAATAATAAATCAGTTAAGACTAATAAAGCATTGTTTGAGAACCCTGCAGGCAGTCATTTCAAAATAATAGTTCGATTATTAGATGAGAAAATCAAGGTAGAAGTATCAGTATTTGAATTTCACGTCTAAACTCCGCCGCCGGTACGTCAGTGTGACGTCAGGAATTCCAAAGTATATTTTCGCATTTGGGCCGCGTTGGCTGATTAAAGGTTCCCGAAACTTGCCATGTTTAATATTCGGTTCCTTTATGACACAATGTAGTCAGTCTGCACCGCTATATAATTAAGTAGGCCCTAGAAGGTGTCATCAAAACACATGACGTCACAGCGACCAGGTGCGGGAACTTCAAGGAGGCGGCGCCACCCGTCTTTCGTTCTTGCGCTTTTTCTGGCTTACCAAGAGTCTTATCGTGGTAAGAGTGGTGTGTTTCATGTTTAGAAAGGTAATTTACTGATACAGAAGAGATCATTTTTCTCTTTAGTGTCCCTTTAAGAAACGTGATACTTACACTTCGGAAAGGAACAGGTTATTTAAACAGAGAGCAGAGGTTGAACCTATACTTGGAATGCGTACACATTCATCGTAAATTCAGCGACAGGTTGCCACTAGTACTATCAGAAAAATATTGTCTAAGCTTTTATTTTTTTTTTAAGAACTGCCAGGCTTATGCGAAATCGATGCATGTTCAATCATCACTTGTTTAGTGCCATTAATTTGACAGTACATACGCGATGCCGCGCTCTGTGCTGTACGGGGAACGACCTAAACGGGTAGAATATTTGATGCCTCGAAAGAGCAGCAGAAATGTTACGGCACTTGTAGGATAAAGTAAAGCTGAAGGGTGGCACGTATGTATATACTGTTCACGCCTTTCTTTTTGTCCCCGCTCTTCTTTCCGTCTTTACTTCCCCTTTCACTTCCCCAAGTGCAGGGTAGCAAACCGGAGGTTTTAACTCCGGTTAGCCTCCCTGCCTTTCTCTCATTTGCATCTCTCTCTGTCTCAAAGCGGCGGTTGTGATTTTACAAGTTCGTTAGAATGGAGAAACATCTTTGCAGATAGTGCAAAAAACATCCCTCCCACTTACAGAATCTATCAGAATAAAAGCACAAGTCTGCGCGAGCAGTGGCGTAACTTCCATTGCGAAATGTGCACATTAAGCTAATGGCATACCGTGTCATAAAGCGCTGCTGGGTTAAAAATAATAAGAGAACTGCTTATTAGAATGACGTCAATGCTAGCTCGAGGCTCAAAAGACATGTTAGGACTAGCACGAATGGCCTCGTCTGGTCATAAGATGCTTTCTGATTTCACGCAGGAACTAGCCCAACGCTATACGTTCCAATGAGAAGATTAACTCCACGCAACTCCCTCAGTATACGGTCCTCATTGAATAGAAATGTGCTCTGATCGCAAGGCTACTTTCAGTGAACAAAGCTGGTACAAAGGGCGTCACGATAGGAACCCATCGCGTGAATGACGCCCTGTATTTTGAAAAGGAAAACACAGTAACGAACGTACAATTCAACGTCACGAAAAAAAAAAAGACATACGTGTGCTTAGGAGCCGCCTTTCTCACATAGCACTATGGCAGTCTCTCAAAACCCCTT
This sequence comes from Dermacentor variabilis, assembly GCF_050947875.1. Lineage (NCBI taxonomy): Eukaryota > Metazoa > Arthropoda > Arachnida > Ixodida > Ixodidae > Dermacentor > Dermacentor variabilis. The sequence goes on along the minus strand of NC_134568.1, from coordinate 262,781,754 downwards.
CTCACTTGAATTAAACTTCCATATGTCGTTCTATATCGAGTTTTGGAAGCTGCATCGTACCAGCAGCGGTAAGGAAATAACATTTTGGAAGCGCTCTTCCCTGCGCCGCAGAGTACATTTCTTCAGGGGAGAAATAAGGTGGCCGCAGTTTTATTCAACTCCGGCCCACTACGCACTTCGCACAATACGTCGCGATAGCGCAGGCGGTGCTTGAACATAGCAGCACAAGTAATCTGGTCAGAGCAACAAGACACACGCAGTCATGGCGGAAAATAAAAAGGTAAAAAAAAAACAAGCACTTAGCACTGATTTGAAAACGGTGTTTACGTGCTGGACGTATTGCAGAAATGGCTCCTTCTTAAAAACGAGGCAACGTTTGCCACCGCACTCGCCTATACGAACGGCCTTGGCGCGGCGCCGTGACCGATTACATGCACGGCTCTCAGAAGCGAAGTCCCTGATACGCGCGGGAAGGTACATATACGCTTTCATATATAAATACAAACCAAGCGCGCTCGAGACGCATACACGGAGCAGCTTCCCTGAAAAAAAGCCCGCCTTCCTGTTTGGCCAGAAACTGGCGACCATCGCTCTTTATATATTACTCCTGTAACGACATCGCCAGAGAAAGCACAGCCCTGAAGCCATTCGCGCGATTGGAATCTCCACATCCGGATTGTTTGTCTCTTCCAAGATGCAGGCTGCGGCCTATATCTGAGCTCTGTCTCTTATCCTTTTCTTTCTTAGGCCTTCCTCACTCTCCACCCCCCAACTATACTCTCTTGTGTTGCCGTCTAATACAAAAATTTTATCTGTCTATGTGTACTTGAATCATTTCGGACTATCTCTTTTGGCGTTTGTTTTATATAGTGTACGCATTATCATGTTCAGACCCACGCGAGCGTTTGCGAGAGCGCATCCACTCCCGATAATTGCTTCGAGATTTGTTTCCACGTGTGAATTTCTTGCGAGAGACAAAAAAAAAAGGAACACACCTAAAACAAAGGAAAACTAGAATGAGACGTCGTCGAGGGAAAATTGGAACATAATCAGTATTAAAGTGGGTCCCAAAAACAATTTTGTGGCGAACAACAAGTAGCGTGCTTGAAAATGATTCTTTTAGTATATTGCGCCAGAAACAGCAGCACGCGGGCCCACATTGATAAATGACTGTTTGCATTCATTTTTCAGAGTGAGTACGTTCCTTAGAACTTAGTGCATAAGTCTACCCGTTTCGCCGGTTACGCCACCTGGCAACAATCATGCGCGCTTTATTTTTTTCTAATATGGTGACGAGAGAAGACAAAAAAAAAAAGCCACAAAAGTGTACGGGGCTTGTGAAACGACGCGTGCCTGTCCTGCGAGCAGTGCTTAGTGCACTGCTTCTCTCGGAAAATTGGAAACCGGGAGCCGACTGCACGGCGCCTTTTGTTCGAATAGTTCGTCGTTAGTCGGACACTTTTGCTAAGAATGCGTTCCCAATCCCGGTTAGCCAGGCCTTTTTGTTACATAGCACTTTAACGTGCAAACAAATGCGGCACCCACTTCTTTTTCAATTTACATATTTTAATGAAGTCTTGTTCTGGCCAACCGCGTTGCATTTGTCTTTTTTTTTTTCGCCTCTCTTTCGCTCTGTCGCTCTCTCTCTTACTCTGTGCAGTCATAATATTATACATTCCTACCCTAACAGAAAGTTCCTTACAGTACTCCAGTAATTGGATATATCTTCCGTATGCTTTCCGTATAATTCTTACGGAATCTATAAATATAGCCTATCAATTACGTTTAACCTAAATAAGCATCGTACGGGAAAACATATAGAATTATTGGGGTGCATGCGAAACGTTTCTCTAGGCTAATGACGCAAACTTGAATCATTCAGTGACTGTAGATATATAACCATGCCTGTACATTGCGCAAGAAATTATATTACTGTGGGGGCCCAAGTTATGCAAAAAAATGAGAAAAAAGATATTCACGCTTAAGAATCAATGTGCGTGCTCTTTCGGCTCACACACACACACACACACACACACACACATATATATATATATATATATATATATATATATATATATATATATATATATATATATATATATATATATATATATATATATTATAGCGATATTTACAAAGTTTCGTTAAGGCTCATGGCCCGCAAGAACGTCGGTAGCCCTTTCGTGGCAAGCAACGCGCAGGCGGTGCTTTGCCATGGGCCGAGAATGTACCGCATTTATAAGCGCGCGTTCCGTTGCAGGTGTAGTGCCGCCTTCAGAGACTCTCTCTCTGACACGTAGCGGCAGCAGTCGCACAGAACATGTTGCAGGTCTTCGGCCCTCAGTTGAATCTCGCACTTGGAGTAGTTGGTGTAGGCCACGTTGAGTCTTATGCGGTGAAGGTATGCTAGGTCTTGTCTACTGAGGCCTCGCGGCATGTAAAAGCCACACGATGGATCTGTTTTGTACAGGGGCCCGTACTGGTAGCTGGCATGTGTCCATGAGGGATCTCCGGAGACGCCAAGCGTGTGCAGATACCAGTGTCGCCGCGACTTTTCTCGAAAAAGGCATCTGTACCATTTCTCTCGAAGTGTCGTGTCCAGCTTTTGCAGCATGGTCAGCCTGGACGTTGCCTTTTATCCCGCAATGGGCTGGTAACCACTGCAGCACGACGCTGTGATGCCGTTCGCAGGCGTTACTGCATAGGCGTGTGATGTCCATTACGAGTTGTTCCTGCATGTGTGACAACTTCAGGGTCTGCAGGGCCGCTCTCGAGTCGGTGAAGATGACCCAAGACTCAGCTTTCTGGTCGATGATGTAAATCAGAGTTGCTCGGAGTGCAGCTAGTTGAGTGGCCGCAGTTGAAGTGCAGTGACCGAGAGCGGCAGAGATGGTAACACTCGCAGACGAAATCCCCACACCAATGGCAGATGATGCAGGCGTAACGGAGCCATCAGTGTAAATATGATGGTGAGCCCTGTAGCTGGCGTTAATATGCTGTTACTCTACATCCATGTAGCATCGTCGATTTAAGTGAAACTAATTTGGTTAAGCACTTGTTAAACACTGTAACAATAATTCTAGCATGTGCGCAAGCGCTTATTTATCAATAACCTAATATTAACTAGCCAGTTTTGGAGCATTCAAAAGCGGCGTAAGTCCAAGTTAGAAATTTGTCCTATTTCGGGAAGCATCAAACTCCGATTTTTAAAAATTTGTATTATGTTATTATTTTTTTTCACAGACACTATAGTTGTATAGCGAACATAAAAGCTAGAAAAAATATTACGAATGTGTTTATGCCGGATAAGGACAAGCAATTCGTACGAGGCGTCTCTAGGTGTGTTATAGTTGTCATGGGGCTCACCCTCGGTAACGCGGCGCCATCGTTCAAGTCGAAGTGGAATCGGTTGAGCAGATTCATCAAATTTAAGACTAGGTGAGCATGGGAACATTTAAGTACGAAGCATATACAGGGGGATACAGGCTGGGTGCCTTCTGAGGTACGATAGGCGTAGAGTAATATCTGTTTCAACGATCAACTGAGGAATACTAATACGTACAGACGCGCCTATAGGACACTTAAGTTGCGGCGCAGAAAAAAAAGAAACATAAAGCGAGGAAAAGAAAATATTTAATGCCCTTCTTAATAGACTGTGGCAATGTAGCTATTTGAATTTTTCTTTTTGCGGCTTTTTTCTATATTCGTATTTTCATTAGCTTATTGTTTTGCTTATTCAGTTTCCAGTATGTATGAATTGTCTTCGTCCACGGCTTCTGTATGTGTTCTGAAAGTGTTTCAAACGTTCCCTACACTTGTAAACGATGCTCATTTTGTATATATGCAATCGTTTCCTTCAATTGATTGTTTTCTTTGGTCTTCACTAAGTGCTCGCCATTGTGTGCGTGTGTGTGGGGGGGGGGGGAGGCACTAGGGGAGGGGAGTATTTGCTCACTTCCTGAGGTGGTTTCTGGTCATTCGTTCGGCAATCACATGTCGCGAAAAAGCCGGCGACTACAGTCGCAAACAGTTCCAATATCATCAAGTAAGCAAATCATTCAAGCGGGTACAAAGAAAACATTGCACATGCTGGTGTAGTAAAGAGCGCTACACATAAATTCAAGAAAGCAGAGCGGGATTCGGGGATAAATGCGCGATGAAAACGTAATCGCAATTCAAAATGCGGCTGCTGCCTGCTGCTCAAAACGAGATCAGGATCACTAATGCAGAAAAACACAACACAAACCCACCTTCGCAGCACCTTTCACCGCCCCTCTTCATAAGTGATGCCATCCGTCCAGCTAATCCCTCTGTGCATCCGCGCCCGCAGCGGTATAACTCAGGGAGGTAGCCAAGGGGGAAGGGGGGGGGGGCTTATGGGGCTTCAGCCCCCCCCCCTAAATTTTTTCGTGCTGTCCATGCGCCGCCGACCAAAGCAACCCCCGGCGCCGGAAATCATTCTGGATTTTGTCTAGAATGTATTTTTCATGTTCTAAAATACATTTCACCGCGAACATTGTGAACTCGGGCTGGATATCGTCGCAACGCCCATGTATCGGGAGTCATAACGCCAATTAGCCCCATACGAACACAAAGTTTCAAGGGCGTTTTGATGACAAACGGGCTCGCCACAGCATCTGGCGGAGGCCGCGGAATCTACAGAGCGCATGGATATCAATTCCGAAACGTTATGGGTATAAATCTCATAAACTTTTGATGTGAAAGGTGCGTTGACATTTCCAATGTGGTGCTTTAGATTTTCAATTCCGGAATTTTGTGGGTTTAATGTTGTTATAAGCATTTGACGCCAAAGGTGCATTGACTATTCTAAAGTCTTACATCGGAACATACAACGAAACAAGCCAAATCAACACACTATTAGACAAGTTGACAAAACACGCAGTGAGGTCCGATGAGACGAAGCGTTGTGTTGGTTCATTTGTGCCGTCATGTCATATAAAAAATATCAAAAATTTTTTTTTCACCTACGCCAAAGCATCCATGTCAAGACACTAAAGCGAGCCAAGGTTCTCATTTATTTTTTCTACCTTGACTTTTATTCGTGAGGACACATTGAGCGTCTTCAATTTTTTTTTTTGTTTGTTCTAGCTACCCTACCCGCGGGCTGCCAGCCAGAGCGCATACGTTTTTCTCGTGTTGCCTCGACCAACGCGCGGCGCACTTCGGTGCGCGTTCAGTTTGCTCTGGCCGAGTGGATTTTTGCCTGGCAGTGTTTTGGACGCTTTCTGGCTAGCAGATGAGAAAAAAAAACAACGGTCACTCGCCGCCATCACTGTGGGGACGCTACGGATTGCACGCGTTCGCTTGAGCGCAACCTCTAAAGAAAATCTTGTCTCGCCGGTGTAGGATACCGAGCAGTATGCGTATGGTTCTTGGTGGACCAAGCGTCTCACGTTTTTTTTTTTTTAATATTTCTTCGGTAGCCACATTAGGCACGCAATATAGACATTCGATTGTGGCCAACATATTTTCCTTTGCGTATTTTCTGCCATCTACCACGTTCCCGAGGCGCCGCACGTCCAAACAAGTTGCGTCCCTCTTCTCGTGCGCCGCAGGTGGAGCTATTCACTGCTTGACTCTTCCCGAAAGTGTAGCGAGAGCCTGGCACGGTTCCAGGTAACGCAGGTCCCGAGCAAAGTTGCTTTGCAGCACTGAAACGTCGCCCCCATCCGCCTATTGTGACGGCGCTTGCAAGCCGGGAAGGCAATACCGCAGAGAGGAGTAAGCCCTCGGACAATTGGGGCCCACGGAGCGACCCTCGGCGCCGGTTGTGGCACAATCGCACGGGCGCCTACCATTGGCCGAAAATGACGACACCTGAGCGGGCTCGCCGATTGGCCGAAAATGGCGTCACCTGAGCGGGCTCGCCGATTGGCCGAACGTGACGTGACTTCGAGACACCGAAATGCTTAAAAGCCAGAGTCCGGGAGCAGCAAGAGAGCATTCCTTCATTTTATCTCTTTCGAGCTTCTTGCCACGCGCCGCAGCGTCCGAGTTGCTGCCGGCCCGTAATTACTTTATGACTGTTAATTTCTTTGTACTCTCAGTGTAAATAATGTAAATAAACATCCAGTTTTCATCTCAAAGTTCTCCTCAACTTCGGCCAACTCCCGCACTCAACGGCAAGGTCCAAAATCTGGAGGACAGCAATTAGGATTGTCCTCCAGATCCAACAGCCCCCACCCCACAAAAGGGAAAAAAAAATACATTGTTGCGGCGCAGCGAATTGTCGCATGGTGAAAGTTCGATTTTGTTACTTCTTCCTTCGCGGAAAGTAATGGGTCATGCGACGCTTCAGTTGCCGGATACTCTTATTATATTATTGCGATAGCAATTATATGTATACTCCAGGCGCTTTCCTGCCGTCATCGTAGCCCTCATGTTTCGTATAAACACCAAGAGCGATAACAATGTTACCGAGCGCCACATGCTGTATGTGAGAGTGAAAGCGCAAGGGGAGGGGGGGGGGGGGCTGGAATGGGTGAGCCGACGATGGTGACTGTCTTGTGTGCGCAAAGGAGAAAAGCGGAGAGCAAGCTAGCCGTCTTCCGTCGCGCGCGATACATCGTCGGGAGTGGATGGAATGGGGGCGGCATCTAGGATTATGTGAATCTGTGATTGCGCAACATGTTTATTTGCCTTGTTTGACGCATTATATACGTGATTTTTTCTTAGATACGTAGATTTATTGGAGACTTATACGTATATTTAAATATCTTGTTGCGAGGTTTCGTGTATACGCGCAGTGAACTTTTTTTCCAGTGACACTTTTTTTTTGCCCTTTATCAAGCTCTATCTCGCGTTTGTGTATCCCATTGTATCTTCTTATTTCTAATGTACCAGTGCGAGTCTGTTGCGACTATAAGTCTCTGTTGCGACTATAATTTCGGTGGAATTACTCACGATACAGGGCCGGTGACAGCTGCTCCTGCCTAATACGTTGCAATGAATGCCAATGTCATCGAGATTTGTCACTGGCCGTTGCATACGTACATGAATGTAAACACGGTTCTTGAATGACAAAGTTTCATTAACAGATTTGTCCTCAACTTGTTCATTTCATGGCCCTTACATTTTTCATATCAGCGGCATGTACTGCTTCGCTGGTTTCGAACTGATATTTTCGTTACTTATTAAATAGATAAAAAAATGGAAGCACTGATATCAGTTATTTTGGGCACAATTTTTGGCACATATAAGTATATTATTTCATGTAAAATGACATATTCTACTTGTTTTAACAGTGCGTAGCGTTCTAGAATTCGTTTGCAGCACCATTGGCAACAGTAATTCAATTATTATTCATGTATTTGATCCCTCGACAAATTATTTAAGAGGAATGTTTAGCTCGGGCCCAACTCCGACGCGGCCGTGTCGTGTTTCCGTGTTTTACGTGTATTTGAATAATACACGTAAAACACGGAAACGCTTTTCTGAGATAACCTCTAGATTGGTTTTAATGAAACTTGCTGCATTTGAGAGAGAAACTTAAATTCTAGTGTCTGTTGGAAGCGGAATTTAGATTTAGGGCCTGAATTTTGTTTAAAATATTTCGATAAATTCGAAAGTTCGAAAGGAATAGAAGTACGACGTTTACAATCTGATAGCTCTGCATCAAGAACAGATATCGCGGTTTTGTCAACGGCTTCTATTGTAACAGTCGAAGCGGACAAATTTGGTGTGTCACTTTGTATCTTACGTGAATTGGTTACGATGTGTATGAGGGTTCTGCAAAAGCCGTATTTCCATAATATTATATTTTAAGATTCATGTGTAACATATCAATTTTGTCCGCTGTAGATGTGCTATTAGTTGAAATTCACAGAATTGTGATATCATTTTTCATTGTTGAGTTACAGAGTTATAAACTTGTTTTGTTTTCTGAAAATTTGAAATTTTGGCGAATCTTTAATAAAAAATTGAGAACCTAAATGAAAAATTTGAAACCAGCAGTCACTACAATTCAAGTTTCTCTTAAATGCAACAAATATCGTCAAATTTGGTGCAGTGGTTGCCGAGAAAAACAAATTCCCCTTCGCCATGTCTTTAGATAGGAGTACCCGAGCTAAAGCTTCCTCCTAAGGAGGTCGCCGAGCTACAACGTGAGCCCCCCACGAACGAAATTTCTGGCTACGCCGCCACTGGTATAGCTTAGTGGCTATGGCGTTGCGCTGCTTAGCTCGACGTCGCGGATTCGATCCCGGCCGCGGCGGCCGAATTTCGATGGGGGCGAAACTGCAAAACCACTCGTCTACTTACATTTAGGTGCACACGTTAAATAACCCCGGACGGTCAAAATTATTCCAAAGTCTCTCTCTCGTGTTTCACTGGTGTCTTCACTACGGTGTCTCTCATAATGATATCGCAGTTTGGACGCGTAAAACCCGACAATTTCTTTTTTTCTGCGCCTGCTCAAATGCGCCTCATGCGAACGCAGAGCCCTTCCTAGCCTAACCTCGCCGTCAGATGCGCGCGACAGGGTGCAGATTGCGCCGGTTGCCGCCGCAACATACGTGACAGCGGTTTGCTTCGCGTGGCGATGCGAGGCGTACGCGCGCACGCCACGTACGATTCGCCAGAGCACGGCACCTCCGCAGAACCGCTTATCGCGTTGAAAGCCCCGCGCACGCGATTTTCACTTTCGCGAGGCGGCCGTGTCAGGCAAGGCGGGTGACCTGTTCATTCGCACACAACAATTCGGATGCTTTTATCGGGAAGACCTCTTGAAGTGCTTTCAGGCATGCTTCAGTTTGAAAACCTAGAAAATTTAAATCTTGCGCTTGCTGTGCTCCGTATGCGACATATGAAGTTAGTGTTTTCGAGGGCTCTACATCATTTAAGGAAACTAGCCAGGGCGTTAAATAAATATGGAACATTTTACTGTTTAGCCTCAAATAGTTAGCATGACGGCGCAAACAACAAATGATCAGCCGTACTTCTATAGGAACACAGTGGCCTTAATCCATGCATGGGCACATTCGTGTTATCAAAGTTTGCGAGCTTCAAGAACCCGGTACGTGATTAGGGACAGAAACGGTCCGCGCAGAAACGGTAAGTGGTACGTGCCATGGACAGAAACGAATTTTAGTTATTTTTGCTCGAAGAATAAACAGTCTTCAGTCACCTACGTTTCTCCAGAGAGAATTTTGCTACAATATTAAGGCCACCTTTCGCAACCTCGTAACCGGGAAGGCGTTCGCAGAATCATTCTCTCTCTCTTTCTCTTTCACACACACATACACGCGCAAAAAAAAAAACAAATAAATAAACAAACCGATCGAACTGGTTGCGCTTGTTAAACGGAGATGCGTCGCGGACTCGTCACTGCCTCGCTCAAGGCGGACGCCTAACGAATTCTGCGGAATACGAACCCGTTTACGTGCATCAAATTACTACGGCAAGGTATGCTACGAATATCAAGGATACCGCGTGTTCTTGTACACGCGTAATCAAGCGCCCCCTTCCCACTCACGCTCGAAACCGCTGCAAAGCATCAAACTGCGTTGCAGTGCAGCGCGTGAAAAAGAGAGGCTGTGAAGCTCCGCGACCGAGAGCCTTGTGCACTCCATTAGGCAGAATGTGGATTACAGTTTCATCTGGCGCTTGGTCGGAGGCGTAATCTTCCCCAATGTTCGTCGCTGCGCATGAAGCCTTTCGCATCACTGGCCGAGAAAAGCGCGATCGGTCATTGTCAGCGCGGTCTCGCCCGGCGAGGGATCCGTGGCGCGCGGCGAACGCCGGCCGCTCTCCTGCCGAACAAAAGAACACGTGCTTTGTCTCCACGTATGCCGCCCGCGCGATTGAACCTCTCCTGGATGACGGCCGTTGGCCACGCCATCAGTGACCATTGGCCGAGGCACTGAAAAGGCGGCCACGAAAGAGCTCAGCTCTAAGGTGCGTGAATTACTGCCGGTATATATAGCCGAGATTCGTACGCGCGATTGTTTCAGCAGCCAATTAAGAGATCAAATGAGGAGCGATTTCAAAGGAGAGGTGGCACCTCTGCTAATTTGCGGCTATTCCCTGCGCAGCCTGAAACATTCGGGGCTCATTGCCGTCATCTTTCAAGATGAGTGCTCCAGGGGAAATCAATGCGCGTTTTCACACGTTCCCTCTTTACTATGCGCGTGTCGTGGTGTGCCTTGCCCTTTCCTTCCTTTATCTCCTTCCCATTTCTATCTTCGCTCCTCTTCAAGCGGGCGGGCCTGGTGTCCCATTTAGACGGCAGTTGCTATAGCACACTTCTTTTTCTCTTTGTGTGGTGTTTTATATGTTACATGAATAATAATAATAATAATAATAATAATAATAATAATAATAATAATAATAATAATAATAATAATAATAATAATACCACCTGCCTTTTTTCCTCCCCCCTCAATCCCAGCCCTATAATATTTAGCATCAATACTTTGGCGATGCCATCATAATTGGCGTTCGGCAGTTCCGCAGAAGAGATTAGTAAGAGACGATTGGAAGATTGGTAAAACTAGGGAAACGACAAAGAACGGAGGTGTACCAAAACAAAGTTCCCAGTAGGGGTCCAGAAAGTTGGGTGATGAGAATTCTTCGTCCTTTTTTTAACATAGGTAGAACATATCGATACTTATTTCTGGGCTAGTTGGTTCATCTTATTCCCCGAAGTTAAGACACAACCAAGAGCAGAAAAAAGCTTTAGGACAGGAAGGAGCGGCACTTGCAACTAGTTTATTGAAAGCAGACGGGATCATATTTATAGGCGAAGGTGGTCATGTGCGCACATACGTTTGCGCACAATGCTCAAACAAAGTTTGCATCGTTATCTAATCATACAGGGCAGTAACTGTCGTTCAGTGCTACGTAAAGCCACAGACAGATGTATTGCTGACACAGGCGTCACGTTTCATGTCGATGAAATAGGCCTCCATTAATTCCCGCGCCAGGGAATATTCGCTTTTACAAGGAATGCGGATATGGAAAAGGTCTGGCTCACACGTGCAGGAATCGCAGTGCATAGGCAAATGTGTAATAATCTTATTCTTGCCAGACAGCTCAACTTCAACTTCAACTTTATTTATTCTTCTAGTATACACTAGAAATGTGCTACAGGACTAAAATCTGCCATAAGGAACTTGACTGGACTCATTGGGCGTTTCGTGAGGTGCGTGGACACAGGCTAACAAGCTTCCGTGGCAAGCTTTTTTTCCGCCCTTGGCTGCGTCTTAACTTCAGGGAATAGATAGGACATTTGGCATTATAATAACAAGAGCTTGGTGGCGCAACTCACTGCCCCGTTCCAAAGGGGACGCTCATAGCATCTATCCGTCCGTGCGTCCGTCCGTCCGTCCGTCCATCCATCCATCCATCCATCCATCCATTCATCCATCCATCCATCCGCGAAGCAACAGATCCTCTTACTGTGCGCCCACTGTCCTGATATGGCTCAATCGGCTGAGCGCCGCTGCCAGAATCTAGAGAGTTCAGGTTCGAGCACCGCGGATGTTTGTTTATTAGCTTAAATGACACCGCTGTCATGGTAACCTTCTCGGTTACGCCCACTCTTCGCACGCACTTCCAGCCCACACGCTATCGCATCTAGAACGAAAGGTGTCATTGAAATAGTCTTCTCCCCACGAGTCTTCTTACTGTGGCGGGGTCGGATTTCACTTACGCTGAAGCCACTCACGCACGCATGCGCGCGCGCACCCCGTAGAGGGCGCACTAAACACAAGCGACGGCAAGCAGGACATACGAGCACAGTGTGTGTGACTTGAAGCACCGAGGCTGTTCGTACGCGCTTAGCTGCTTTCTTCTTGTGTCCATGTCTACTTGGCGCAATGCCTGTACACTAAAATGTTAACAACTCACTCAAGTTTTCATTGAATACGCGCACAGCACTGTAGACATGGACTGACTGATTCATTGACTGATTAATAAATAAATAAATAAATAAATAAATAAATAAATAAGTTCACTGATTTACCATCATTCATTCATTTATTCATTGATTTGCCGTATCAAAGCACCACTGGAGAGACGCTGTAGTGGAGGGCTCTAGTTATGACTGACTACCAGCAGTGCTTATATATATATATATATATATATATATATATATATATATATATATATATATATATATATATATATATATATATATATATATATATATATATATATATATATATATATATATATCCTACGTCCCCACCTACATGTACCGACTATTTCTTGAGTTGACTGAGCACAAAAGAATGACATCTGGAAACCTGCAATCATTAAAAGAAGAGGCGACATGCACAGTCTGCAAGTCTCATTAAATTTAAAATAAAACATTATCGATAAGTAAAGCTCTTAGCGAAAGCGCAACATTATAAGTATCTAATCTCTCTCTCTCTCCCGCCGCTCTCATTATTCCTTGCAGGAGCATCAGTCAGTGAGAGCGAAACCTACTGCAGGAAAGCTATCCGAATGACGCAAGAAAACATGGCTGATTCAATTTCGCTTCGCTCGACTCTGTGAATTTTGTGACAGCGCTTCGGACGGAACGGGGATGTCCAAGTGTAAACGGCATGGACTCGCCCCGCGTTTCGACTTGGCGAGGCCAAAGGAACAAGAAAAGTATACACGGGATCGCCATGCACAAGAGGAAGGACGGTTTTCTCCCAGAAAGCTAGGCACAGTCTGAAGCTTTTCCTGTGCAAACACGGCAGCGAGGCCGGCGCCAAGGGCTCAGCGGGGAGTGCGCCTGCGGAGGGGGTTGAGCGGGGCTGCGCCGAAGGAACTGCTGTCGCACAAAAACACAAGGCAGCTGTTTCGCTGCGGATGTCGGCGATAGAGACGTCCAGCCAATACTGCGCCGCAGTGCCGCCGCCGCCGCCGCCGCCGCTAGGAAATCTCGAATTCAGGAGTCCACTGTCCTCGGCGGGCTGCGCTGGGAGCCCCCGCTACGCCGTATTGATTCCCTCGGCGGGATCTCATTTCGGTCCCGCCAAAGGGACCGAGAAAAGGGGCGCCAGGATAAATAATCGGCCAGATTCGCGGTGCTTGCCCGTCCTGCTGCCTACCCATCGCTCGACTTCAGACCTCACGCTGCCCCGATGCTTCCATCCCTCCTCCAACGCTTCCCCCTTTTCTTTGAGCCGAAGAAAGAACAAAAAGATAACCGCACGCGAAGCACAGAGGCGTCGAACCAAGATGATAGTATACGGCTGCAAGCGATGACGGAGAAAAAAAAAAGAGAGAGGGCAAGAAGCGGCAGCCCGGGGCTTGAGAAGGAGAAAATAAGCGAGCGCGAGACCTTAAGAGACCGCAGACGTCAAGAGTAGTCACCGTTAGAAATACAATGCTGCACCCTTAGGAAAAACGAAGAGACCTTGTAATCGTATCATCATGGCTGATTTATCAAATGAAAAATGGACTCCTGTCGTTAACGAGAGAGTGGCTCTTTTTTCTAGTTTAGTGAACAAGATTTCAGAGCAAAGTGTTAGCGCACCAAAGCAACGTTTTAATACAACTCATGCAGCACTACATAGTGTTGGAACTTTTTCGGAGGTGTGACTTTCGTATATATACATTCCCGCCCTTTTTGAAGGCTTTACGCGGAAGCATTTGCATTATTTAATAAGATGAAATTTAAATATATCAACACTACAACATGGCGTAGACGAATACGCGTGTCCTCTCTTTGACACCATCTGAAAGTCAACGTGCGCATTTTACCTCAGCGCCTCAATGCCCACACGCAACCTATACTTAGCTATCGCAAACTCTTTTGGTCTTTAGTAGGTCGATTGCTGCGTCAGCTGAACAAAACAGATAAAAAAGTTTTCACTGTTACCTTGAGCTTCCATTAAACTCTGTCTCTCATTCAGTGAGTTTTATTTATTTACAACGTTACAGCTGCTGCAGTTTATAATGATTGCCGACTGGCGTAAACAAATTATAAGGAAATCACACAGCACAATCCTGTATCGAAGCTTCGCACCGTGTCTGCAAGGCGCAAAACCGCCACAGAAGACGCAGGGTGCGAAGCTAGCCTTTCCACAGCAGCGGGCCAACGTCGGGCTCGTCAGGCCAGCGAATGCGAAACACGTAAACCGAGAAGAACATCGCAGGTGTCGCACGTGCCACATGGTGCCTTCGCATGCGAAACACGTAAACCGAGAAAAATATGTCGGTGCTATTTCTTTCGTTTTGTATGGGGCACGTTGCTTGTACACAAACGGCTGCCAGCATCTTTCCTCGACCTGCCACGCGCTTCTGACCACTCTCCAGGATTCAACTCTCACCGTATGGAAGGCAAATAAGTGCGATTAAGTCAAAGCGAAAGGACACAGGCTCTGACCATTAAGACTGCAGCTAAAGCTTTGAATGTACCGCAGGCTACGTCGGACTGGTGCATTTTTTTTCTTCTTCCGCAGAAAGAAAAGAAATAATCATGAGACATTCCACTCAGTGAAGGTGGATTAACGCATTTATTGTCTTGATCGGTGGTCATCATGACGAAGGGTGCGCACACAGATTTACTTATACACATTTGCGTGGATGACTACATTTATATATGGCATCTCTATTACGAGAGAATGAGCCATTGCATTTTTTGCTTGTTTAAGGGGAATGAGCCACTGCTGATGATGATAGTTTTTGTTGACGCAGAACAATAATGCACGGAAGCCTAGCCATAAACAGCTTCGCTGTAAAATACAATGGCAGACAACATTCTTTATTTTCCTCTTGCTGATTATCCTCACCGGGGTAAAACGATTTTTGTTTCAGATAGTATTATGTGGGCGTATGACCTTGTTTCTCGCGGCGCTGGGCTGCCGCATGCGGACAGTTAGTTACGCAATAGCGTCGCCGTTAAAGAAGCATAGAGCGGGAGCGACGCCGAGCAGAAGATTTTTGACGACCTCGTACTGGGGCTGAGCCACTCGAAGAAGGGCGCACTGCCCGAGCCGCAAGAGAGAAAGAACGAAGAAACGCTTCCCTCTCGCCGTAACGCGAGATCTCCGCGCAGTAAAACGGCGCGGCGGTGGATATCAAAAGCCGCGGAGCGAGCAGCGATACCCAAGGGAATGCGGCTGGCGAGCGGCCAAGAGAAAGAGCGGCCACCGCAAAGACAAGGGCGGCGACCCAGAAAACAAAGTTGTCTCCGCCTCGCCGGCAGCTCAGAACACGAAACGTGAGGAGAAGAGCCGCTCGTGGCAAAGAAAGAATGAGAAGAAAGGAAATGGCAGGGGAGAGGAGAGATATTCGCGTTGGGTCACATCAGGCTATCAGGTCACGTGCCCTCGGATGCGCATCTTACGGGTTGACGCTGCCCTCCAAAAGACGGGATTAGGGAGCGTCGGGGATCAGGAGGCGTCCACGGATGCCCTCCACGCGCCGCTGGGGGATTGCGAGTTTCTCCTTGAGCGGGTCTTTTTGTGTGTACGCGCTTAACACAAGGTTGGCCCTCGCTTAAGATTAGAAAAGGGAAGCACAAAGGACGGATGCCAGGGGAAGAGGTGGTCGCTCGCCTCCTATCTATGTTGGGCTGCGGGCTTGCCGCTCTGGGACAGAGACGCCGGCTAAACTTCGCGCCATCTTCTTGCAGGAGCACGTCTGCTACCTACGGCACCGAGAACGCCGTTTCCCGCTGACAGTTTAGCATCAGCTCTGATGTCAAAGCTACGCACCCTCGTGCCTGCTTTGCCTTTTGAAACGGGCTGCGATCTGAGGTTGACAAAGTTAGCCGTTAAGCACGTTATGTGCCTCCGATACGTGGCGAGGTTGCCGATCAGATTAAACGGAAGAAACGAAAACCCCTGAAACACTCTCGAAGCCACAAAAGTGAGCCGTTGTTTGTTCCAGAGTGGTCGCTACAACATCGAACAAGGTTTGCGCATAGTGGCGGCGCAAGCTCTGCAGCTGACATCGAGCATCGCTGTACCCAGAACGTTACCTCTGATGACAACGAGTACGTGCACCCTCACGCGTCGGTTGATAATGGCCACTGTGTAATGAGATAAAGGTTACATGATACATTTACAAATGACGAAGTTGCGCGCGATATAAAGATTATAAACATGCATACGCCTCTGTGCTTCCGTATTTCAGAATACGTTCACACTGGTGGCGAAAGCGCGCAGTAATCTGCTGCCGTCGCGACCAAAGCGCGTGGAGAAACAGGCGGTCTAGGACCGAGCTTGCCGCTTTACCACAGCCAGCTAGAATGCGAGGCGGAAGGCATTCGAAAATGGATTGACGTAAACATCCAGCCCGTTAGCCGTGGTCATTGCGAACTGCGTGTGCGTGTGTGTGTGTGTGTTCTTGTCAGTACATTTCTCAATGAATGAAAGATACGACAGTGAGAGCACGCGTTCCTCCGACGCATTCTACGCCCAATCTATACGTACCGAGAATCGTTCCCCGTGGTGGCTGGATTAGGGCGATAGGTGTTCATATTAGACTGCAAACTCGCGTGCTTCTTCAGTTACTTCCCGCAGTACGTTTCGCCCTGGGAAGATAGGGGTCACGGATAAACAGAGCGTTACATATAAATTAAATATCACATTTTATTCGTTGACGACTGTACAGACGCCCGAGCGTTTGTGCGATTACTTCCGTGTTTGCGCGTCTTTAAATATCAACTATTAGAAAACAAGATGTTATAGTCGAATCGATTATTGCAAAAAGCAAGTGAAAAAGAAAATCTGATCCGCGCTTGAAGGCGGGTCGTGAATGCGTGCCTCGAAACAGGGTAGTGGCAATCATTAGCACTCGAAAACAACGGGAGAAAGCGAGCGTATAGGTGGCATATGCGAAGGTGGTATCTGCATAGAGCTGCGCGGAAACATTGCCAAAAAAAAGTTGGCAAAAAAAGTATTTACTATAACTGAGATGAGCTTACTTCACTGGCCGAAAACATCTTTTTAAGCATGGAACAAAATTATTGACACAGCGAGCTACTTAGCCAGTTAGGCTACCAGCTCGTTTTCCCGCATCCACCCTTAGGTTAGACAGTGTTCAACTTTGAGATAATGCGTGACAATGTGACAAAATTCAGAGGGAACGTGACACCGCAGAAGCATGTCAACTCTATTCTTCTTTTAGGTACCTGGAATACAGGAGAGATTACATCTGCCTGTACGGTCCTCGTTTTGAACTCCTCAGAATTCTCTTCGTACTCGCCAGTTTCGCTTGCGTCGGTTTTCTGCAAACAGTAACTGGGACAGCGGTATACAACAGGCTATGTTAGTGGCCGGACAGTTAAACGCTATTTCTCGATATTATTACCGGATCTGACTCCCGTCCTAGCGCAGAGGGAAGCGTTCCTGCATGTAGACAATCCACAAAACGTGACAATGCAATGCTTGAGACATCAATGCTGTCGTCATCATCTTCACGGTGTGTCCTTCGCGAAGGAGCGCGTCGCGCGATCAACTGGCGCAACCAGTGAAGTTACGGCACGCGCAACTCACATGTGTATTGACAAAAAGAAACATTCTTTCTTTAGGATGAAGTTTTCAAAAGTCTTTTGCTCATACGAGAGAGAAAAAGTTTCGTGAAAGATGATGTCAGTGCTGCTATATGCAGAGCTTGCTACTCAGTTCGCCGGTCTGCGCCGACTGTCTCCGCTATACCAACGAATCAATAGCAGCAAAGATTGCACTTGATATACGAGGACAAACGCAGACTAATGTTCTCCTAGCGCCCTGGGAAAGAACTAAGGACGCAATCCGAGCAACGAAGGCCCGGCTGTTGCTTATACACTAACCAGGGCTTAAAGATATTATTTGACCTTTGGCATCTGGACTCAACTTGTTTATTTATATTTATAATGATAACAATAAATAAGTAGGTGGATTGGAAGAAGCGGATAACCTTTTTCTTTGTCGTGTTTTCTTTGCTTTTTTTCTGTATTTTTCTTTTGTAAGCATGGTGAACCGTTTTATGCAGATACTGAAGCAGCAACTTGAAAAAATGTCCATGACCCATCGCTTTTAATTGTCAGGCGAAGCATTCCTTAACTGTTCCCCCTTAAGTGCATTTTCGTGGACCGTATTTTTCGCGGTGCACATCCGAAGTAGATGTTTGTTTTCCTATATTATGCAACGGAGCTTTCGCTTAGGGTTCGGCCTACACTCCTGGCCTGCATGGGCATTTAAGGTCGACCGTGCTGCTTCCCATCTTATACTGAGTGCAACGAAGTGGGCGTTATTGAGCACTTCATCTCGTCCTTCAAGTGCTTCTGTTCTTAATGGAAGATACTTCTGGACAGCATGAGTGGAAGAGGGTTTGGTTTATTCGTGGACTTACATAACAGCTAGTTTTCCCGGAAGGACCACGAATAGTGCGCGAGGAAATGTCCCCCATTTTACTGACATTTCTGCCAGATACTGAGCCGATAGACTCAGGGTGACACATATTTAAGACACGGACAGACGCCTTCAAGCCTATCCTGCTAGGCTAACCCCACCTGCGGCAACATCATCATCGCCGCCACCAACACTCACATTTTAAAAATTTTGTTTACGTATATCCAGCTTGTCTATAGCGTCACCAGAATATAACTAGATACTTAGAGCAACCGTCACAGAAGAGAGGAATTTTTTTTTAATCTCCTGCTTCTTATAGAAACTGTTGTTTTTTAGATTTTTTTTTGTCACGATAGTGAATTCTTGAAACGCAAAATGCCGACGGTACCTTGTGCCGAACAAACCCTGCGTTGATGGTGCAACGCAGATGATTCTGAATTGAACGTCTAGTTTTACAGAGCGCTGTCGGTGAAGTATGTTTCTGACCCCATGTACGCTCTCTCCTTTAACTCCTGCTAACTCGGTACGTTCCCCAGCTATCTGGGAATTATGAAAGCTCTGTCTGCAGACAGCCCCCGCGGTAAAGTGCCTCAACGTTTGCAGAAAGTCGCTGAAAGAAGAAAATTATGAGACACTGCTGCGTGAGATGGAAAACGCCTGTTTTTCTTCTGTACCCTGTAGATTAGGCAAGAATATTTCGCCAACCGACAAAGCTGTCTTTCGGCAAAGCCTTCGAACCAAACTTACGTCCTCATAAGCGCAGGCCAGCTCTCGCTTTTACTGCTTTTACTTTTACCGCCACCTGCTGTCAAGAACAGCTGGCCCAGGGTATCGATGGCTGTGGAAAGGGTCTGGGGCTTCTAGGCATGTAAGTACAGGCGGGGCCCCAGAGCCAATGAAAACTTGGAGAAGACCAAGTTTCTTTCATGCATAAAACGCCACGTTCTAACCACTATGCTACCCACCAGAGATCAGTAAAAACAATATAAACAAACACGCGCCAAAAAGGACGGCTAAGAAGCAGCCACTATAGAGGAGCAAACTAAGCGAAACGCGGAGCAGGTTTGCGTAGCGTACTTCTGTCGGAGATAACAACGGTATAAGATGCTCTTGAAATACCAAGCTTTAAGCATACGACGCTAGGTAAATAAAGAGAAGGATCGTTGGAGAAGAATGCACGTAAAATGAGAAGTTGATTAAGATTGTGGGCTATGTAAGCAGGCTAAGATCATAAATACGAAAATATGGGAAATGTTCATTGCCAGAAAAGTTGCCTATGTAAGCATTTGTCACGCGATCATGTTCACAACCATATTGTTCCCGCTTTTTTCTTATTACTTTAATAACAAATTGACTTAGCCATCTTACAGTGTGGCAGCTGCTCTCCAAATTGCAAAACAAAAAAAACAACAACATACAAATAAGTAAAGCGAGCAACGAGAAGACGTTAGGTGAAGAGAGCAAACAAGAGACGCCGACGTGGTCCTATAAAGGTAAATTGGCGGAATAAAGGGAGAAGGGAAGTAAAGAAGTGGAAAGGTTGATCTATCAGGCGAGACACCGGTTTGCTATCCTCTGAACACATATATGCACAAATGGTTCGCATGTAGATGTATGGAAACATAGGAATATGCGAATTAAGAGGAAAGCAATATGCATCGCGGAAGGTAATGTCGCAGTCCCCTTTCACCAATAAGGGGCGTAAAATGACCATGCGGAGCGCGCATGCAGAGAGACGCCGCTTCGCATTGCTGAGCGTCAATGGCATGGACACAGTGAGCGTACAGCAATATGAATAAATTTTTTGTGGTGATTTAGAGAGAGAAAGAGAGAATTAGATAGGGGAAACACAGGGTGATTAACGAGGCTGTCTGAGGTTTTGGAAAGTAACAGCGCTAAACCGGCAAGGACCTAGGCAAAGAACACGACACTGGCGCTGACTCACAACTTAAACCAGCACGTCCTAACCACGTTTATTTCACCTCGTTCGACACGTCACCAGGATGGCTCCTGCTGCGCATGTACAGTCGCTATAGTTGTTGCCCTGTCGGCCCGTGTTTATAAGTGTGATATCCCTCGAAGTAAACTTCAGTTGTGAGTGAGCGTCAGTGTCGCGTTCTTCTTTGCCAAAGTCCTTGTCCGTTAGCACTGTTATTTTCCAAAACATGAATTACCACCAACTCACCCAAGCTTCCCTTCTATTAACGAGGCTGAGCCAGGCTGAGGATAAAAACGTTAGTGCACGAACACATACACTGAATTAGTTTAGATAGGCGTAAGTACATTCGCAGCTTATAGCGCCACTCGTTACAGCGCTATGCAATAGAGGAATGCCATATTAGACCACGTAAAGTCTGCCTGACGTCTGTGGTGGAGAGATGACTCGTGTGCAAGAGCTACTTACGCCTAATTGCTTGGTTGGTTGGTCCGCAGGTGATATAGCTCAACCCGCTTTGGGGAATGTGCCATAAATTTGGCGGTAGCATATGATCGATTTAAGTGGCTGGCACAGCGACGTTTGTTACGCCATTTTTATGCTATTCATGCAACTCAGCCTGCCCCCCCCCCCCCCCCACCTAGGCTTACCATAAGTAACATAACTAGCGCACCATCAAAAATCTGTATACTAAAAGCTACATTCGCGCTGCTCAGGTTCCAGAACTTTACAGGCCTACATGACAGACGTCAAGAATACCGCTTGCTGCCGCTGTATAGCGCACGCGATTGACTTTGTATACGTTCCTCTTTCTTTGTCCTCCTTCCACATTCTTTCTCTTTTTTATCCACTTACCCCATTGCTCATAAGCAGAGTAACCAACCAGCACTATCTCTGGTTAACCCCCCTGCATTTATATACATACTTTTCTCTCGTTGTGTAAAGACACTTGGAATAGAAAACATACTTGGCTCTGTAAGGCTTCATGCAAGTTAGTCTGGCTCGACAGTACGATGGGAGTCGCGGGTTTTTTTTAGACAGTTTAGTCGGTCATTTAGTCCCAGTTGCACTCTCTGCGTCGCGACGTCTCATCACATCTAATAGTGCCTAATTATGACAGCTCGGCCTTTATTACATAATTTTCAGCGTATTAAATAAAGGATAATTCTGTAGTGCAACGGTCACGTCAAAGTTAGGTAATACTAATGATGTAACGCTGCCTAAATATCAAACTAAGATATCACAGTTCTTACATTATTTGTTTTTCGCCGAAAGCTTCGAAAGCAGCTAAAATCGGACGCTCACGCGCTCAGTTAATCTATAGACACTGTTGCGTCTGGCATGGTGACGAGAAAGCTTGAAGAAAACTTATAACAGAAGCCCCAAGGTTATTCGAAATAAGAAGGAAACACATGCATATCCATGCATAGAAACAGATACGAAGATATAAATAAATGGGAGCTTAAAGGCAGAGAGGTTACGCAGAGTAACTGCCCGGTTGGCAAAAGGTATAGAAAAAATGAGAAGGAAGCAGAGGAATGAAAGTAATTTGACGCACAAAAACGCGGAGTGCGACTGACAACGACTGTCAGTCGATGCTTTTGACCGAAGCTTGGCCCGATGTTTTTAAGGATTTGATAACGTCAGAATTTAGGCTTGTTGGTTAAACAACTTGAATTAAGAACCGCGCAGCATTTCTTAATTCCTAATTCAGGCTTACTTTTTTTTGCAGAAATACAGTAGTCCTTTTGAAGCAACCCGGGCAGACGTCGGCTAACACCAGGGTTCAAGAATTATGTTTTCCGAAAAGACATGCATGTCAAGCATGTCGAGCGTGGTGGAGAGCGATTTTCTTTATGCACTGAAAAGGAGACGAACGAGCACAAGGCGTGCAATCGCCTCTTTGCACCAATGAACTTCACATTCGGAACTACGATGAGGAATGAGTAGGCATTTATGAATGCTACTCCAAATCACCAGTGTACCAGCTCCACAAAAAACTGTTCTGCCCTTATTTGTAGTAGACTGTTCCGTATTCACCTGCCAATGTTCATTTCAACCACCCGCCGCAGTGGCTGAGCGGATGGTGTTGCGCTGCTAAACACGAGGTCGTGGGATCACCGGCCGCGGCGGCCGCGTTTTGATGGGGGTGAAATGCAAAAACACCCGTGTCCTGTGCATTGGGAGCACACTAAAGGTCCCCTGGTGGTCAAACGCAATCCGGAGTCCTTCACTACGGCGTGCCTCCGCAGAATTCAATTATTTCAACCGACACTGCACAAAACAGCGCAATACTTGATGCGCCTAATAGTGCACTGCAGCCCCCATGCTACACCAGAAGAACGTGCGTCTGAAGAACTGTGATGGGGTGACACGCCATGATTCGCTGACGATTGGCAGCTGATCTATAAAACAACACCGAGCCTAAAAAACTTAAGCGACGCCAGTAGAAAAAGCGAAAGGCACGGTAGGCGATAAAAGAAAAAGCTACGTCTTTACACTTCATAACAGGGGGCGCCTATCGAGACGCCGACAGTGATTGATATGCATAGCCTGCTGTGACTATGTCACATGCTCGAACAATAACTTGGCGCAAACGGCTGGGAAATATATACACTTGTGGCTTTTCACTTGCTTGAAATGTTGAAGTGCCCCAGCACCTTTAAATTCTGCAATGTGTACGTTTCGCACGAAACAGCCTTTCAGCACCTTGAAATAAATAAAAGGGTGCTCCAAGGTTGTTCTACCAACGAATGCACCCATTTTGAAAAATTTGAGTGAGAGTGATGGCGCAAAACAGGTGTTTCATCATTCAATCCACCCTCGAGGGTGTAATTTTCCGGAGTGCGTTAACTAGATTGATCTGACAATATTGGAACACTTATTGCCGTGTCATTTCAACCCGTAATCTACAACTGCTGCGTTGTCACTGTGCTTTATGGCAACTTCTTGTATTTCTTCTTTGTGAAATTTAGGAGTTCCGGTGTGTTCTTTTTATATGCCCACTTGACACATGTATGACAAACTTTACTTCTTTTTTTCTGTTTTATTCTTCTTCTTCTTGCTAAGTTCGCCTTTGTTGTTGTTTGATTTTCGGTTTTAAAGGTCACCATTGTGTTTTACTGACGTACTTGGTCCCCTATTACGTAATATCCAACAAGAGGTCTTCGTCAGGGTTAATAAAGTATTATTATTATTATTATTATTATTATTAGTAGTAGTAGTAGTAGTAGTAGTAGTAGTAGTAGTAGTAGTAGTAGTAGAAGTAGTAGTAGTAGTAGTGTAATAGTAGTAGTAGTAGTTAGTCATAGTAGTAGTAATAGCAGTAGTAGTCGTCGTCTAGTGCAGTCGACCTCCGCTATTTCGACCTAGGTTAATTCGATTGTTCGCTTAATTCGAATGCACGGGAAAACCCTGGCGGCAAATCATACATTTTTACGAAAGAATAAATCGTTTAGCTCGAACCTGAAAGCATGCTTTTTCGGTTAATTCGACCTCCAGTGGCATACCCTCATGCGCGCAGCAGTTACTAAAAGCTTGAAAACAAAAGGAATTCAGCCGACAGCGCTTCTACTTTCTTAGGCGACGACGTCGACCGTAGTAACCTGTCCAGCCGTGATGATGGCGACTTGTGCTGTGCCTTGGGCACTGTCTTTTTTTAAGGATTTTTGCAGCGCCGACGACAGTGCTGAGGTCTGTGGGCCACTGACCGACGACGACATGTGTAGTTATTAGATAGTGTAATGACTACTTGAAATAGTATCTTGACGACAAAAGACTACTTCAAGTAACAAAAATAATTATGTCGTTCATTGTGCCACCATTTGTTAACTCGGCCTTTCGGATAATTCGACCGAATATTACGGTCCCGCAAGGGTCGAATTAACGGGAGTTTACAGTATTGCGATGATGGCCATGCTGAGTTTTGAAGAACCACATTAACGGGCGTCGTAAGACACCATGCTGCCCCAAAGCGATTTTTGTTTGAAACTTAATGTTTGGATTCAGCTGCCATAGGTAAACGACCTAACAAATCGCCGCAGGAACACTATTTCACGACTGAACTTTACGGGCTAGAGAAACGTTTGTAATGCATGGAGATTGCTCTAAAGTGTTCGTGATGTACGGAGCGTTATCTCAGCATTGAGTACAGTTGATTTCAACCATTCAGCTATGCCAGCGATCCACTAGATCCAGCAAAAAAAAAAAAGATTAATCGAAATCTATACGTTGAAATCGAGATGTACTGTATTGATTCCCTACGCGGGCTGGAAAAGTGTGTCCAGCTATAGGCACCGAAATCGATCGTTATAGTGAGGTCCATATACATACGGACTGACCGTACGATGCGAGCTATTCACTGGTGAAGGTATAGCTTCCCTACACGCCATTACATATTAAACGATAGATGCATGCGTCAGCATGGCTGATCCTTTAAGAAAAACGCGATCTCATCCGACACGATGTCACCCGCTGCCCTGCCGGGGCAGCTATATTCGCGGTTTACTCTCGTGTCGGGATAAAAGAACAACGTCTTGGCCAGGCAAAGAGATAGGAAGCTATAAAATGGCCGACTCACCAAAGACAGAAAGAGAAAAAGAGGATAAAAGGGTCAACGCGCATTCTTTATTGATAACGGTCGGCATTAAGGGCTGAAGAAAGTGTTTGACGCCTGGAAAACAATTACGCGCCTTGCTGCGGGCTCCTTGGAGGCGCGCCGGGCCTCAGTGTTGGCTCCCCTTTTCTTTTTCTTTCTTCCTTCTTTTTTTCTCATGGCGGCGGCCAACCCCTTTGCACGACCATGGACACGGCGTCGGAGGCGCGACAACAATGGCAGAGCGCGCTGCGGCCGGCTCAATTTGCCCCGCTGTATGGCGCCCACCGGCAGCGCCCGACTGATGGGTGGCTCGACGGTGGAGGCGTTATCACGCTTATCGCGCCGCCGCCGCGGTTACGCTGAAGTCTGGTGGGGCAGAATGATTGGTGGGCCCACCGCCGTCTGGAGACAGGTCGTTTTTCGGAGGGTAAATAATTGCCCCTTGCGTCGCGCCAGCCGATGCTTAGCGCCAAGAACGGGGGCCCCCGTGGCGCTGCGCCGAAAACCGATGCGCGGCGCCGAACGGGGCGCGCGCGCGGATAAAACATCAGCGTCTAGAACGAGTGCCCAATGCGGCTATAGCGCTACAAATTTTCTTGGCGGGACTGGCGCCGAGGCACGCCGACCCGGGGCTGCCGCCATCGGCGCGTGCTGCGCACTGCGGTAGAGCACGCGCTGTTCCTCGCGTCGCTAGCATCTGGCACAGCCGTGGGCCATTAAAGAGCGATTAGTGAGGCCTGCCTAATTCCGGAAAGACATGCTGTCCGAACGTTTCACTTCTGGTTGAACAAGCGGCACCCATTGAAAGCCTGCTGCAAAACTTTACGCGGCGATCAGCGTTTCGGGGCACACACAAGTACTCCTGCGGCTGTCATTTACGAACAGACCCAGTCGCGCTCGCCCGATGTCGTTTATGGGAAAACGCTAAGCCTGCTAGTGACGGCTGCGTGAGCTTGCTTTCTGCCAGTGGAAAGAGAAAGCAAGAAACGCTTACTGTTTAGAGTAAGAATCACTCGCTGCTGCAGTAAACTCGCCGAGTTCATTACGTACTTCTGTTACGACTTCAATGGCGAGGCCTGTGTTGTGTGCGTAGTATAATGGGGTAGTGGGAATTGCTTAAACACTACATGCAGATATTAGGTCACAGTGAAATGGTAGACTAGAGCCTCTAAGGCGCCCGAAGCAACGTTTTTATTTCAAGGACAGAGCTTCTGTAAGCGAGGCAATGACGTACAGAAGTACTAAAGGACTGACACTGTCATCGTGAAAATAGGGTACAGCTCCCGTGATGCAACATGTCCCGTTTTTAAATGCTAAGCTGTAGTTAACTGATCAGCAATAAAGGAGTTAAATATATGTTACATTTGAACATGAAATAAAATGCAGCTGTCTTCGTTTTATTGGATCTTCCGATACACTCCACTGATTGCTCTCTCCTCAAGGCACCCTCAGCTGTTAATAGAAAAGGCGTGACGAACTGCCGCTTTTGCGGGCAGCCCCCCCCCCCCCCTTCAGATCGAGTCTCAATATAATCTCTGAGATTGACGGCGTACCGCAAGCTTCGAACGTAAGGAATTCCGTCTGTCGCGGACGATTTGATCTTTATACTTGAATTAGCTGGCGGAAAAAAACGGCGGACAGAAATGACAATCCTCGACTCTCTTAGAGAACAGACAGACAATTACAGGACAGACATATACTGTCCTGTAGTCCTTTCCGCCAATATTTCGAGCTGTTTCAAGTATAAAGATCAAAGATGAGCCTACTAGTTTATATCAAAATTTGGTCACGACGATTTAAAATTGCGAGTAATTGTGCTATCCCTTCAGCCGCAATTTTCAAGCAGCCAAGTCATTTCTCGGCGTAAAATAAACTTCGCGAACTTTCTAGAAGGGTAAATGAATAGTCTAGAAAGAAACAATGTTTGTTTTAGTGTGTATCTTTTCTTTTCCTGTCTTCTTCTATATGTATTTATGCGTATATCTATTTTTTACCTTATTTTTTTGAGCTTCCATGTTAGTATTTATGATTTATGCTTTGTGTTTGTTGCATGTCGAAGGAACAAGTACAATGCGGCGTAGTTGAAGGTCTCACTAGGTCTTAGCAAATAGTTTTCTCTTATCTATTATAAACAAAACAGGAACCTGTATAGAAGCTTAAACAAGCACTCAGTTCAGGAACAGGAAGTTTATATTAATAACCCTGTGATTCTTAGGTATTACATCTTTAACATTTTATAGCACAGCTAAGCCAGAAACAGGTTAGGCGTGCTTGTTTTTATTGCGCTAGCTCTTATAGGGACACTCCAAGTGAATTTTCGCTGTGGTTGCGAGGGAAAGCGTGCAAGAGTAAGCGGAGAACGATCGTGACTTGATGCGCGCCGTCTTGCCGCGCGCCCAATATTAGAGGCCACGTGATCAAGTGCGTTGGTGGGGGGGGGGGGGCAGATGAGGATACCTCCTCTAGCCCGGCCGTGGCTGCTCATAGCGGTCGGCGTAGCCAAGTGCATACGCGGCCCTCGCGCCCGGCCTTGGAGGTATGTCACGTGCGCTGTCTTCCCACGCGCGTAGCGTAATTTCAAGTTTCAGGTAGCGTATTTTCAGGTAGCGTAATTTCAAGTTTCGCAGACGTGTTGGAGGTAGCAGGAAGCATTCATTACCCTCTGCTTGCGCTCTTCACCACGCTAGCATTGCCCCAGCTAGTGTTGGTGCCCATCAAGTGAGATTTGTTCATGGTTACCTGTGCTCGTGTAACACTATGCTTATTAATTTAATCAGCAAGCGAATGTTCACTACAATTTATACGGCCGATAATACTGCGAACCGTATTTCGCGTCGTTGTCTAACACTTTGCTATCGCTATCAATGCTTCGCCTTTCAGACGGAACTGCGGCTTTTTTTAACGCCTTGTTTTAGTGTATTCACACCGTCATTCGCCCCACCCTTGATTTCTGTAATTGTAATTGCGGAAAAAGAAGCCCCCCTAACCCCTTCAGTTATACTGGCAATAAACCGCAATGAATAAAGAAAGACCGCCGCTCATGAAGGCTCATTTAATTTTTTGGAAAGCTCGTTTCAAAAGAAGCATTTGAATGTGCTTTCCAAATGTTCTTACACAAAGTCCGGAGCAGGCGCCACAGTGGGAAATCGTTCGCAGCTATACAGTTTTCTTCAAGTGGATATCTCTCACCTTCACAAGAAGACTTGCGGCGGAGCGGTGGCAGGTTGACTCCGGGTTTTTGGTGCCTGTAAGACATGAATAAAAAGTGGGAACAATTAGCGGGCTCACAGTCTAATGATCAAAAATCGTCGTTCTAAAATCATAGCATCATTTAATATAATTCAAATGCGTGGGGCATAAACACGTTGTCCTTCACACATGTAGCTTTCTGCCATAAAAGCAAGATAATGAAAAAAAAAATAAACTAACTATGCCAGTCTATCCCCCGCGACATAGCCATTTTAGTGAAAATTATGCGATTCCAACTCGCACTTTGGAATCTATGTGAGGCGAATAGGTTAATGAAATGCTATAAATTTGCTCATTTCATCCCGGCGTCTCTTGCGTCACCGCACCCATGTTATGCAACGTGACAACTCATATGTTGGCTCGTACTTCTCCATTTATTCTTATTTATTTTAAATGTATCACTCGCTCCTTGGCCAATCCCTCGTTGTGGGTAAGTGCGCCATAGTATGTAAACCATGATTTATTTATTTATTTATTTATTTATTTATTTATTTATTTATTTATTTATTTATTTATTTACAAAATACTGCCGACCGGATCGGTCCAAGCAGGACAGGGTACATACATTTGTTAGTAAGCACTATGCCTTAGGATCGGCGACAATGGTGAAGTTACAATTTACATCCAGAAAATATAATAACAAAACTAAACAAGGTTACAAAGCAAATACAATTTGTGAGAGTACGTGCCCCAAACACAGGTACATAGACAAAGAAGCACACTAGGCACAGTTAAGTAATCATCATTTCTAACCATACATATACTACTTACATACAGGCTCTCTCAATCAACACGCGGTGATCATATCAAAGAAGTAGCTGTCGTTGGCTTCATATACGAATACGTGCCACGTGACTTTTCGAAATGATCGTGATGTAAACCTTTATATAATATGATATCTTATACCACCTAAATATGAAGATGTGCCGTTTGACATGCTGCTACTTATGGGGTTGCAAAGATTATGGAAAACTCGCAGGTTAGATCGGAATACAGATTTCGCAGTCACATTTCATTCAAATCATTTCACAAGTTAAATATTTTATGATCCCATAGATTTTCAACCGGACTGGTATCCACTGTTGATGAAGTGTATCCTTTGTCCTCCCTTTCAGTGGGAGGAGGAGGAGGAATAAACATTTATTGTACAACCAACACTTTATGATGGCCGGGCCTAAGCCTCCCGTGAAGGGACGTCGAGGGCTTGCCTCGCCGCCGCCTCACGGACGTGCTGGGTCGCCCAGGTTTGGTCGTCGAGGGCGGAGCTCCGCAGAGCCTCATGAAACCTCGACGAGAGAGTCATGGTGTTAGTCTGTGTGTACTGTGTTGGGCACTCCCACAGCATATGCGGAAGCGTAGCCGGGTGAATGCCACAGCACCGGCAGTTGGGGGTAGTGTAGACGTCTGGAAATATACGGTGGAGGCGGGCGGGTGAAGGGTGCGTGTTTGTTTGTAGCAGATGCAGGGTGGTAGCCTGCGCCCGGCTGAACTTGGGGTGAGGCGGGCGGAAGGTTCGGCGACTGAAGTAAAAGGCCTTAACGAGATCGTTATAAGTTGTCAGATTGTTCCTGGTGTCCAACTCATCTCCAGTGACTCCGGCGCGGTTGACTAGGCCTCGCACAATGGAGTGAGTGACCTCGTTGAGATTGGGGACGTGTGGGTGGACAGGGCCCGCATGGGCCGGGATTCATGTTAGGGAGATTATGCTGTCTTTAGAGTGTGGTGCCTGGCAGAGGATACGAAGAGCTTGGGGAGAAATGCGGCCTTTGCTGAAGTTAATCATGGCTGAGCGAGAGTCACACACGATGGTGTCACAGGCGGGATCTAGAGTGGCCAGCGCGATGGTCACTTATTCAGCCGTCTCGGCAGTGGGGGTAGTGACGCTGGAGGCGTGGTGTAGGACTCCATCGCGTGTGGCGATGGCCACAAATCGTGTGCCATGGGAATATTGGGCTGCATCAACAAATGTGACGCCAGGTACGTGAGCAAGGGCTTTTATGATAGCTCCGGCCCGAGCTTGGCGCCGGGCCCTGTTATATTCATGGTGCATGTTTCTAGGGATAGGGTCTATGTAGATTCAGCTACGGATGTCGGTCGGGATAGGTTGTTTGGGGCCCTGTTGCTGATGGTACATGAAGCCAAGCGTGGATAGAATAAAGCGTCCTGTTTCAGTAAGGGTGAGCCGTTCAAGCTGAGAGCGTTGTTGGGCTTCAATGAGTTCGGAGAGGTTGCTGTGAACTCCCAGTTGGTTGAAGAGTTCAGTGCTGGTGCAGTGCGAGAGGCCAAGTGCTTGCTTGTAGACCCCTCGTATGAGGGTGTCGAGCTTTTTATGCTCGTCTTTCTGTAGGTTAGCTTTAGCTTTTTGTAGGTACGTAGCAACGTAGATAATGTGACATATGACAAAGGATTGTACGAGGCGGAGAAGGCTTTCTTCTTTGAGTCCCCCTCGTCGGTTAGAGATACGTTTAAGAAGTCGTAGGGTGTTTTGGGATTGGGCACAGATCTTGTTGACAGTCAAGACGTTGGAGCCGTTGGTAGAGATGGTGAGACCGAGGACCCGGATACTAGGGACGCGTGGGATAGGACTGCCATCTTGAAGGCGTAGGGTGATGGCCTCACAGGATCGGTGATCAGGTTGGTGTTTGGGAGGGCGACCCCGCTGAATGGGCTTGTATAGAGCAGAAGCTCCGATTTAGCCGGCGAACAGCACAGTCCCTTCCCTTGGAGATAGGCTTCAACCATGTCAATCGCCGTTTGGAGGGCTGACTCCACTTGACTCGGTACGACCAAATGGTGATGTCGTCGGCGTAGATGGTATGGTTGATATTGTCGACTCGTTGTAGTTGCTGGGCAAGGCCAATCATGACTAAGTTAAAGAGCATGGGAGATATAACTGAACCTTGCGGGGTGCCTTTTCTGCCAAGGGGAAGCTGGTGTGATCGTAAATAGCCGGCCGAGAGGGTGGCCGTGCGATTGGAGAGAAAGTCACGAATGTAATTGTAGGCTGGCTCTCCCAGGTGGAGGTGGGAGACCTGGTCAAGGATAGCTGCATGGGAAATGTTACCAAAGGCTTGAGTGAGGTTTCATGTGTTACGGGAACGATCGTTTAGCACTTGATGTTTGAGCTGCAACATAGCGTCTTGAATAGAAAGGTGAGGGCGAAATCCAATGATGGTATGGGGATAGAGAGAGTGGTCTTCGAGGTGACTGTTGATGCGTGCTAAGAGGACGTGTTCCATCACCTTGCCTACGCATGAAGTGAGGGAGATGGGCCTTAGGTTATTGAGGCTAGATGGTTTGCCAGGCTATGGGATTAGGATAACGTTGGCAGTCCTCCAGGCAGCTGGGACGGCGCCACTGCGCCATGGCAATCGTTGATGTAGTCAGTCAGATGGGACACGGACTCGTCATCGAGATTGCGAAGGGTTTTGTTAGTGGCCCCGTCTGGGCCTGGAACAGAACGACCGTTAAGCTTGCGAAGAGCAGCATGTATTTGAGATACGCTGAAATCGGCGTCTAGTGTAGGGTCGGAATTACCGATGTAATTGCTGTGTGGACTGACTTGTCCCCTGGAGATATATTTGGTGCAGAGGTAGTCAAGCGCATGTTGTGGACCTTGCTTAAGGGTCTCCGTATAAAGGAGCCTCTGCAGCCGATACTGTTGGGTGGTGCGGGTGGTGGTATTATCAAGCAGGTGTTTGAGGAGTTTCCACGAGTAGGGGCGATGAAGTTGTCCATCCGCTGTGTTACACAGCTCAGTCTGTTGTTGCCGGCTGAGGGTTTGGCAATGCTCCTCGATGGCTGTGCTGACTTTGGAGATCTTACTTTTGAGGCGACGGTTTAGGCGCTGCCCCTTCCATCGAGCTAGGATGGAGGCCTTAGCCTCCAGAAGATGGGCGAGGCGGTTATCCATGCGTTCAACTGAGGCATCTTTAGTTACCACCCGAGTGGCCGTTTGAACATCAGTGCGTAGCGCTTGCATCCAGGTGTTAATGTCGGCAATGCCCTCTGCTGAGGTAGAACCTATGCGCATCTTACGAAAAACATCCCAGTCGGTGATGGTGAATTCTTTAGTGGGGGCAGGGGCGGCAGCGAGTTGGAGTAAAGAGAGAGCAAGGATATAATGATCGCTGCCCAGGTCTTGCTGGGTATTGGTCCAGTGTGCATTGTTGATATGTTTGATGAAGGTGAGGTCGGGGGTAGAGTCCCGGGTAGTGGAGGTACCGAGGCGTGTGGGAAAGGAGGGATCCGTGATGAGCGTAAGGCCTAAGTCGTGGTAATCTTGCCAGAGGTTGCGAGCTGCAGCTTCCGTGCGAACGTAGCCCCAGCCTGCATGGGCGAGGTTGAAATCGCCGCCGATGAGTAGGGGGTGCGTTCCAGCTACGTGAAGAGCCTTCTGCGACACCTTGCTTTGTCCTTGGGGCTATTGTAAATGTTCAGAAGGAAGATGCATTCTTTCCGTTTACGATTGGGAATTAATTCGAGGAATAGATGTTCTATGTGAGGACTATTGAGGTCATGCTCAATAACAGGGATACGACGCCGTACTAGGGTGGAGACCCGGCGAAGAGGGTGGGTGGTATGGAAGGTTTGATAACCGGGGAGCGTGGTGGGGGCGTTATTGGTTTCTTAAAGTAGGATAGCATTCGGGCGGATGGTATGTTGGTGTGGGATGCCTACTGCATTAATTTACTCTGCGCCGTATTATTCAGCTCGTCGTGATAACGCACATAAAGTTAACGTAGCCCTTCATAACACCGTCGCGTGCTCACAATCATTCCTTCCTAGGACTTCAATCGACTGGAATAATCTACCTACATCATTAGTAAGCAGCATCAGTGACCCCACTCTTTTTAAGAATGCACTAATCAACATAAAATAATGTGTGATGGCTAATGGCATAATTACGTACTTATTCGTGAACATTGTCTGCTTGGTAAAGTGTACTCTTTCTGTATTTTTATATTATAGCAGTCTCTTCTTTGGTTGTTATGAACAAATTACTAGTTTTTCATATTTCTTTTGTTCCCTGCACTGTGAATTCCTAGAACTAATCCTGTATTTTTACTCTTGGAATGTATTCTCGCCCCTCCCCTCTGCAGTGTACAACTATGTTCCTTGAGGGTATCACAAACAAATAAATAAATAAATAAATAAATAAATAAATAAATAAATTGTGCTGTCATGTATTTGTTTTGTACTTGTGGATGTGGCTATGGCTGTTTCGGCCGCTGTGTATACAAATTATGCAGGTACGTTTTATATTTGTAACAACTACCATGAAAGATTTAACAAAACGCGATTGCGGCCTTTTGGCTTGAGCATCGGACTGCTGTATTGAGGGGCGGTGGTTGAATTCTAGAGCATCGGGCACGCAATTCATATTTTTTTTAGATCTGCTATTCCGCAAGACAGCAGCAGCACCCAGACAGTAGCCACGGTCAGGAAAGTTCAGTTATGTTCGCAATGGAGGCTTCGCTTCAAAACATGACCAATCACTTTATATATATATATATATATATATATATATATATATATATATATATATATATATATATATATATATATATATATATATATATATATACCGGAACGCGAGCGAGTACAGCTGCGGTAGTTTAGTGGTTGTATGGTGTTGCGCTGCTGAGCTCGAGGGCGTGGGTTCGATTCCTGATGCGGCGGCCGCATTTCGATGGAGGTGGAACGCAAAAATGCTCATGGATGCTTAGATTTAGGTTAGCGTTGAAAGACGCCAGCTGATAAAAAAAATTTCGGAGTCCCGCACTACAGCGTGCCTCATAATCAGACGGTTGCTTTGGCACGTAAAACACCAGAATTTATTTGAATTGAAGAAGTGCACACAAAAAAAAAAGAAGCAGCACAACGCATACATGTAGCTCTATGTTTCTATTTGATATGATGAAATAACACGTCCGGCCATGAAGACACCGAAAACTATAGATGGCAAAACAGGCAAACGAAAAATTGTCGCGTGTTGCTACATCCTGGTTTCATACACAACAGAAGGCTAAGCGGTCGGTCGATGGCAGAAATGAAAAAGACGTTTCCAATCGCGTCCAAGGCATCACTTTTCTCTCGGGCGATGGAGAAGTTATATATATATATATATATATATATATATATATATATATATATATATATATATATATATATATATATATATATATATATATATATCTGTGTGTGTGCGTGCGTGCGTGCGTGCGTGTGTGTGTGTGTGTGTGTGTGTGTGTGTGTGTGTGTGTGTGTGTGTGTGTGTGTGTGTGTGTGTGTGTGTGTGTGTGTGTGTGTGTGTGTGTTTAACCAGCGTTCCGCTGTGTCTCCGGAATTGGCTCCGTAAAGCCAACATTCGAGAAGGATTACGTCGGAGTGATGATCACAAAAGTTAAATTGATGGCTTCAATCTCTCTCCTTCCTCCGTCCCGCGCTCTTTGTCCCTTCCTCAGAGCGCAAAGCGGGCGGTCGGTGTTTACACTTGGGATATTTTTTGTGCCGCTGCTTCGAGCATTGCGCGTTTTATTCGACGACGTCCTTGCCAGTTCCGGCCGATAAGTCCGCGAAATGCGCGCCATCAATCTGCGCCCGACTAAACCAACGAGCGACAAAGTTTTCTTTTCCTACCCGCGCCGGGAAAGCAAACACGCTCACGGTAACTGTAGGCCCAGCGAAGGCGGCGCCAGGAAATGTTCGCAGGAGAGCGGCCAGCCAAGCGTCTAATGCTTCCGACGGAGGAGGGCTACGGCAGCCCACGGGCGGCCCCAAACGGAATCAAAACATAGCGGCGCCGACGAGCGAAATTTGACAGAAGCCAATGAAGGAGCGGGCTTCGTCGACTTCCGTCGGCGCGCCGCTCGAAATGCGCCGGAACTCGTCTGCAACTTTCTCGCTCCGACGACTCGCGGCGACCGGTCGACGCTGCAGCCGCCGGCTTGCGACGAGCGGCGGCGCCTCGTTGTCCCCGCAAGGCTGTTTTACGCGTAGCGTAGGTGGACGACAGTGAAAGCCCGCACCATTCCATCGGACTGGGCTAATCCTTTTTTTTTTTAGAGCGCAGCTCTTTGGCGTCCGTTCCTGGGTTTCGCGTCGTCGTCGGCGTTGTCGTCGGCCTCGTAACCAGCTCCGCCCCCCTTTCATCCCCCCAGCGCTAGCAGCGACCGACTGATACCGCTGGATGCCGCTGACGCCGCTAGAGAGTCAGGATAACGTGACTGCATAGAACACCGTCGCCGCCATGCAGAAAGAGGAGGAAAGGGTCCCCCCCCCCCTGTTCTTGTGTGGCGGATAGGGTGCTCTTCAGTTGCCGACGCGCCAGTTATTTCACGTAGGCCCCGGCACGTCGACGAATACGTGACCACCTTCCCACGGCTAGACCTGGTTCTTAGCGCTGCGGAAGCGAGGGTATCATATTGTTTGTGTCGGCATCGGCGGCGTTGTCCCTGAAACCAACTCCGCAGCTGGGGTTGACTCACTATCGGCGTCAGCGGCATCAGTCAGTCGCTGCTATCTCTTCCCTCCTCCCTTTATCGTGTTGTCCGCTTGCTGCGCGCGCTTCTGCCCCCATCGTTTGCCGCTGGGTGTACACGCCGCCCCCCTCCCCCCTCTTCCTGCGAGTCTCCGGTTGTCAAAGCGCCGGCTCGAACTTAATTCCTTTCTTCGCTCCTCCTCCAATGCAACCCCTGTGCGGTGGCAATCAGAGAGCCAGATCGGTGGCGGCGGATCTGTATATGTGCACCGCCCGAGCCGAAATTGCCGCTGCCGTTCGCCCTGTGCGGTGGCAATCAGAGAGCCAGATCGGTGGCGGCGGATCTGTATATGTGCACCGCCCGAGCCGAAATTGCCGCTGCCGTTCGCCACTGCGAAATTATCTGCCAGTTCTTTCTGAGCCATGAGCGAGACGACCGATGGAAGTCCTCCGCTTGCTGCTGCTGCTGCTGCTGCTGCTAAACGAGCTGCCAGAGCAGAGGCCCAGCGCCGTCGCCGTCAGAATCCAGAGGTGCGTGCCGCCGAAGCAGAAGCTTACCTAGTGGAGTCTTTGTTAAAGGAATACGTGTGAAAAATAAAAAAAAAATTCTGTGATAGCGCATACATGTGTTGCTCGATTTCTTTGCGTCAATCTATCGAAAAGGTGAAACAGCTTATTTGCTGCGCTCAAATTTCGCATTAGGAAGTAACGTAATCGTCGGTAATTTTTTTGTCTTTAGAAATACTGATTGACCTATGACGATGCGCCTCGGTGAGAGCGAGCGCTTGGAATAAGCACCCGCCGTCAGAACGGTTGGTGCGTTGCTTCTCTAAATATTCCGCACAAACACGCGCACGCACGCACGCACACACCCACAGGTTTCACTTAAGCATGTAGTTTCCACGAAAGAAAACGAGCCATTTCTCTTGAAGTAGTGCTACCTGCTTCGTTTCTCATGAACAGCTATGCCATGTCAGCTCCTTGTCAAAGGCGCTGCGACGAGCCCAGCCATGGAGGGGAGAGAGAATTGGAGAGACCACAGAAAGAGTTGAAGGAAAACTAAAGAAAATTATTTACGGTTTCTACCGTATCCGTAGATAAATATCTACGGGCACTTTCCGGCGTTTACCGGTTTGCGGCGAAGAATTGAAGTCCTACATCTGTTTAATTTTGCCGTTACTTTCACTTACGATTAAGGTCACCGAAATGGCAGCCATCACGTTGCTGCCATCGGGGCGCAATGGTTTTGTTTAACTGATCCCTCACCATAGTATTTAATATGATATGGTTTACGCAATATGTCCTTCATATACACGGGGCGTAACAGAGGAACACACAATAAATAAATAAATAAATAAATAAATAAATAAATAAATAAATAAATAAATAAATTTGTTTATTTATTTATCATTAAGAGGGCCATGAAGCACGATAGTTTCCCTCTAGAGGCATTTCAGTCCCTTTTCATCAGTAGGTTGTGTTCAGAACACGCGATATTTCGTCGCCCATTGCCATCGCGGCGTCGCTGTCTCGCATCAAATGCCAGTAGATTCGTGAAAGGCTGGTTGTCAGGGTGTCACCAAGATACAGCAATGGCGGTACACGTCGGAACGGACGCCGCACGTACATCAAAACGCTCGCCTCGATGCGCTAAGTTTGTATAAACATTCTACTGCATTCTCGCCATTGTGTACGAACATTTTCATTATTAACGTTACGTTTGCACATTTTTTTGCTTTAATATCTGCGCAAACATCACACACAGCGTGCCTTAACGCCGACTTCCACGTATGCGTAGGGTCCGCCCAATCTTTTCACCTTATTTCGATTCTTAGTCCCGTCAGTTTTCATTACTCTGAGCCGTCACTCAGGGTTTGGATGCGGACATCGCATATATAGCCGCCCGTATAAGAAATGTTTCCTGTACCGTTGCGGTGGACCGGAAGAATAGAGCCTCCATAGTCTTAATAACACACGTCCTTTTTGCCCCAAGTAGCGACGTCGCTACAAGTGCACCGACAGTCCGTGTAGCGAAATGGAAAAAAAAAACAAGAAACACGCAAAGGTGCTCGTGCCTCGCTCGTGCTTTCGTCAAGCCACACTTTTCAGCGGCACAGTTGGTCAACATGTGTGACGTTGCGGCTGCAATTAGGCGCGCAGGTGTTGTGATATTCTAGGTGGTGTGGATCGACCTCACTTAGAAACGCATCGCCGAAGATGAGTTAGAAAAAAAAACGCAGCGCGGTTTCGCCTGAAGCTAAGTACCGCGGCCGTTTTCCACCATGCGGGCATCCAGCCCGCTTGCACTGACGCGGTAATAAGATGGCGAGTTGGGCGAGATGGTTCGAGTTAATACTGCATAGAGCAGGGGGCGCGGCAAGAAAAACAAGGCACAAAAGAAAAATAAGAAATGACGTGCACTGTACCTCATTTCTTTCTTTCTTTCTTTCTTTCTTTCTTTCTTTCTTTCTTTCTTTCTTTCTTTCTTTTGCGTCTTGTTATCGTTGCGCTGCTTTTCAAGATGAATACAGTGACGAGAGCAGATGAAAAGCCCCAGAGGCAGATGAATGGAAATCGTGGCATTGAAGAAAAAAAAATCATATTGAAATCCACGGCTCGGGAAATGCAAGCTCATCACAGCAGTAGCTGCAGTGCCCCGCTGCTGCATGACGAGAAGAGGCATGCATCTCTTAAGATGAATGCGCGGTGTTTTCTTTCCTTTTTTTTATTTTTTCACCAGCTTTGCGGACTGGCAAAACCTGAAAGGCGATTCGAACCCGAGAGAGGCGCGCATGTACCGCATCTGGTTGTAGTGAGCTATGTTGTTGGTTAAACGTTTTTCTGTAAAAAAAAGGAAAGAAATAAAAGGAATGAGTTATTAAAGTGATTACAGGCGACATAAAAAACGTCCAGTCCTCTAGCACATATACGATCGGAACCACATATTCAACTAAAAATGAATGAATGAATGAATGAATGAATGAATGAATGAATGAATGAATGAATGAATGAATGAATGAATGAATGAATCTTCTGGTAGAAGACGTCCGGTTGATGTCAAATGAAGTGTCACGTCATCATGGGTATCAGAAATATCATGGGCATCTTTATCACATCGACAAAGGAATCCCTAGCATCGCATAGAGGCGAGAAAAACTTGATTCAGCATAGTTGGGATCAGTAGGTAATGAAGTGCTCGGGCATTTATAAAAAGCACGCATGCCTGTCAAGCTCACTAGCTCACTGTCGTTCTGTACATAAAAATTCAGCGCGCAATTCCTGTTCATACAGACGAATGGGTTTAGGAGGATGAGGCATATCCAGCCCACATGTTGGAATCTGAGAAGCGAAGCTTTCGTGAAGCGGTTAAATGGTCAAAAACTCAAATTAGGGGTTTTACGTGCCAAAACCACGATGTGATTATGAGACACGTCGTAGTGGAGGACTCCGGAATAATTTGCACCACCTGGCGTTCTGTAACGTGCACCTAAATCTAAATAAACGGGTGCTTTTGCGTTTCGCCCCCATCGAAATACGGCCGCCGTGGCCGGGATTAGATCCTGCGACCTCGGGCCTAGCCGCCAATCACAATAGGCGGTTAAATAAATACCATGCAAGTGATTATACTCTGCGCAGCGTCT
The DNA here is from genome assembly GCF_050947875.1 of Dermacentor variabilis. Taxonomy (NCBI): domain Eukaryota; kingdom Metazoa; phylum Arthropoda; class Arachnida; order Ixodida; family Ixodidae; genus Dermacentor; species Dermacentor variabilis. The sequence goes on along the minus strand of NC_134568.1, from coordinate 262,742,549 downwards.
TGCGACGTAGCGATTACCTGTCTGCCGGTGAAGCCAGCACGGCGCGGACATCCTCACCACTTGACCCACGTGACCGTGCTTTATATTGTCTCCAGGATTGGCCTTTTTGCTATGCACACTGTATCCAGGGACGGCGCGCCGACTAGGGCGGGCCGATCCTGGAGATAGTGAAACAGTAAACTGCACTTTGCTCAGCGAAAGACTGATGAAGCAGACCACGCCAAACCCCAAACCGAAGAAAAGTAGGCCAAGAAAGCTGTGTTTCGTTAGAGCAATGGTGCTCTTGATGAAGCCTATTTGTTTCAATGAGGATATTTAGACATCCTTTGTTTTATTGTAGGACACATCGTCAGCAGGCAGGACACTGTCGGGGTACTAGAGATGGTAGTCCTGTCCTGCATATGAGCTATCCGGCAAGACAGAGGCCCCCCTCCACGATCAGGAAGGGCGAGGAGGGTTAAATTAAGTTAAATTATGGGGTTTTACGTGCCAAAACCACATTATGATTATAAGGCACGCCGTAGTGGAGGACTCCGGAAATTTCGACCACCTGGGGTTCTTTAACGTGCACTTAATTCTAAATACCACGGGTGTTTTCGCATTTCGCCTCCATCGAAATGCTACCGCCGTGGCCGGGATTCGATCCCGCGACCTCGTGCTCAGCAGCGCCCAGTACCATAGCCACTGAGCAACCACAGCGAGTGGCAAGGAAGGTTGGCAAAGATAACTTCACTTTAAAATAAAAATACCAAAAATGAGAAAGCTTGTAAGACCATGAAGGGTTTCACCAGCCTTCGTTGGTGAAAAAGTAGTGGCTGAAATCACGATACCGAGATTGCCTGCGGAATCTGCTGATTTCACACGTTCCAGTTAAATAATGATTTTGACAATTACGCATGGGCGGCGTAACTCTACTGGAGTTGAGAAAAACCCGCAACTCAAGCCGAAAACCAGCATTTATAGATTCTTTATTAAAGGAGGCTGACAGCGGCGTGACGTGCCGGTCTCTTACGTTAAATGAATACCGCATCGGAGACCAGCGCGCATTGTTTCCTTTTCATTAGTCTTTTTTTCTTTAATTACACATTTCTCCCCGTGTTTCCTTGCCCTGCAGCTATCGCTGCCGTAAGAGTGAAGTGCTACACATTACACGGCGACTCACGCGGTCCAACTGCGTGATACGGAGGGGCAATTAACATGGGCAGTCATCCTATTATGGATCGGGTTCGGCTATTATACTCTGCGAGCGCTTGTTTTCTGTCTTTATATTGACTTTTTTTTTTCTCTTTCTCTTCTTTTGACACGGTTGAGCGGACGCAATGCAAGTAACACGGGACAGCACGCCTATACCGAAGGCGGGGGGGGGGGGGGGGAAGAGAGAGAGCCCCAATAGTGCCATGATGCACATCCCGCGCTAGCGCAAAGCGCTACTGACGTTTTCGAGAAAAAAAAAACAGTGCGACCTCGTCAAACTTTTTTTTATTATTATTATTCTGACCACAACTATACCGTTGCCTTGCCGTTCACCTCTGTAGCCGCACTGCCAGGTTAAACACAAACGCCAGCAAACAGGCACAGGAATAGATGCAGAGAAGAGAGAGAGGGGAGAGAGATTAATAAAAAAGGCCTAGACTCAAGAGAACATTTAGAAAAAGCGCTCAGATCCGGAGAGTGGTGTGTTCCGAGACGCAGTTAACAAACACAGGCAGAAAATAAATCATAAAAAAAGAGACATCGCTTAACGGGAACGCAGCTAATGGCTGCTTCAGCATGCCGCACACGTCGAGAGGACATGGCCTGCATGCGACTCTTGGTAAACATGACAGCATGCGCATTAATCACGTGGCCCGGACGGCCGATGGACTCGGGACCTTATCGGAGCCCGCGAGCGTTCGCGCACGGCAGTGGGCTGTCTCTCACTTTTTTTCTTCTTCTTATTTCCTTTTTGCTTGCTTGTGTTTATCCTTTTCTCCCGAACGCCTTGTTGTCGTCCTGACTATGTTTTGGTTGCCCGGCCGGTACCTCCGCATTCGAGGAGGGCACGGCACCCTCAGCGTATTGACCTATTTCTGCGTCACGGTGCAAGAAGGATTCGCCGGGCCACGGCGAAGCCATCAGTGCTTTTCTTGGTGCTTGTTCGCCGCCCTTTTCTGTATGTCATGCTATAGGCTCTCCTACTCATTTTCCATGCACGACACACCACCGTGACATGCGCGTAACGACACTCCGAAGAGCCAAGAAAATAAAACGTGGCATCCACCACGGACACGCGCAATTTCATGAAGGCATCTCAGTGATAACAAGGCACTTTCGTACTTTGTCAAGATTACGACCTGTCCCGCGCTGCTTGTTACTGTAGCGCCGGAACCGGCGGACAAAGCAACCTTCGATTAACACTTGGTCGTTACATGTCGACCGAGACGGCCTTTAATTATATGTAGTAATTAAATCGCGGACAAATAATACTGCGAAGTAACTTCAACGTTTACAAGCATTACCATTTTATTTTCGCGTACCCTTTCTTGTTTCTTTTTTTTTTAAATTACATTCCTTCGCGTCGTCAAATCAAACATATTACGAGGAGGAGCAGGCAGGCTTACCATTATGTTGGTGAGGAAATCTACGTCCTCTGTCAATGCAGTTCGAGCACGAAACATGACATTCATCCAACGGTACTGAAGCCCTATACAGGTGCACCTCGCGGCCGGGTTAACACGAATATAACAAGAACAGAAAGTTATTTCCTTAAGGAACTGCAATAAGCGAGAATGGGGTGGGTTAGGATGCGTTTCTTTGAGAAAATATAACTGGACCTAAAACAACGGCAAAACTTTCCAATAGCTCATTTATGCGTGTTGTGCAACCAAGTATATGTACACAGGTGCACAAATAAAATGCTGTTCGGTCTGCTATCACTCCTCCGTAAGCAAGTAGTAAGACAAGTGGGAAGCGGAGTTCAACACCCATGCCCTTTGTTTTCACAGTCTGATCTCTTCCTCTCTCTAATTTTTTTTATTGACATATTATAAGGAGATGTTGGCGCACAAATAAGGTGCCGGCTACTCCTTGGCTCTTGGATATGTGGTGCGCACAAGATTACGGCTGCAACATAAAACATATAACAACACGCAACATAATTGCAGCAAAGTTGCGTTGTCCCATACAAGTCAAAATAACAAGACGAGATTACAAAGACGTACCTAAAGCAGAAATGCGAACAACGGCGTCACATAACAATAAACACTCAAAGCTACGATGCTAACCACAATAATAACACATGCACACCTTGGCAGCAACAATAAAAAAAAAATCTCTGAAAAACAATTTTTTCCGCACCTAATCACGGTCACTTATGTCACTGTCTTCCAGAAATATTTTTAACTGCTATTATAGCGCACTGACCTTGTTGGCCAGGGCCATACTAATTTCTTCAAACTAATAGCTCCTCGGTGTAAAGCCATTAATGGCGATTTAAGTTGGCGTCTTGGTGAATCATGGCGCGAGCATTCTAGAAGGTGATATATGTCTTCGTCAACAAAGTCACAATCACACTGAGGAATTTCAGCGCGGCCAATTCTGTGTAAAAAGTGTTTTGTGTAGGCGGTGCCCAGCTGTAAGCGACGAATAATGGTTTCTATGCAATCGCGCATATCAACTCACTTAAGGAGAATATAACTTAAGCATGTTGTTTTTAAGCATGCAACTTGAGCATGTTTTGCAGAATATCAAGCATCAACATTCTGCTGGGCTAACACGACTGCACTCTCAAATTCTACGCAATTCATTGACAAACCAGGTCGCGAAATAAGTTGGCAAAATTCGTCTACAATCACCATCTCCGCGGTTGTCCCTGGCTACTGCGAGAGTACGAAATGGGTATCTCTGTGTTACAAAGCCGCTTATTGCACGAATAGCCAAATTATTTTGGAAGGTGTGTGAGGAGACCACATGCCGCAAAAAAATCACGCCAACGTCTTTGATCTAATTCTGCATGCGTCTGCGCAAGACAGTGTGGATTTTTTGAGCGCCTCTGTATGCTTCTAAACTTCCACTCCATCGGTGTGCCCTTTCAAACCGGCGTCTGATGGCTCTGAGGCGTTCATATCCTCCGTCAATTGCAGCATAATCTTTAGGAATCGGTTCCTTCTTTGTGCATATGCTTGTTTTTTGAAAAAGCTCAGTCTAGCCCGCGACAGTCATTATGTTGGCTAATTCGATTTGTCGAATTGACAAAATAAACTACCTAAAAGGACACTAAAGAGAAAGACTCAGTCAATTTATAGTGACAAACCAATTTTTAAAACTATATTTCTGTTAACGTCACGGGAAGAGGTTCATTATTGAAAGAGAAAATGAAGGTCAAAGGTCTATTTCTTGAATTTCGCTTCGTCGGCACGTCAATGTGACGTTACGGATTTCAACGCATTTTTTTTTTTCGTGTTTCGACCACTGAATTTCGTAAAAGTTCTCAAAACTCGCTAAGTTCATCCTCTGACTTTTTTTTTTTAGAATATTATGTATTCCATCTTTCCCAATGAAAGAACTAACTGGCGCCCACGGAGGTGCTGTCAAGTTGCACGACGTCACGGTGACATATTGCGAAACTTGAAGGGGGCGTCGCCACCTGTCCTTTACTTCTTGCGTCTTTTCTAGCCTACCAAGCCTCCTCTCACGATCAGAGTGTCCTTGTTAGTATCCTAGAAGGCTAGTTCACTACTATAGCTGACGTTATTATTTCTTTAGTGGCCCTTCCAAGCGCCTCGGCCAGACCATTGCGTCGCAAGAAAGTCAAAGCAAGCTGCGTCGCGCGAGACGTACACTGGTCCATGCATGGTCCAAGTACATCTCGCAGGTCAAGACAGCTCCCTCTTGTGCGGAGAATACGCACACATATGGCAGCGAGGCAGGCTCTTGCCCGAGCTTGCCGTTCTTGGGTGCAACAGTACAGTAAAAAAAAAAAAGAAAGCGCACGGCGCGGTGGTAATATGTGGCAATCCTGATCACGCAGGCCATGTTCCTTACCAGTAAGAAAGAGCACAAGAGAAACGTGATCTAGTTAACCTTGCAGTCACTCAACAAAGGGGTACGTAATTGGCATCGGTTGGGTTACATAGCGTCGCATCGCGCGAACGGAATGCATACTCGCTTGGCGTAATACCCCTGTCACACGGGTATACACTCTAAGAAAAAAAGGACTAAAAGGGGTAGGGAGGTTAGTCCTTTTGGGGACTAACTGATTTGCCACAACCATTAGTCCTTTTGGGGACGAACTGACATGGGATGAACTGTTACTCCCCATGCGCTTACTCCTTCGGGGACTAACAGTTGCCCCTGCCCGATGGTCCTCAAGGGAGTAACTGTAATTCGTTCCGATGCTCCGCAAAGGTGTAATTAATTAAAATAGACATTTATACCCTAATAAAAAAATTAATGAGCTGAAAAAAAAAACGTGCCCGACAGCAGGATTCGAACTCACGTGCCCTCGCTCACAAGTCAGGTACTCTAACCACTTCACCACGCCGCTTGCTTGGCAAGACGGGCTATTTCGACAAGGTTAAGCATGGGAACGCAAGTGCGGCAATATAAAAGTGACTGTATTTTGTGCAAGCTATGCAGTCAGAGTCTAACGTTGAGTGTACTTGCAACCATAAGCGACTGCGAAAAGAAATCAGCCCGAATATTTTTAGGGTGATTTAAACTGAGGCACTACGCCATGTATACGTGTAGCGAGCTCAGACGGGGCACCGAAGACGACAGAGAAGGGCAATTTCTCTGTCGCTTAGCGCGTGCCGTTTGAGCTACACATCGCTTCAGTTCGCAACCTCCTTGGAACGGAAGGAACTTAGGTACTATAGACCAAGAAAATCTAGCCGTCTATCAGTGACTCGCGCGTTTAATGTGTATCGCTCACTTATGGGGTGCGCACGAAGGGCATGCCTCTTCGCATTCCAGTTTTAAGTTTCACGTAATTTTCTCACGAAGAGGCAAGGTGCTGCTTTGCATGTAGTTCAATAGACAATGCACGAACTTCGAACCCTTCACTATTTATAGACAATACCGTTTTCGCCGCATCGCTCCATGACACGGACGAAAACAGCGAAGTGCCTGGGGAGTAACTGTTGCCGTTCGTCCTCCCATTGCTCTCTTTCCGAGCAGGGACTAAACACTTACTCTCCAAAATTTGCACACGGCCCGCACATTCATGCAGTTAGTCCTTTGAGGGACGAAAGCGCCCTTTTTAGGACTAACGGCGCAGTTACTCCCGTTTTCCCCGGGATTTTTCTTAGAGTGTATACCCGCGAACTCCATTTAACTCCATCGTCTTTACGTCAAGGGAGTTGCGCTCCGCCTCACGCGGTCTCCCTTGAGCCAAAGAAGTTAAATGGAGATTTTGAGCGAAGGGAGTTCGGCAATGACCATTACGGCTGGATGGAGTACTCTCGGTCCCAGATAGCTACAGCTGCTCAAGAAAACCATGCTAATAAAATCGTCGTAACTAGTTCACTTACAAAGTTTAGCATTATTGCTTCTTTTTTCCTTGGATTATATGCCACGTATTGGAAGTTTTTCATTTGTTCTTTAAAGACACCGGCGCCTGTGCCCTCTACACCCATGCTTCGCCATGCCGCATGGGGAAATGTCGTGCCGCCATTTGGCTTGTTTATACGCGCGCGAGCCGCACGTGTCGTGCCAGTGGCCGTACGGATAAATTCTCCGGGTGGCATGCACGCACCTCAATGAGCAATCCAAGCGCTTCAATGCCGGTTATTGTGGCCATGGCGAGCGCGACCTTCTTTTTCACGTCTTCGGCTTCGTCACTCATCTGGAAAGCAGTCGAGTTCAACGCGAACAAACGCACACGCACGATTACACAGCAGAATCGCAACTCGAAGCGCGCCAGTCGAACAACGTGACCCACGCGCCCACGCTGCCGACGCACGCAAGCAAGAGCGCAGCGCGGCCTGCATCGCTTGCAACTTCGCTATGCTTGGAAAACAAGTATTGCGGTAACGTACAGCAAACTTCCTCGCCGTGATTTTTAGATTAAATGCTGCGTTAAAAAAAATACATGTAGATTACTTTAACGGCGACCGCATATGTGAACAGTTGCACGCGGAAGTAAGAGCAGCAGCTCCGTTTCCGTCCCATGCGGCGCCCGGCGAAAGCCCGCGCTCTGCCGTGTTGCGCGGCCGCAACTCCAGCGCCGTAAATCTCCGTTAGGGAGTTTCATGCTCAGCGGAGTTCGCGGGTGCCCGTGTGACAGGGGTATAACTCCCGGCGCTCATCCGCCCCGGCAGCGCAGTTAATTTGAGCGCCAGTGCAGATGGTCGTGCCGTGGCATATGATAGCTCAGTAATTCTTGAAATTTGTTTACTATCGAGTCCCTCTCTGAATAAAAATTGGAAATAAATAGCCTCATTCTTTAGTTCAGCTACGGCAATTCAACTTGAATCCCACTCTCACGTTTCCTTCGCAGCTCCTTGTCGCATAACTCCAGAATATTACTTAGGTGGGCAAGACGGCGCAAAGAATGTTCTCGTGAATCCAGTTGCTGTCGCGAAACCAAAATCCTTGATCAACTTGGGGCCATAAACGCAAAAGTAGCGCGACTGCTTCGAGATACAGGATCCCATTGTTACGTACCAAATATGCCGCCGAAGTTAGCAATGGGTGGGTAACCACAAAAAACCAGGCGGTTTCCTGGGCAACTTCGATGAAGCCAACCACAACAAATGGGCGCGCTTTCATTGCAGTACTCAAATAGGCGAGAAAGTAATTCTCCTGCGGCGCACTGCGTGCATGGTATAATTAATGGAGGATATGTTTGTGTGCTCCTCCAAGCGGTACCAAAGCACAGTTCTGAATTCTGTTAAAGGTTTTTTGAGCAACAGTTTGATAAAGACTCCCATGAGGACCTTGAGCTGATTAAGAAGTTCAACCATGGCTCAAGAATCCACGATACTGTTAACTGCTACAGCAGCGACACGTTCTAAGTGCTGAAAATGGCTTTTTTTTTTTAACTCCTTGGTAAAAGTGCAAAGAGACTTTTTGGTGTTGATGTATTCTATAGCATACATCATCTTATTTTCAACAATATTCGTGCTGCGTTATCAGCGCATAAACGAAGTTATTAAACATATTACCAACGGAATCTTAATTTCAGAGCGTTTGAGAGATATCTCGCAGCCGTCTGCACAGATGCAGCGCCGACGTCATCTCTCATAGCCATCGCGCGAAACGGATTGCAGCCGATTAGCTAATTATCGAACACTAACGCAAACTATGGAGTACTAAGCAAACCATTGAAAACAAAAGCGAATTTGCTACTTGGTTTTTATCTTGCCTCAAATCAAATCGAATTCGCTGGACCGGTTGGAGAACTTCAAGGTAAACGTCCGCGCTGGCTCGATTAGCTCTTTTTGCTTCATTGCTTCTTACGGTCATATACGAAGCAGGCCGTCATCTGTAGTTAAATATAATTTCCTAATTGAATATTACAAGCTGTATTTGAAAACCTGAACAGTCTACGCATCTGTGGCCAGCGATATCAATACGCTGTTTTTAAGTTCATGAACTGAGAAACCCTGAGTAGAATTTTCTTTGTTTTGTGAAGAAATAGTGTGTGCTGAAGGGGCTTCCATATTTTCTGCTCTTCTAAAAGTGCTGCCCACATCAATTTCTCTTTTTTTTTCTCTAGGGTAAAAATAACATAAGTGGTAATGGAAGTTTCTTACTGCTGCAGCGACAAACAGCATGCGATGCAGCGATTTCGCGGTAATCGGGAAATTCTATGTAATAAATTCTGGGTCTCTATGAAACATCTTGTGTAAACGCCATCCGCGATTGTGCGAATCTGTGTCATGATTACAAAAAGATCTGGCTTTCGATTCTGGTGACGCTATAGGAATGTTGCTTCCATTGTGCGATCGGCTCAAGCTTCACACTTTCAGACGCAAGGACGGCTTTCGCTATACTTTAACATACCGGGTCATCGTGCCCCACACCCTAGTTGTACGTAATTAGTCAGCAAAATAAGAAGAAAGAAAAGAAGGGAAGGGGAGGGCCAAGCGAAGGGTGATTCACTCAATCACAGAGCTGTAAGAAACGCCGAATATGAAGAATTAGCCTTCGGTGCTTTATGTGCATTTACAAGAAAAGTGAAAATTTTTGAATTTCCAAGCATTTCCAGAGTGAATTTCAAACTGAATTACCAACAAAATCTTGGTTTGCAGCCCATGGAATTGAACGCCATAGTGTGTCCGCAGTACGTAAAAGCGTGCATAGTGCATCATTCAACCATAGGCTACGTTTACAGTTCGCGCGGAAATTCAATATTTTCGTGCAATACGCGCTTTGTCAAAGTGTCAGCGCCGATAGGAACTCACCTGCGGCGCTGTGCCATAAAATCGTGACATTGGCGGAATTCCAAAATGGGCGTTGAATAATTGAAGATGAAGAGTAATTTATCGGGCGCCTCCTCGGTTTATTTTCTGAAAGTTCAGCAAAAAAAAAGTATTGAAAAAGAAGGGGCACAACGATACGGGATGACCCAGCAGCCCTTTCGCGGCAGTCAGACCAAAAAACCACCTCGCCTATCCCTGCTTCGCTCTCCCCCTATCTTGTATTGAAACGTTAAGAGGAAGCTTTAGCTCGGGTGCTCCTATCTAAATAGATGTAAAAGGAGAATTCGTTTTCTCGGCAACCGCTGCACCACATTTGACGAGGTTTGTTGCATTTAAAGGACAAACTAAAAATCTAGGGACTGATTCTTTCGAATTTTTGATTTAGTGCATCAATTTTTTATTAAACATTGGCAAAAATCGAAAACATTTAGAAAACAAATCTATTAAGTTTACAACTCTGTAACACAGCAAGGAAAAACGATATCACAATTGTGTGAATCGAATCTATTATTACATCTAAAGCGAACAAAATTGATATGTTACATATTTATCTATATATATTCAGTAATATGAAAATGCAGCTTTTGCAGCACCCTTCTACAGAACCTAACAAATTATGTAATATATAAATTGACATACCGACTTTTTCCGCTTTGTATGATCTAATGGATGCCGTTTATAGAACCGCGGATATCTATTCTTCATGCAGAGCTATTAATTTATAAACTTCGTGCGTCTATTTTTTTTCGAACTTGTGAATTCTTTAAAATCCTTTTAACACAATTGAGGCCCTAAATAGAAATTTCGCTTGTAACGGGTCACTAGAATTTACCCTTTTCCCTCAAATGCAACAAATTTAATTAAAGTTGATCCAGGGGTTATCTCATAAAAGCGTTTCTGCGTTTTACATGTATTTGGATAGGCCGCGTCGGAGTTAGGCCCGAGCTAAAGCTTCCTCTTAAGGTCAAACAGAAAGGCCACGAAATTATTTTCCAGTGGCTACCTGGCCATTGCGGGATCAGTGGTAATGATGAAGCAGACAAAGCTGCTCGAGAGTCACATCAAGAACTACACAGCGTTCCCATTCCTCTTTCCAGGACAGACGCTGCAAGGCAGCTTCGTCTCCTAGCACGCAAACTCTCTTTAACAGAGTGTAACACCCCAAATATAATGCGCACCAGGTTGTACGAACTGCAACTCCGACCTCCGCCTGGGCTTCACCGACGTGAGGCATCTCTTCTATACCGGCTGTGGTTGGGAGTGGCTTCCACGAAGGCGTATTGGAATGACCGACAGTGCTGCATGCAACTTCTGCGGCGTGGAAGAGAACATCGAACATTTATTGTGCCATTGTCATCGATTTCAGTCGGAAAGACAAATATTATCTAGCGCATTGCGACGACTCGACGATCGGCCGTTGTCTGTGCTGGTGCTACTTGAAGACCGTCCCCAACGCTCGTCGGCCCACACAGCTATGAAGGCCCTTTTGTCTTTCTTGAGCGCGACTGGCCCATGTGAACGCCTTCCACTCGCTCAGGCTCACCGCGGCTTTCCTCTCCCTCCTCACCCCCTCTCTATCTTACCTTTCTATTCCATCTTTCCCTTCCCCCAGAGTAGGATAGCCAACCAGACGCATTTCTGGTTAACATCCCTGCTTTTCCTCTTTATTTCCTCCTCCTCCTCCTTAAAGTGCTTGCATTGCGTTTTTTGTTGCCTGCCAATAAAAGAAGCAAAAGCTCATCCTTACGACGAGCACATCAGAACGAAAGAGGGGGAAACTTTCGTACTGGTTATATCTCAGTGTTTTCAGTCACTTATTTGAATAACGATGTTTAGGCCCATTGTATACTGCACTATTCAACGAGTGACTTTCTAATACGCCACTGCCACGTAAAAAGGTCAACAAAGCCTTGAACGACTTTCGATGCGACGCCAGTTGATGTCGTCGAGGCGTGCCAACACGGCCGCTAGCGACAGCCGGTGTGCTCTGTATCGGGGACAGTGGCAAAGTACGTATTCTACAGTCTCCTCGCCGCCGCAATAACTTTTTTTTTTCACGCCTTTCTCTTCCTTCTGTCTTTACCTCCCCTTTCCCTTCCCCCAGTGCAGGGTAGCAAACCGGAGGCTTTAACTCTGATTAACCTCCCTGCCGTTCTCTCATATATATATATATATATATATCAACGAGTGAACTACGTGCCAATATATGCGACGGCGTGACTATAAGTACGCAATTACAAATTTGTCGATTGTTGTCGGATACGTTTGAGAAGCCCGATGTTTTAGCCGGGCAACGCTGACTTGTCTGGCTTCTACCGAACATTCTCCCAATGCGCGATGATTTCGCAGCACACGCCTAATCCTTGCATACTCCGTAGTGCCCACGCAAACAAACTGCCACAAAGACGCTCGTCTCTGCTCATCTTGCTATTTTCAGTGAAGACGGCGATGAAGCCGACGTGCAAAAAAAACAAGGAAAGAAAAAAACGTAAGCACGGCTTTAAACAAAAATGATTCCGCACAGGCGCTCAGCTCCTCTGCTTAAACTGCTCGCTCCGCGCGCACTTTGTGCGCGAAAGGAAGGCGAAAACAGCGGCGGCTGAAATCTCCGAAGGGGAGGAACGACAGGAACGAAAAGTAAAAATAGCGAGTGGGACGAAAAGGGAGAAGCCGGCGGGAAGAGCAGAAGTCGGTGCAAATCGCCGCCCTCCATTTGTTTACCGCGCCGCGCGCCTTTTTTCCGCGTGACGCCCAAGGAATTTCCGTACAGATAAGCCGCGCTCCTTTCGAGGCGGCGCTCGGGGTCGCCTCGGCGAAAATCCCTGCCGCCGTGGACGGGAATAACGAGAACGACGAACCGGGGGCCACCGGCAGCAATAATCCAATTTGCGAACTCGAAATCGTTCGCTGCGTTGCCACCAACTCCGTGCGCCTCATCCGCGTCCGCGCTCGCTCGCTCGCTCGTGTCTGGCGTGCTCTAGAAACACGGCGGCAGCGGCGGTGGCACGCGTTCCGCGGCAGTAGAGTATTGTTTTTTCTGTCGCCCAGGGGTGGGCCGCTGCGCTCCCGGAGGATGGATCGAGTGACCCGTCGGGTCCAGCCCCGAGAGCTCGACACCTGAGGAGCGTGCACGATTTTCATCCCCCCCCCCCCCTCCGTAGCTACAGCTCAGGCGCGCGCGAAACCAGAGCGAGCAGCGCACGCGATCACCGGAAACGGGCGACGCTGCGGGCAAGCCCGATGAGAAGCACCCGAAAGCGTTAAGCCCCCTGCAGGCGCGGAACCCCCCGCGCTCCTCTTTCCGACCCCCTCAACTCCATTCTCTTCCAAAGCGCGGCAGGCCGCTCGCTCTTTATACGAAGGAATGACAAGAGGGAGCCGCCCGCCCGAGGAAACGCACAGAACGCAAAGGATTCGCCAGGAACTACGCCCCGGGCCCTTTACTTTCTTTTTTCTTTCATTTTCTTTTCTTTCTATTTCGGTCTTATTACTATAGGGCCGCCTCCTAAGCTTGTCGGGCCCGCGAGCACACTGCTCGGAGGAGAGGAAGGGGGCGCGAATTTGCATTTTTATTTTGTACATCGAATAAATTTTCGCCACCGGCTTCTAAAAGTATATTGGAGGAATCCTTGCGCGCGCTCTCGGTCTTTCTTCTTTCTTTTCTTTTCCCCTTCCGGTTGCACGAGTATGCGTATGTGTGCACGCGCGGCAATGAGATTACGCTTTGTCTACATTCAACATGTCAAAGACGCCGCCCACCCGGCCCTCTTTGTTTCTTGGGCCGCTTGCTTCGCGGCAGTTTTTTTTTTTTTCGTTCTTCTCATTTCTACCTCTCTTTCTTGATGGGCGTTGGCGCCACCTATCCACTTTACGTTGTCGCTAAGCTCGTGGAACGGCCTCAACCCAAAAAGCCATGAGCCAAGCGTGCGAATCAGGATCGGAACGTTTTTAGCCCTGAGCTCATCACATTTGCGAACTCGGTTTTTCCGGCATAAGGAACGGAGCCCTAGGTGGCGCTTATAAATGAGATGGAGTCAAAGTGATGTAATAACGCTGCGCCATAACGAAGAGAGACACCGAACAATCTACGCCTGCCGGCTTTTTTTTTTACTTCAAATGAACGGCTTCGTAAGAGAAGACGACGAAGTCTTCCATGGTATTATCTGAAATGCTTGTGCCCGTTCAAAGGAGACCTTTGTTGAAAGGCTTCAATTTCGGTCTTTCAATAGGCAAAACAATTCATTTCAGCGCACAGCGAGCCAATGCGCGAAGTTTAATTAGCGTACCTCCTAGGTGGTCGCAAACGATTTCACTCGTTTTACGCATACTCGCCTGCACGTAGCAAAGTCTAAGGATTTCACACACAAAGAAAAAAATCTAAATCTATTTTTTTTTTAAATACGAACCACCATTTGGCTTGTTTAGCCCCACAAAACTCGCAGATAATTTTTATTCACGCTGTTCAGAGCCTGGCCACTAAGGTTCTTTTTTTTTTTTTCCAGCATAACTCCGTACCTCCCCCTTTTCTTGTATTTATCGATCCGCTAATAAATGCGTGCAAAACCCGTAGATAATCTAGCAGCGATAGTGCGCTCTTCTTTCAGAACGCAAGCCAGTCCTGCTTGCTCCCCTGCGCGCAAATTGGTTTTTCCCTTGCTTATGTTGTGATTGAGAGCTATCTGATCGCAAAAGTTTGAAGTTAAGACGCCTGAAATCGGCCTGCGAATGGTCATACCAACCGAGGGGCTCGATACTTAGTCAACGAAACGAAAGCCCTTGGTCAGTTAGATTGTTTCCTGACTTAATTTGAATACATGTCGCAAATCGGTGACATGAATTAAAAGAAACATTATGCTCCAAATTTATGCTACACTTTAAGACAACCAGAGGTACAACCGGAGGTACTACCTGAGTTACACGGCGTATATATAGGAGGACTGCCATAAGAAAGAAAGAATAAAATGAATTTTAGAGCATTTTAACGCTTTGTTGCCAATTTTCACACCGTTGCGACCACCGGCCCCACCAGCCGTCAGCTCCATGTGAGCGGCCGGGGAAGGCGCCACACAAAGGTGACGCCTCCCAGGGGCGGCAAAATTGCGCGCGAACGCTGTAGTCACACATTAAAATTCCGGGAAACAACTTCGTCCCGTGCTGTATACGTCACAGGTTTAAAGGACACGTCGCGACTGACACGCAACTGCGTATATCATGTGTGCGGTGAATTCTTTGCAGCAACGATGGCATTGCAGTGACCTCAAAACCGCAAGTGACTTCCGATTTGGGCGCTGTAAAAGTGCCAGCACATAGCAAACACAACGGCAGCACATCCCTTAAATAGCAGCGGTATACGGCACGTAGTTCCCTCTATAAGACTTTGCCGCAACAGGCACGTCTGCAACATAATGGATACATGCGATACGCACACGAGGCAATGGTTGCCAACAGAAAACTGAACCCGCTGAAAGCCCATCGGTTTAAACGGCGGCCGAGGGCACGACAAAGAAAGAGGCCACAAAAGAAAAGCGGCTGCGCATCCGAGCTCTATAATTAGTCGGAAAAGATAGCGCATTCCCCCGTATTCCAGGAAGCGGTGAAAACGAAAAAGGAACAACATCGATAAAGCAAGGCCCCACAAAACGGTAACTCGAAACGCGGCCACAAAACGGCAAATAAAGCGAGCTGCAGTCACTCGTGAAAGTTGCCAATAGCCAACGTCGTCGTCTCGGCGTGACGGGGCGTCGAGTCCAATGTAACGCACGAACGGAGCCGCGGACAGCCATTACCGGTCACGTCTTTCTTCGTTTCCTCCCCGCCGCTTGCCAGCGCCCTTTCCCGTGATGTCTCCGCGTCTCTTTCCACCTTTTCCCTCCCGCTCTTTATTCATTTATTTGTTCAGCGGTTTCCGCAGCTTGCGTTTTGTTGCCTTCTCAAAGTGCGCCCGTTATTAACGGTTTTTTAAAGAGAATCACAGGACCTCCTGCAGGAACTGTACGGGGGAAGAGCAGCAACAGCCAGCAGCAGTAATATACGGCCTGTACGTACTTCAAAAACACAATTTTCCCCGGTACCAGGTTTTCCTGTAGGAACACGAGTGGGAGAAATGAGGAGGCGGTTTGTGTGAGTGTGTGTGTGTATGCGCGCGTGTGTTTTTTCTTTCTTTCTTATTATTTTTTTTTAATCCGCTCTTGTTATCAACGTGCGGGTTGACAGAGAGGACGGAAGAATATCGTCGATGCTGCCTTCTTTCGAGCCTGTTTTCTCCTCCGGCATTGCATTTCACTTTTTTGTGCCGCCGCCCGAACAATGCCCCTTTCCCGAGAAATGAAAGGCGCCCGTGAGAGGAAAAGGAAGCCTGGAGTGGAAGGGCAGAAAGCGCCGTCGAAACGCTATTCGCCTTTTCATCGCATCGCTGAAAACAAAGCGCTTGAGAGCGCTTTACCGCGAGGCCGGGATGGGGGAGCTATCTAATGTCTTCCTCTTTTCCAGCTCTCGACAGAGAAATAAAAAAAGAGGAGAAAAAACAAATCTCTGGTCATTTCGTGCCCTTTTCCTTCGGATTTATATGCTATTGAGTATGTCTAGTAACCTGATTCCTGTAAATGGTATATAGCTGGCGTGGGGATGTATAGAACTCAAAAGCGTGTGCATATATATATATATATATATATATATATATATATATATATATATATATATATATATATATATATATATATACAACCGCAGCATCGCGTCATAACAAGGATACCCACAGCATAGCTGTTGGTTGACAACTAGCGAGACGAGCGATGGCGTATTGCACGAGGTTACAATTTCCTTATCATTTAAGCGTATTCAGCATCATACTAATGCAATATCATTCATATACTCATATACTGAATTTTGCGTATATTAGGCGTTTTACTATGGTGAGCGACGTGAGAATTAGAAGTACGATTTGAATGCATTTGCGACGGACGTTACCACTGGTATGCAGGATATAACAAAAAAATCACGGCTTCGTACTGCGGCATGTGGTTTCTTGTTACAAAACGTAATGAATAATTAGTCAAATTACGTACTAGAAGGCATCCATGGATATTTCTTATTATTCCTTCGTAATATAAATTATCTATTATATTGTCTGGAAGGTTGTGCACACTCCTGCTTGAGTCATGCTAAATATGACCCGCGGAATACCTTAACGGGGCCCTGAACCACCCCTCGGGCTTGGTGAACATCGCTGCTGTGAACATCTCAGCCAAGTTTTGCTGTCGGATGCGGCGTGAGGAGCTCGAAAGCGAATCGCGATGCCACCTTTTTCTCAAACGCTCTCTGTTCAACACAAGGCCCTGTCCTTTCTCTATTCACGACGCTTTATTTCCTCATCGGACGCTATATTTCGTCATTCTCTTAGACGGCTGCTATTGGCCGATAGCTGACATCAAGCTGCTGGCGTAAATACCGCGGCCGCCGCGGGGTGCCGCCACGAGTCCACTGGCAAAGCGCACCGCTGCTCGCTGAGGACAACCGCGTTTGGCTTATGCTTAGCTACTCCGTGTGCTTAGCGTATCGTAGGCACCAAAGGCGGAAGTCGTGGCGTCAACGTTAACATCCAAAATGAAATTTCAACTGCGCGCCACGGATACATATAAAAGGCGGAGCGTTGTGGGCACGCCCCTCTGCGCCGTAGCCTTCGCAGCACAAGGCATAAACGTGCGAGCAGCGCAGGAATGGGAGCGCAGCGGAGGCCGTGTTTGATTGCCAATAACTCCGCTTCTGCTGAACGCATTGAAGTACTTTTTGCGGCAAAGTCTTGCTGGAATAGCCTACTTTCACTTCAAATATATTTCCCCACTTGGATAAGGAGTGGTTCAAGGCCCCTTTAAACAGTCAAATAAATCAATAAAATAAACTCCATGCGCGGCGCAGCAACGGGCGCTTGATGTACTTCAGAGACGAACTACCATTCTTTGAAGAGGTAGCTTAGCGCAAATAAAACCACGGACACCACAGCGCTTGTCCTTGTCTGTCTTCCTTGTGTCCGTGGTTTTATTTGCGCTAAGCTACCTCTTCAAATATGGACGACCAACTAGCCCAACAGTCAACTCTTCTAGAACTACCATTCGACCTGCCGCCTAAACACAAAGGCCGCATCAACTACAGAGAGTTTCTACGGCATATGCGCAGCCATAAGGCGTAGTCTGATCACACGTGATTCTCAGTACAACTGCCAAATCTTGAAGACGTCGCAAATGCACATCAACTGGTCCGAATTTCTAAGAGAACCTCTCTGTCAGGCCGGGATCGCAACTGGACGCTGCGCTTACACTGGCTTCCGTCGGACACAGTTCTGCGAAAGAAGCAACGCGCCGCGACTCACTCGCTGCAAGTGCGGACCAACGTAGCACTCCACCCATGGACCTACGGTGCTACTCAGGGCCCTGGCTCTACGTAAACGCAGAGTTGTGCCCCCCTAACGACCAGCTGAAGCAATACTTACCCGTGCATTATACATGAACAACAAAGCTGTTTCAAGAAAAAAAAAAAACGCGGCTTCGTTTTACCGCCCGGTTAGCTTCAGTGATGCCTTTGCGCAAACAACGCCTCTTCATAACATAATACGAGGAAGTTATGACCTGTGCGGAACGTGTAGGTAGTTGGAGACTCTCGAACACGCTTTAGTTTTTTTTTCCTTTTTTGTAATACCCACAGGCACGTAAGTGTGTTCCTTGCATATGGAACGAATGTCATGCGGCACTCTGCGAGTGTTTTTGTCCCTATAGATTGGCCATATAAGGTTACTGGAGCTTAAGTACGGCTGAATATGCGACTGAATGAATATCGGAGCACATTTGAGCCTCCTCGTTAGATGAAAGTCCCTTGGCATATAGTTTCAAAAAGAAAGCCTCCCTCTTCTTTTTTTTCTGCTCTCTTTTGTTTCGGGAATAAGCAGAGGGGCTGCTCTCATCGTTTGTAGGCGACGACTGCCCCTTTTCAGTTGATTAACATGAAAGCAATTAATAAACAAAATAATATAAAGCAAGAATAATGTAGTGAGAACTGACATGATGAAATAATGTCATGACCAAATAAAACTAAATGAAGAAGAAATAGCGGCATGTATAATGTACAAAGGTGGGCATAGACAATATGCGAGGCGCTAATTTTTAACCTTCACGGAATTTTTAAAAATCGCCTGTTGCAGATAACGTAATTCTAGTCCTTGAGCTGGATTATTAGGAGAGGTGGACGTTACTTGCATGAGAAATCGAGACACATATTAAACTAATTAACAAAACGTTATTAATTAACTTCCTCAATTCATTACATTGCGGCACATGTGGCAATTTACGAATCGTAGCCGGTGAGTTTGACAGACGTGTCCACTCGAAATGAACTTCCAGAATGACACCAGTTTGGAGATATGCACCATTTGCATATACATTAACGACTTACCCGATGTTCTTGACCTTTCCAATGCTATTTTATATGCTGATGATACCACTATTTCCATGTCAGATAACTCTTTAGCAACCTTACTCAACACCGGACGTTTTAAGTCTGGTTAACCTCCCTGCCTTCCCCTCATTTGCATCTCTCTCTCTCTTACTCCTTAAACTGAACAATGAACTAGCGAAAGTTGTTGAATGGTGTCAGTTAAATCATTTAATTTTAAACCCTCTCAAAACTCACTTCATGTTATTTAAAACAAAGCAGAAGATCGTGCCGTTTTTCCCCCGAGTAACTCTCGACAGTCACCTTATTCCTACAGCGGACTGTGATTTGTTCCTTGGCATAAAATTAGATTCTCACTTGAAATTTACCAATCATATTGTGTTTGTTAAACAGAAAACAGCTTTCGGCATAAGAGCTCTCATAAAATCGCATGCATTCTTTTCAGAACACGCATTATTATCTTTATACTTTGCGTTCATTCATAGTCATATCACCTATGGTATTGCTTCCTGGGGAAACACCTATAACTGCCACCTCTCGTCTATTCAACACATACAGAACCAGGCTATTCGCATAATCGCCAACAGTTCCTTTTGCTCAAATGCTCTCCCGCTACTCCAGGCAAACTTTATACTACCTGTATCTGACTTGTTTAAGTATCATCTAAATATTCTCTTTTTTAAAATTACCTAACAAACAGCTTCCTTGCGAATTTGTGGACTACAGTTTACTCACTAATACCAACCACACTAGGTTTGCGCATAATTACAACTTTTTATTACCTAAATGGAACACAAACTATGGGAAAATGGCATCCTCGTTTTCAGCATTAAAAATATGGAATGACCTACCCCATCCACTTAAGCTAACGTCATCTTTAAATGTGTTCAAACATGAGTTAAGATGCTTTATTTCTTTTTGTAAACAGTTTCATGTCCTATAACATGTTCTCTGTATAATTATGCTTTTTGATATATGTACTTTTCTGTTTGGGTTCTCTTACCAATGTATTGCATTACGCGCATTCATTTGTTTTCCTTGTACTCTTTTTATCTTTGGCGCTTTACCCCCGTTTTGTACACATCGTTCTTTTTTTTTTTCTTTTTTAGAACCGAGGGTCAAGTTGCAGTCATTGACTTTGGGACCCTCGTCTGCATACTGTTTGTTGTTTACTCTGTTTTCTGAATGACGAATAAGCTGAAACTGAAACTCGCTGTAAGAATGACTCATTGTTACATTTAATTTTTTAAATGCTCTTTTATGCATTGAAGCGCAAAGTAACTGGAACGACAATGTATTTAGTAGAGCACTTTGGGTAATAATATCTCGAAACTGGTGTCCTCCTGGAAATTCATTTCAAGGGGAGACGTCTTGCAAACTCACTAGCTACAATTCGCAAATTGCAATGTGTGCCGTAAAGTAAATGATCCAGAAATCAATTAGTCATTTTCGTGATTTAGTTCAATACGTGTTTCGATGTTTCGCGCGAATAATGTCAGCTACTTCGCATAATACAACTAAAGGAAAAGAATTACGCTATCTGCCGCAGACGATCTTTAAAAGTTCCCTTGAGCTTGAAAATTATCACCCCGTATTGCATTTTCCCTACGCAACGCTTTCGTACGTTTACTGGATGGGCCCGCGATATCTTTCAAAACATTGCTATCTAACCTTCATTCGGTTCGTAATAAGTTAATCTTTCGGCGGACAGCTATTCGCTCCGTAGAAAATTTCCGTATCGACGCAACGCGCTTGAGCTGTATTGTCGTTGAGTTGCCGCCTTGTGTTTCTATGGTTCCTTCACTGCTTCTGAAGGAAAAGAAAGTCACACCACAAATTAAGACAGGAAAAAAAATAGTACAAATGTAAACGCAGTACTAAATCATCAGACGTCGGGAGAAATCCGAGAACAACAAAAATATATATCGTTTCATTAGCCGGTCAGTAAATCGTGAGTCAGCGAAAAGGCACGTTCACTCTTACAATAAAAAAAAAAAAACACTTGAACGACGGCTAGACATGCGGAAATAATTTCGACTGCTTGCATAGTAAGTTACCTAAACGAGAAAAAAAGAATCAGCAACAACAAACGAGAAAACCAGGCCGTAAACGTGACGCCACAAGCGAAGCGCACGATTTTCGCCCGGGCGAACATTGCAAGCGACGGCGCAGGCACAGTGAAAAGGCAGGTCAGCGCTGAAAAGGTCGGCGGCAAGCGGAAGATGCTTGAGCGACGCGGAGGACAGCCGACCACTGCGGTCGACGCGCGGCCGAGTCGGGGCGCAGTTCCGCGGGCGGCACGTGTCCGCCGATCAGCGCCCTCGCTTGCGGCGGCATCAGCAGCAGCAGTTGGCCAGCACGGGCACCGGACCGCAGGCTGCAAATCAGCCGCGAAAAGCCGCAGCCGGCGTTCGAGTGGGGCCCAAGCGCCAGTGCCACGCCTCGGCCCATCCATAATAGAGTGGACTCGGAGCCGCGGATAAATAATTACCCGACCAGCTGCCGCCGGGACCCCGAGACGCGGAGGCCTGCGCGCGGCGCCGACTGCAGCGGCGGCCGCGCGCCGGAGACCAGGGCCGGCTGCTGCTTCCCTCTTCGTGCTCGCCCGGAAGCGCGGCCAGATTCCCGAAAGTTCGACGCGCGCTCTTGGCCGCCGCAAACCGGCCTTAATTAACTCCCGAATCGGGCGCCTAGTCAGATCGCGCGTATTTATTCCGCGCTGGTCGCTCGCGCGGCGCCGGCATCGCGCGCGCAGGGGACGCCAGCAATTAAGTGGCACTTGCGGAGGAGACACCGGCTGCGCGAGCCGTCGTCCTGTGACGCTAGGGCAATGCGGCGCGGCTGTATTATACGGCGTCGCTTTGCTCATGTTCAGAGTTGTAGCGTGATCGCTCCTTGCTTCGCGCCAAGCCACGTCATAAGGCAGAGTGCGATTCGTATGCATCCCCTTACAGCGGTTCGCCGCAGTGCGACAAGCGCACTGGCGACGGCTTTGCAGTGATCCTAAGGGGTCGAGTAGTAACAACAAAAAACGATCAATCGATAAATATCAAAGGAATGTGTACTTGCTTTGTCGCGGTTGAGAAGACATCGCGAGGTAAATACGACCAAATGAGTGGCCGAGTATGGAGACAATACCAGTTTCACCAAGGTTATCTTCTGCGAAACGTCTTTTTCTTTTTTTCTTTTTTATTATTATTTTTTTTTGCGGTGAACAGTGGTCCTGAGAGCAGAATCTGAGGAGAACAGTCTGTGGCAGACTGCCAAAAAAGAAAAAAGAAAAACGTCACTAGTGATTGGCCCGTGCACACGAATGGAATCCCGTCACAGCGCGTGGCGCAGAGAGAGGGTGGACATGGAACGATCTAGCTGGTGGAGGTCGAAGGGAAATGCCTCGCTGGAATAGAAACTTCGAGTGAAGTTTAGCAGAGTGATGATATAGGCCACTGAGAGCCCCGAAAAAGAAGACAACACAGCTGCACTATTTCTCGTGGATGCCGGTCGCCTAAGGAACTGATATTAGGCATGACATAGTCTGGTCGGTGTAGTTAGGCTAATGCTCATCCTTTGAGACCATGGCAAGACGTACCTTCGTCATTACAGCTAGTAGACATCGCCAAATGCGACAGAAAGATGTCCACACTCTTTTTTTTTCTGCACTTGCAAATGTACACTCAAACAAACCCTACAATATGTAGGGTCAAAATTTGGATGAAATGAAATGCGAACACAGCGGCGTGTAGTAACTTCAGTCGTCGCCCTGCCTTCACTCTCAGCTCCTCCACGTCACTAATCAATCAATCAATCAATCAATCAATCAATCAATCAATCAATCAATCAATCAATCAACTTTTATATAATCATTTATTACATAACTAATCATCAATTATTTATTTAATTTATTTTAATTTAGCGCATGCAAGGCACCCCCGTCTTGTATTTTTTCTATCACTCTCGCGCATGCACTAGTCGCGATTATTAAGACAACCATTGAGAGGAAAAACAAATAAAACCCACCATGAAACCGGCATTTCCTAAAACATCGCCTCGATGCTACTTCAGCCAAAACATCCGCACAGGACTGGGGCTGCTCTTCCGTTTTTTCGCTCTTCTTAAAAGGCTTCAACATTTGGCTCCGCCCTTTGATGTTACACACAAGTAATTATGTAGCCATATCTTTTTCTGCAACTGCCTGCTATCCTATACTTGTTTCTCAGACTGCTGCTATTGTGCTTCTTGAGCGTGTTGCAGGTGGTTATGTGTATACCCTCACTTTCCTCGACAAGTCCTCTTGTCGGAACGATGGCTCCTGCTTTCACCTTGTTCTCGATTGGCTCATCGTTTTGAATTTACATCTCGCGCATTGCCCGTGTTTTCCTGACTTTCCTCTTAGTATTATGACCCTAGAGAAGGGCGAAAACTGATCAAACAACCTCTGTGCCTCAATTTTATCTTTCAAAGAACTAAGAAACTTTCCGAGCTCGACCGCACAATGAACGCTGACGGCTCTCTTGCACCTCGTGCACATTCCACACATAATTTACATAGGTACCGCAGATTTGGCCAGTGCGACTCAGCTGTACACATGCAAATTCAGTAGCTCTCGACTTCTTCATGCAAAGGTCGTTGCGGTAGCGGTGTTGGTTCCTACAGTATTCGCTACGTATGTTTGCGAACATTTGCTCTTTTTTTTTTTATTTCCTTGGGTTGCCACGAGACATCATGTTGGAATCGGAATGAATGTAAATGGAGGCCTGTTTCACGAAGATACTGCAACAGCGACCTTCGAAGTGTATTGTTCATAAGCTATGGTTCATACCTTTCAGGTTGCTCAGTGCTTAACTTCCCGTTACTTTATACATATGCGCAGACTGTCTTTGTCCCAGGGAGTCCAAAGTAGATGGCAGAAATCCGCTGCAGACTAAGGAACGGAGCCCTTCGGAAACTGGACATTGTCTTCGTATGATAGACCCAAGGTACATGTGATGGTGGGTCCAAGGGCCACGCACGTCTGAAGCCTCCGGAGGAGAGACTTCCTCCACGCGAGAGGAAATTGTGGGGATGGGAGCATACACGGTCATACACGGTTGCACATGTATACCGCCGGAGGCTAGATTTTCGGGCAGTGAGGACAGATGCAATCGCAATGAGGGGGGTGGAAGAAACAAGAATAGCTCTGCACCAATAATTCTATAAGCATCACCCCCCCCCCCCCCTTAAAAGCACTGTCTTGCACATTCCTCAGCGAATCCATTCGAGTGCAAATCGGCGCAGACACGAAAAGCGCGCTCGAGCAGGAACGAACTGCGCGATGATATTCTCTCTCTCTCTCTCTCTCTCTCTCTCTCTCTCTCTCTCTCTCTCTCCAGCCACCTTTTCTTTACTTGGAGCACGTTGCTTTTAACTGCATGGAAGGAATAGCGTGATGCAGTAGGTTGAACTGTATTACCTGAAGAGGCAACATCAGTATAGTAGGACAAATCACAATGTTCGAGTGGCTACTTAAAAAAGACTCCCTAGATAACTTTTAAGTTGTTCACTTTCGGTGACATAATACAAATGCGAAATTTAAGCTGAGTGAACTAATTACTGCTCAGGAGAAACCTGAAAACTAGGACCTTTTTCTAAATACTCGTCCCAGCTAGAAATCTGCTAAAAGTGCACTGGCGTCTCAGTTCAGATTGTCCTGAATTGCTTGATGCACGCTTTTGGTAAATTGTTAAATGGACCGCCAATGTATTTCATAGCACACTTTAAGGCCGGATAAGTAGATAATAATTAGGTTAATTAGCGAATATATTTAATTAACCACCCGGACTTCGCAATTACCTATAAAGGAAATTTGTCTCTTCCAGAAATGCATCTGAAAGGCGGTAATGCGCTATCTGTCTCAGACGATTTTTGAAAAACTCTTTGCACTAGAACACAAACAAACAAACAAACAAACCCGGTTTTATACACGCGTCTGCAGAAGAATGAACATGATCAATGCGTCGAAGTTATTGTAGCACCAATTCACGGTCGTACGTGTACCTGAACTATATTATCAAGAGAAAGAGAGAGAATGAAGAAGAAAGGCAGGGAGGTTAACCAGATATGTGTCTCCGGTTTGCTACCCTACACTGGGGATGGGGGATAGGGGTTAGAAAGATGACAGAGAGGAAAACGCTAAAAAAAGAAAGAAAGGAAACGCGCACACGTGGGGACACACACACAAAAGGCATTAACATTATCAAACTATATTATAAGAGATATAGGCCCGGGCCGCAGTTTATGACAGGAGTTCCGACACTTTTAAAAAGGCGGTCCGATTAATGTTCAGGCAATTCTAGCTTCGTGGAACAATATATGGAAGAGGTTAAAATGTAGCCGCTGCACCTAAGTACTGTATACAGTACAAGGCAGCTCAGCACTACTCTATTATCTCCACATAGGTAACGTAGCCTTCTCTCCAGGAGAGCAACGAGCGGGCAGTGCCTTTTTCCAGCTGCCTGCCCCTCACTCCCCCCTTCATTTAAATTGACCATGAAAAACACTTCGATCAAAGTCACGAGGAGAACAAAGAACGTTTGGGTTCCATCTCACTCAGACATTGGTTAGAATCGCCAAATACATTGAAATATATGTGAGTAGGCGGAGCGCCTATCTTCCTCGATATAGCGAGAATCAGGATCAAGCCATGACTACTCGGAGGCTCTTTCGAGACTCGTCATTCGGCCTGTATTTCACTATCGGCGCCCTCTCTCTTCCTATGGGTCGCCACTACTAGTCGTGCGCGCGAGTGAAGCCATGCGCAAACCGAACGAATCCGATTATGTGAGATCAATGGGCGGTTACACGTGCCTTCCGTGGTGCTCAATGACTGTGGCGTACAAGTGCCGAGTGTGAGGACGGCCGCGTTAGTGTGACGAGTGTTTTTTGGCGCACGGTACAGAATCAATGAGGTCGAACATTAATCCGGAGCCGCGCATTGCGGCGTCTCGCACACAGCGCCCTAGCTGTATTACTTTGGGAAGTTAAACACAACCAATACACCAAACATTAAAAACTCCACGTTGATAAATTAAGGATATACGCATTCATTGTTGGGCATTTAATTGATGAAATTGTGCATACGAGTGCATCGAATCTCTTTATTTCCCTTAGCTCATCGATATCGCAGTCAAACCAGGGCACTAAGTTCCGGTTATATAATTTATGTTGACCTTCATTTGTTATGGTCAATGTAATGTTAAATGTTAATTTAGTCCATGTTCCCATTTCAGACAGCATTAAGGATGCGTAAAGAAATTCTGCTGCGATGTCATGAAGGATCACTGTTTGTCGCCTCTCAAACGATGTGCTAACTACAAGTAAATGCGACCGCACTGATTCGTGCTTTTTGGCACAGTACAATGCCCTTGCCAAGATTTATACAAGGAAGCAATAACCAAATGCGCACGTTGTATCTTAATTCTGTCTGAAAGGAAACGGACGGTATAAAAAAAGTCGCAGTTACTCCCGGAAGGCGAAGCATCGATAGCAAAATTGCAGACAGCTTTATGAAGTAAGAATAGTAGTTTTATCGGCCGTATACACTTGTAAACATTCGCTTACTAACTAAACTAAGCAGCACGATGTCACGAGTGCACAGGGTAACATGAACACATATCACCCGATGAACGCGCAAGCTCGCTGTCAAAACGCTGGAGTGAGGAAGCGTGGCAGCAGCAACGAGTGAACTGACCTTCGTGCTCCCTCTCAGCTTCAACGCGAACTATGCGGCGAAAACAAAGCGCACACGAAGCTATCAGCATTCGGAGTCCTCTGTTCCCATCGCAGATCGCCTTCAAGGTATACGGCCTGCGCGGCACCGCCATACGCAGCAGCCGAGGGAGTAGAACCCCTCCCCTCCTCCCGCTGCCTTGAGCGCTATGGAAGACGGCACGCTTCCACCCGCTTTCCTCCCTTGCGTGTGGGCGAGATTGTGCCGTCATCATCAGCTCACTCTCGCACGCTTTCATTCGTCCATACAGCATGCGGCGTGCGTCAGCGATGTTATCGCCCTTGGACTTTATACGGAACGTCACGGCGACGGCAGAAATGCGCCTGGACTTTCCATACAAGTGCTATCGATATAAAATGAAAGAAAATAAAGCACAAGAAGAGCCATCTCAGCGGCGTCTATTGTAACGAGTGACGCAGCTAACTTTTGGACCAAGATTTAACAAAAAAAGAACCAAAAGCTCCACAGAAATCGTACCAACTGCATATTAGTGGTAGTCGTGTGTACTTACAAAGAGTATCTTTTTCATGACTAAATATTAAATAATTAACTATTCTATTTGGCCAACTATTTAAATTATTACTTGAATCTCTCACATGTCAACTCATCATCATCATCATCAGCCTAGTTACGCCCACTGCAGGGCAAAGGCCTCTCCCATACTTCTCCAACTACCCCAGTCATGTACTAATTGTGGCCATGTTGTCCCTGCAAACGTCTTAATGTCATCCGCCCACCTAACTTTCTGCCGCCCCCTGCTACGCTTCCCTTCCCTTGGAATCCAGTCCGCAACCCTTAATGACCATCGGTTATCTTCCCTCCTCATTATATGTCCGGCCCATGCCCATTTCTTTTTCTTGATTTCAACTAAGATGTCATTTACCCGCGTTTGTTCCCTCACCCAATCTGCTCTTTTCTTATCCCTTAACGTTACACCCATCATTCTTCTTTCCATAGCTCGTTGCGTCGTCCTCAATTTCAGCAGAACCCTTTTCGTAAGCCACCAGGTTTTTGCCCCATATGTGAGTACTGGTAACACACAGCTGTTATACACTTTCCTTTTGAGGGATAGTGGCAACCTGCTGTTCATGATTTGAGAATGCCTGCCAAACGCACCCCAGCCCATTCTTATTCTTCTGGTTATTTCCGTCTCATGATCCGGATCCGTGGTCACTACCTGCCCTAAGTAGATGTATTCCCTTACCACTTCCAGTGCTTCGCTACCTATCGTAAACTGCTGTTCTCTTCCGAGACTGTTAAACATTACTTTAGTTTCCTGCAGATTAATTTTCAGACCCACCCTTCTGCTTTGCCTCTCCAGGTCAGTGAGCATGCATTGCAATTGGTCTCCTGAGCTAAGCAAGCCAATATCATCAGCGAATCGCAAGTTGCTAAGGTATTCTCCATCAACTTTTATCCCCAATTCTTCCCACTCCAGGTCTCTGAATACCTCCTGTAAACATGCTGTGAATAGCATTGGAGAGATCGGATCTCTCTGTCTGACGCCTTTCTTTATGGGGATTTTGTTGCTTTCTTTGTGGAGGACTACGGTGGCTGTGAAGCCGCTATAGATATCTTCGAGTATTTTTACATATGGCTCATCTACACCCTGATTCCGTAATGCCTCCATGACTGCTGAGGTTTCGACTGAATCAAACGCTTTCTCGTAATCAATGAAAGCTATATATAAGGGTTGGTTATATTCTGCACATTTCTCTATCACTTGATTGATAGTATGAATGTGGTCTATTGTTGAGTAGCATTTACGGAATCCTGCCGGTTCCTTTGGTTGACAGAAGTCTAAGGTGTTCCTGATTCTATTTGCGATTACCTTAGTAAATACTTTGTAGGCAACGGACAGTAAGCTGATCGTTCTATAATTTTTCAAGTCTTTGGCGTCCCCTTTCTTATGGATTAGGATTATGTTAGCGTTCTTCCAAGATTCCGGTACGTTCGAGGTTATGAGGCATTGTGTATATAGGGCGGCCAATCTTTCTAGGACAGTGTTCCCACCATCCTTCAACAAATCTGCTGTTACCTGATCCTCCCCAGCTGCCTTCCCCCTTTGCATAGCTCCTAAGGCTTTCTTTACTTCTTCTGGCGTTACCTGTGGGATTTCGAATTCCTCTAGGCTATTCTCTCTTCCACTATCGTCGTGGGTGCCACTGGTACTGTATAAATCTCTATAGAACTCCTCAGCCACTTGAACTATCTCATCCATATTAGTAACGATATTGCCGGCTTTGTCTCTTAACGCACACATCTGATTCTTGCCTATTCCTAGTTTCTTCTTCACTGCTTTTAGGCTTCCTCCGTTCCTGAGAGCCTGTTCAATTCTATCCACATTATAGTTCCTTATGTCCGCTGTCTTACGCTTGTTGATTAACTTAGAAAGTTCTGCCAGTTCTATTCTAGCTGTAGGGTTAAAGGCTTTCATACATTGGCGTTTCTTGATCAGATCTCTCGTCTCCTGCGATAGCTTACTGGTTTCCTGTCTAACGGCGTTACCACCGACTTGTATTGCGCACTCCTTAATGATGCCCATAAGATTGTCGTTCATTGCTTCAACACTAAGGTCCTCTTCCTGAGTTAAAGCCGAATACCTGTTCAGTAGGTTGATCCGGAATTCCTCTAGTTTCCCTCTTACCGCTAACTCGTTGATTGGCTTCTTGTGTACCAGTTTCTTCCGTTCCCTCCTACAGTCAAGGCTAATTCGAGTTCTTACCATCCTATGGTCACTGCAGCGTACCTTGCCGAGCACGTCTACGTCTTGTATGATGCCAGGGTTCGCGCAGAGTATGAAGTCGATTTCATTTCTAGTCTCACCATTCGGGCTCCTCCACGTCCACTTTCGGCTAAACCGCTTGCGGAAAAAGGTATTCATTATCCGCATATTATTCTGTTCTGCAAACTCTACTAATAACTCTCCTCTGCTATTCCTAGAGCCTATGCCATATTCCCCCACTGACTTGTCTCCAGCCTGCTTCTTGCCTACCCTGGCATTGAAGTCGCCCATCAGTATAGTGTATTTTGTTTTCATAAAAGCTTTCGACTTCCTAGTCATCATGACTGCATGTAGGGGCATAGACTTGTACTACCTTCAATTTGTACCTCTTATTAAGTTTCACAACAAGACCTGCCACCCTCTCGTTAATGCTATAGAATTCCTGTATGTTACCAGCTATTTCCTTATTAATCAGGAATCCGACTCCTAGTTCTCGTCTCTCCGCTACGTGCCTGCTTTTTAGCACTGTATATGCTTCTTTCGTCCTCCTAACCTCACTGAGCCCTATTATATCCCATTTACTACCCTCTAATTCCTCCAATAACACTGCTAGACTCGCCTCACTAGATAACGTTCTAACGTTAAACGTTGCCAGTTCAGATTCCAATGGCGGCCTGTCCGGAGTGCATATAGTTGTAATCGCCGAAAATAACCTCGGATTAAAGCATTTTTTTTTGCGCTAAGATTCGCCGGGTTATTTTTGCAGAGAAAACAAAAAACCCTGCGAAATAAGAAAAAAAAAACACGTGATCGGGGTCTTCCGCGGCTGCTGTTGTGCAGCGCTCAAGCGTGCAATGGATGAACGAGCGCGGCCGCAGCCCGCTGTGGCCACGGGGAAGTGACATTGGTGACAGGATGTCACGCCGGTTGCAGGCATCTCGGCATCCTGCTCCAGTCGCATAACGGCGCGAACGCATGCTATTACGAGCGCTGCAGAAGCGACAAAGCGTCCAAGACTGCGAGGGAGAAGGAAACAGCTTTTTATTTTGTTTGAAGGAAGGAGAGGGTGAAGCGCGTGAGAACGATGGAAGGGAATGACTGCTACAATCATTTGCCCCTACCGTACAAACTACATGCTACGGCTAATATATAGTTGGTACGATTTCGCTAGAGCTATTCGTGTGTATTTTGTTTGGTCCAAGTTAGCTGGGACACCCAGTATACGCACCCATACGCAAGCGACTCCGTGTTGAGCAGTGGCAAACACGAAGATTCTTCGACGACTCTCAGGAGCTCTTTTCTCGCTGTGCGTGTGTATGTGTGTACAGCTTCGCGTTCAATGTCATTCATTTCTGGTTGACTAAAGAGGACATGCTCTCACGAACATAGCCATTGTTGTTGAACTGGAGGTAGGTTCCCATGACCCCCCTTTTCTTGCTGTATTCATTCTCCTTCTTATCTTCTTATATATATATATATATATATATATATATATATATATATATATATATATATATATATATATATATATATCCCGCTTCAATGATCTTCTGGTCGGTACCTTTCTTTTATCTTCGTTGCATTTATGCGCGACCCTCCCTCTTCCCTATAAAGGAGTCATTTCTTCCGCTCACTCTCCCCGTGCTCGCTCTTTTCTTCTTCCACTGTCATCGTCCTGGCGCACTGCGATTTTACTTTTCTTTTTCCTTATCCCTTCTTTCCTTATTTCCGCTGCCGGCGGCGGGGGAGCCGCGGTTCTGTTGTGCTCGCGACTTTGTGCGTGCCTGAGCTAGAAATCGCCGACGGCGTTCTTTCTCTGAGAGAGAGAGAGAGAGAGAGCTGGAGCGCGTGCCGTTCCGAAAGGCAGGGGACGAGGCAACTCGGAATCGGTCCGACCGGCCCGACGCTCTCAGCGTGGCGGCGGATAGGAAAGTTTTCCGCTTCCTCTTTCCCCTCCTCTCTCTCTCTCTCTCTCTGTCCCTTTTCCCTTTGCTGGTTTCATTCCGAGCGGGAACCTAAATTACAGCCTCCGGGGGCGCGGTGGAAGGGCGGCGGCGGCGGCGCATCGGAGGCGCGGATAAGATGAAAATGGAGATGGGCGACGGACGGAAGCCTTCGTCGTGCACGGAGTCGTCTTCCCCCATTCGGAGCGGGAGCAGGCGGCGGCGGCGACGATCGAACTACAGTGGTGGTGGTGGCGGCATTGCGTTCTTCGGGAGGAGAAAAAAGCAAGAGAAGAAGCACGGACGGCATTGTGCCGCCACCACCACAGCCGCCGACGACGACGATGGTTTCGCGGCCAAGTTGTTCTTCACGACGAGCTCTGGTGTATAGAGATGAACTTGCAGTCGACGCGCGGCTCACGGGAAAGGCTTCTCGAGAGAGAACACGCTGTTCGCGGGCTGCCTGGGCATATAGCGTGGACGCCGCGGGTCGCGTGCACGCGCTGGGGATGCGTGGGCGGCCCAAATATGCAGATGTGATCGCGAGAGTCTCGCGGAACGCGGAATTTACGGGAGAGGAAAAAGAATCTTAGTGGCCCTCGCAATTTCGTCGCCCAGCATGAAATTAAGATGAGCAACGTGGTAGGCGTGTGCGGTGAAGTGGTGAAGTATCCACTGCGCTTTGCTATTCGAGGTTGCACTGGCTGCAAAGGAATGTTGCTTTTTCTCGGATCCCGCATTCCGAAAACTTTTGCCTGTTGGGGCCTCTATTTCAGGCCAGGATAATGCAGCGATTTCCTTCCAAGTCTACTGCTTTCCGCGCTTTTGTGAGTGGTGAGACAGGCGCTCCGTCAACATCATCACGAGCATTGTCCGGTCATCACTGGTGGATCACAAGAAAGGAACGGAATCGAGCGAGGGGAATCGTCACATCATACCGGCGTTATTTTCCATTTGGTTGCAGATTCGCGGATACAGTGTACGCGCACGGCAGGCTGAAGGACGTGACTGCGCAACGGGAAAAGGACGTGAATGAGAAAGGCGCTGCGAGGGCGTCGCGTCAGTCTTTTCGCACATCACCGAACATGGCGGGCTCTATTATTCTTTGCCTTCACACTTTTGTTCTTGGCAGCGGCGGTTCATCGTCGATGATTACGAAGCCGCATTCACGAATGTATAAGTTATGGTACCGACGTGAGCCTCCTATAGTTGGGAGTAAGTCTGGACGAAAGCTTAATATATGAAGATAAAATAAAGAAGAAATAATATGATGAGAAAGGACGTGCCGAATAGGTATCATGACCAAATGACGAAAGAAACCGTGACATGTACAAACCTAAAGCTCATCCCTAGGATATTTTCTACGCAGCACCTCCGCTTTTTTTTCTTCTTTTTTTTTATTGCTTGCGTGATCTGTCAAAGGAGTGCTAGAGACGTGTTTTGTAAGAATTATTTGCCTTCGATTCTAATCTTTTATCATCCATCCCGCAGAGTGGCCTATATC
Source organism: Dermacentor variabilis (assembly GCF_050947875.1). Lineage (NCBI taxonomy): Eukaryota > Metazoa > Arthropoda > Arachnida > Ixodida > Ixodidae > Dermacentor > Dermacentor variabilis. The sequence continues at coordinate 262,709,767 of NC_134568.1, read as the reverse complement.
CCGGTCAAAGCGATAACACAGACTCGTTCTAGCCAGTAAGAAAGTGGAAAAAAGAAAGAAAAATGACAAGAACTGTCAGAAATCTTGCTTTGGACAACAAGTGAATTTGCTTCAAACAGCGTACACAATTATGTTCCGTTTAGCCAGTTATCCTTAAGTAGCAATGACTTCTTCACAACCGAACGAGTATATTGAGTCCTCAATAAAAAAAAAAAAAAGGTTGCTCCTAAAATAATGTTGCAGATAGTGCGCCTAGTTCAAATTAGCTTCGCACTGTTTGGATCGGACTGCTGGTACGATCTGTTGGGAACTCGGCGCTGACGCCCGTGGTTGCACCTGGGTCGCAAGCCCCAAGGGTAGCGTTGGCCTGGCGGCCTGGGGTACAACTGCAAGCATCCGAAGGTCCCGGCAAAGCATGAGTCGACAGGTAACAACGAAACAACTTGTTTATTTTAACATCGCAAAGAGTTGGCGGTCAGGTTTGACCGAAGTAGAGAGACGGGAGAGCACTTCACTCAACGGAAGAAATCGGAGCCCTCCTCTGGCGTCCGGGGGCAGCTGTTTTTATACTCTCGCAGTTGAGGGCAAGAAGAACCCCTCAAAAGACGAGCACGGGAATGTACAATGGGCTAATGGTGACGCACACTGTCGTAGCGATGCCGTAGCACCATGTCGTGGCGCTGCGCACGATCTCGTAGCACCTGGTCGTGGCGCTGCGCAGCACACTGTCGTGGCGCTGCCGGTCGGACACAATGACTGTAACGAGAAGATGGTCCCTGCTTTGGCATCGCCTGTTTCGGGCACAATGACTGGAACGAGATCCCTGCTTTGGCATCGCCTGTTTCGGGCCCAATAACTGGAAGGAGATCCCTGCTTTGGCCTCGCCTGTTTCGGGCACAATGACTGGAACGAAATCCCTAGGCGGTCGCATCGCCGCAGACGCGCCTGGAAACACCTGGCGATGAGTGTTGCGGTGACGACGATAGGGCCAAAATGTCCGCCGCCCCGCCGCCGTCGCGCCGGCAAAACCACGCGTCGCAGGCGAAACGCAACAGACCGCCCCGCCGGGGAAAGGAGATCCCGATGGACAGGGGACTGCATCCGCGGTCCGGAGGGATGTCGCTCGATGATGCTCATAACCGAAGTCGGGCGTCCCTTGACGTTTCTTGAGCGCAGCGCACAGAGAAGGCCTCGTTCTCTCGTTCAGGTTCGCACGGGACACTGCAAAGTGACTTCGGGAGAGTTCACATTTTTGTTCTCGTTCCCGGCAAGCGTTAGAACTACGCTGAAAACTCAACCGCTCAGTCAGCAAGCACGGCACAACCCTCACTAAGCCCTGCCAGGCTCTTTCCCCTTTTTATACCACTGCCTAGTTCCTTACAGTAGTCTAGCATCACTCAGAACGCGTCCACAAATTGAAAAATTGCACTAGAAAGCATATCATCACTTTGAAACACTAAACAAAAGCAATATGTTAAAAAAAATCCTGCCTCAGGAAGAAAAACATCAGTAACAAACAATTTTGAGGCTGATTCCTACGTTAGGGGCTTCGACTTAAGCCATCGGCGTTACCGTTGAGACTCCCCTTTTTGTAACGCACCTCAAAGGAATATTGTTGTAAAGCGAGGCTCCAGCGCAGGAGGCGGCCATTTTTGGGAGAGATGGTCTGCAGCCATTGGAGAGGGCAGTGATCTGTCTCAATGATAAACCTCGAGCCGGCTAGATAGCATGACAATTTCTGAACGGCCCACACGAGACATGCACACTCTTTCTCGGTGGCGCTATACGCCTGCTCACGACTGGTCAGCTTACGACTAGCATACAGGACGGGGTGTTCGACTTCTCCATTTTCCCGTTGGCACAGTACAACGCCCATGCCTCGCTCACTAGCATCGCACTGAACAATGAACCCTTTTGTATAGTCTGGCGATCGTAGCACAGGCTGGCTTGTTAGGGCACTCTTTAGGGCGCTAAAAGCTCTTTCCTTTGTCTCGTCCCAGACGACTGTTTGAGGCTCTGTCTTTCTTAGAGCATCCGTCAGGGGAGCCGCGATATCAGAGTACCTAGGGATGTACCTCTGATAGTAGCCGGCGACACCCAAGAACGACCGAATATCGGTCTTGGTGCGCGGTTGCGGAAAGTCTCGCACAGCGGCCACTTTTATTTCAGAGGGGCGGCGACGACCCTGACCAATCACGTGACCGAGGTAGACAACCTCGGCCTGTGCTATCTGGCACTTAGGAGCCTTGACTGTCAAGCCCGCTTCGCGCAGGCGGGTTAGCACTGCCCGCAAGTGTGTCATATGCTCCGACCAGGATGCGGAGAATATCGCTACGTCGTCTAGATACGGTAAAGCGAATTCTTGCTGTCCCCGCAACACTTTATCCATGAGGCTTGAAAAACAGTATGGCGCGTTCTTCAAACCAAAACTCAACACTTTAGGACGGAATGTTCCCATTGGTGAAATGAACGCCGCATACCTACTAGCCTCTTCTGTAAGTGGAACCTGCCAATAACCCCTGACAAGATCTAGGGTGGAAATAAACTGAGCGCTACTAACTTTCTCAAGGCGCTCCTCGATGTTAGGGATCGGATAAATTTGATCCTTAGTGATGGAATTAAGCCTGCGGTAGTCGACGCAAGGACGAGGTTCCTTGCCCGGTACCTCAACTAAAATCAAAGGGGAGGTATAATCACTCTCACCTGCCTCAATAACACCGAGCTGTAGCATTTTCTTTACCTCAGCCTCCATAATATCGCTCTGGCGGGGTGACACCCGATACGCCTTGGATCGTACTGGCTCTGTGGAGGTAAGTTCTATATCATGAGTAAGTACAGAAGTCCTACCAGGCCTCTCAGAGAACAGACCTTGAAACTCTTGTAATAGCTGGTGTAGTTCGGTTTTCTGCTCAGGCGACAGCGGTGCTTTACTGATAAGGTCACTAATGACTTGACCGGTGTCTTCCCTGTTCGTCACTGAGCCTAGTCCTGGAAGCTCGACCGGAAGCTCTTCAGGAACGTTTATCATCATGCACACCACTGCTTCCCTTTGTCTATAAGGTTTGAGCAGATTACAGTGGTAAACTTGCTGTGCTTTCCGCTTTCCTGGCAGACTTACCACGTAGTTAACGTCCGACAGTTTCTGAACAATTCGCGCTGGGCCCTCCCACTGCACGTCTAGTTTGTTGTTTAGCGATGTGCGCAATATCATGACCTCATCGCCAACCTCAAAACGACGGGCCCTGGCTGTCCGATCATAATAAACCTTGGCCCTCTGCTGGGCCTTTGTCATTGCTTCACCTGACAACTCCTGTGCCCTTCTTAAGCGTTCGAGGAGCTTAAGCACGTACTCCACCACGACTGGGTCGTCGCCCCTACCTTCCCATGATTCTCGAAGCATGCGAAGCGGAGATCGAAGCGAGCGACCGTACACCAGTTCAGCTGGCGAAAACCCCGTAGCCGCATGCGGCGCGGTCCTTAAAGCAAACATCACCCCAGGCAGACACAGCTCCCAGTCAGTTTGATGTTCAAAACACAAGGCTCTCAACACGCGCTTCATGACGGAGTGGAGCTTCTCAACGGAATTCGACTGTGGGTGGTACACTGAGCTGTGTAGCAGCTTTACCCCACACCTTTCGAGAAAAGTTGTCGTCAAAGCGCTAGTAAACACTGTGCCCTGATCTGATTGAATTTCTGCAGGAAAACCAACTCGCGCAAATATGGACAGTAGTGCATTAACTATCTCAACTGAGCTGAGTTCTTTAAGCGGCACTGCTTCAGGGAACTTTGTCGCTGGGCAGATCACAGTCAAAATGTGTCTGTACCCCGTGGCTGTTACCGGCAGAGGTCCCACAGTATCAATAACGAGCCGTCTAAAAGGCTCCGTAATGATAGGTACCAATTTCAACGGCGCCCTCGATTTGTCCCCTGGTTTGCCCACCCGCTGACAAGTGTCACATGTCCTCACGAAATGGTCTGCGTCCCGAAAACACCCTGGCCAATAGTACTCTTGCAAGAGACGGTCCTTAGTTTTCTTAACTCCTAGGTGTCCGGACCACGAACCCCCATGTGACAAGCGCAACAGATCCTGACGATAGCATTGAGGCACGACCAGCTGATCGAACTCCACTCCTCGGCGGTCTAGATACTTCCGGTACAGGACTCCACCTCTTTCCACAAAACGCGCAGTTTTCCTGGCGATACCTTCTTTGACATTGCAGCGCACGTTTTCCAGGCTGCCATCCTTTTTTTGCTCGGCTATCAAAGCCGTCCGGCTGACTTTTAGCAACCTATCAAGTCCGTCTGACGTAGGCGCGATGAGCAAATCAGTAGATAGCTCTTCTAACTTTCCCGCGTCGGGATTTTCCTCTCCAGTATCTGGCGCCTTCAACGCTACAGACTCAATTTTATTCTGTTCGGGCGTGCTCTGAATATCAGCTTGCTGCGCCTCTGACCCTTTTTCGTTGTTTGATAACGTCGGCCCCGCAACTACCGCCTTTGCAGCGAGCTCCCGAACCTTCGATCTGGTTAAGGCCTGAACACTAGCTTCACCAAACAAAAGCCCCTTCTCGCGCAGGAGGTGATCGGACCTGTTTGAAAATAGGTACGGGTACTGGGGTGGCAGCATAGATGACACTGCCGCCTCCGTCTCAAGCGCTCCGAAAGGTCCTTCAATAAGCACTTTTGCTACCGGCAGACACACGCTATGAGCTTCCACGGCTTGCTTGATCCATGCGCACTCGCCCGTGAACATATGGGGTTCTACGTAAGACGGGTGAACTACATCCATCGTAGCTGCGGAATCGCGAAGCACTCGGCACTCTTTCCCGTTTACGAGGAGGTCTCGCATGTAAGGCTCAAGAAGCTTCATGTTCTCGTCAGTGCTGCCTATTGAAAAAAACACAACTTTTGGTGTTGTTTCCGGACACTGCGCCGAAAAGTGACCCGGCTTCTGGCACGTATAACACAAGCGCGCTCGCCTCATCTCGAACCGCTTTCTGCGTTTGGCTGCCGCCGTCTCTTTACGTTTGGTCGGACTGCTTTCGCTCGCATCCGCACTACGCGTGTCCCCCTTTAATCTCATGGGCGTGAACCTTGGCCTCTCAGACTTGGAGCCAAATTCACCCTTTTGACCGTCCTTAGCTCCGCGAGCTCGACGCGTCACAAACTCCTCGGCTAGCTCAGCGGCTCTAGCCACCGTACTCACGTCTGGCCTATCCAAGACCCAGTATCGCACGTTCTCAGGTAACCGACTATAAAACTGTTCTAGCCCGAAATACTGCAGAACTTTATCGTGGTCACCAAACGCTTTCTCTTCTTTGAGCCACTCCTGCATGTTCGACATAAGCCTATACGCAAACTCTGTATATGACTCACTTTTGCCTTTCTCATTTTCCCGAAACTTCCGACGGAACGCTTCCGCAGACAGCCGGTACTTTTTTAGCAGACTCGATTTTACTTTGTCGAAATCCTCTGCCTCCTCTCTATCCAAGCGAGCGACTACGTCGGCCGCCTCGCCGGGTAACAAAGTGAGCAAGCGCTGTGGCCACGTTTCCCGAGAGAACCCCTGCTTCTCGCACGTTCGCTCAAAGTTAACCAGGAACAAACCAATGTCCTCTCCAAGCTTAAACGGCCGCATTAGGTCAGTCATTTTGAACAATACGCGTTCTCCTGCACCGTGTGCCTGACTTCCATTACGAGCGCGTTCCATCTCTATCTCGAGACGCTTCATTTCCAAAGCGTGTTCGCGCTCTTCTTTTTCTTTCTGCTCTTTAAGTTCGCGCTCCTGTTTCTCTTTTTGCTCTTTAAGTTCGCGCTCATATTTCTCTTTTTGCTCTTTAAGTTCGCGCTCATGTTTCTCTTTTTGCTCTTTAAGTTCGCGCTCCTGTCTTTTTGACCTCTCCTCAATAGTCTCAAGGCATTCCGACAGCTCGTCATCCTCAGCCTCTAACTCAAGAATAGCCTTTAGCAGTTCAGGTTTTCTTAGTTTGTCTGAGACATCCAGACCCAACTCTCTTGCAAGCTCCAACAATTTCGGTTTGCGCAACGACTTCAAATCCATGGCTGCTCTGAATGCTGCTTTCTCTACTGCTTACTATTGTCTTGCCGCAAACTAACCCGGCAGCAACGACAACCACAATTACCAGCTCTGTTTCTGACACTAACAAAAAGCCTGGCAAAGCTCAGAAGAAGAAAGTCCCGCACTCACCAAACCTCGCAGGCAGGAATTCCGCGCAGTCGTTCCGCTGCAGGCAACCAGTCGTCACACAGGGCTCGTTGCACTGCTCCCGGATCGTCGTTGAGCTGCTCAGCATACAGTCAACTGCATCTCTTTGCTGCTGGCCTCCGTTGTCGCGATCTCGCCGCTGGCAGACAGTTGTTTGAAGTCGTAGGCGATCTCACCGCTGCCAACCAGATGTTTGGATCGGACTGCTGGTACGATCTGTTGGGAACTCGGCGCTGACGCCCGTGGTTGCACCTGGGTCGCAAGCCCCAAGGGTAGCGTTGGCCTGGCGGCCTGGGGTACAACTGCAAGCATCCGAAGGTCCCGGCAAAGCATGAGTCGACAGGTAACAACGAAACAACTTGTTTATTTTAACATCGCAAAGAGTTGGCGGTCAGGTTTGACCGAAGTAGAGAGACGGGAGAGCACTTCACTCAACGGAAGAAATCGGAGCCCTCCTCTGGCGTCCGGGGGCAGCTGTTTTTATACTCTCGCAGTTGAGGGCAAGAAGAACCCCTCAAAAGACGAGCACGGGAATGTACAATGGGCTAATGGTGACGCACACTGTCGTAGCGATGCCGTAGCACCATGTCGTGGCGCTGCGCACGATCTCGTAGCACCTGGTCGTGGCGCTGCGCAGCACACTGTCGTGGCGCTGCCGGTCGGACACAATGACTGTAACGAGAAGATGGTCCCTGCTTTGGCATCGCCTGTTTCGGGCACAATGACTGGAACGAGATCCCTGCTTTGGCATCGCCTGTTTCGGGCCCAATAACTGGAAGGAGATCCCTGCTTTGGCCTCGCCTGTTTCGGGCACAATGACTGGAACGAAATCCCTAGGCGGTCGCATCGCCGCAGACGCGCCTGGAAACACCTGGCGATGAGTGTTGCGGTGACGACGATAGGGCCAAAATGTCCGCCGCCCCGCCGCCGTCGCGCCGGCAAAACCACGCGTCGCAGGCGAAACGCAACAGCACCTGCTCATTCCACGAAACAAGCGAACACGAATCTGAACATTTGAGACGATCTTGCGTGCAACCTCACTAAAAAAAAATGGGAACGAAATTAACACTCTAAGAACAGTTTACACCCTTTGGCGTGCCCCTTCTGCCACGCAAAAATATTCGTCATCCGCCATGATGCATTTCCTTTCTTTAACGCTGCGAGCCCGGTACTTTCCAGTAACAAACGGCATGCGCGTTATCAGCATGATAGCATTCCAGACAGGAAAGTAGCGGGCGCGGCGTTTTCAAGAAAGGAAACGCATCAAGGCAGATGACGATTATTACTGTGTGACAGTAGGGGCACTCCAAAGGGTGTAAACTATTCTTAGAGTGTAGGTTATTGAATGGTGTAATATTGACTCCGCATGTCCTGGGAAAAAGCTCTGAGGATAAATTTCTGTAGCAAAACAAACACATAAAGTGATAAAGAAATAAATAGAGACTACATGCCTATTTGATACATTCTGCATGATTTTTTTCAACACAGTATAAAGAGGGCGTGCAAGCGCCCAACTTCATATTCAAGTCGAGGTTAGGCACAGACAGACTAGCGGAAAGACATGCGCGCCGTACCGCCGGTAGCAAAACGCGCGCCGCAAAATTTGTCGCGCAGAGGATGGGTCTCGGAGTTATTCCTTGCAGCCTGCTGTGCGCCGCCGATCGAGGAGACCAGTGCGAACCGGCCGATTCATTCACGTGGGCTGGCCGCGCGAGGGACTATACCGCCCCGAGTTGGCTCCGCCAGGAATCATCGCTGATCTCGGTCGCTGTGATAGCAGAGTCATTTAATACCATTAAAGGACTCTGCTGATAGCTATTCGAGCATTGATTCGAATGGAGAGTGAGGATTTTACGTGAGTGCCTCTGCGGCGAAGGCGCCGACTATACTGTGGCCATGTTAGCGCTGGCGCGTTTTGCCGCGATCGAGTGGCTTTCGATGAGCAGTTTTCCGCTATAAGGTGTGGCTGAATCTTTATCCGGTCTTCATCGGAATGACCAACAGTGTCGCATGTCATTCTTACGGCTGTGAGGAAACTATAGGACCTATTCTGTGCCGCTGTCCATCAATCCACTGTCAACAATATGCTCTCAGTCGCTCAGACGGCAGACCGTTCTCGGGAGATCCACGGACACCTTGGCTAAACAACTCTGTGGCACCAAGGAGGAGGAGGAGAGACAAAGAGAAGGAAAGACAGGGAGGTTAGCCAGTGTAAGTACCGGCTGGCTACCCTGTGCTGTGGAAAGGGGTAAAGGGAATAACAGGAGAAAGAAGAAGAGGAGAAAAAAAGAGAGAAATCGGAAAATTCACGCAGTAACGCGATAGTACGCGATACAGCACTCAAAGGCGATCGCACAATTCGCATGTCCTTAAAAACTTCAGCAAAGCCCTTAAGGCCTTGAGTGCCGAAGCCCGTCTGGACCAGTGTCCTAGAGCTTTTTCCTCTGTAAAGGGGCGATTGTCCAGTTTTTCGAGCGCGGTCACGAGCACTGTTCTTGGCACTTTGTAGCTGGGACAGTCACAAAGGAGGTGCTCAATCGTCTCCTCGCAACCGCAGGTGTCGCATGTAGGGCTGTCGGCCATTCTAATGCGGAATGAATAGGAACCAAAGTTTAGCGTTGCGGTATAGGCGGTGCTGTATCAGGAAAGTTTTCAAGCACAACGAACACCTGTAACAATGAAGGGACGCTCACAGCGCTGGTGGGTATCCATTCTTATTTGTCTGCGTCTGTTGCACTACGAAACTGCTGTACTCTATGTGCGCACAAGGTAACAAAAGCGATAATGTGCGTCAGCCATCTGCGATTGTGCGCACGCTGACTCTTCTTGCTTCCTGCATTTCTTTCCCGCATTTCCCCTTTCCATGTGTAGGCTAGTCAACCAACCGGGCGCGACCGTGGTCGATCTTCGTGCCTTTCGTTCTCTATCCCTCTCCTTCCCAGTGGCTACTTGACCACGCGTCGGGTAATTGTCAAACAGGGTTCACTTGGACCGCATATTTAGACTTCAGGCGCATGGAGTTTGGTAAGAATGTATACGTTTAGAGTTTTAGCACATTCTAACGCTCTGGGTGCCAGTTTTTGTGCGAATGCCATGAACGTGCCGTGACGTTCAAATCGCCAATCGATGGTACATTTGTTGCCTTTTTGTGTAAGAACGACTTTATTTAATTAATTGAAACAGCGCATTAGAGAAAAACCGGAAGCCGTCAACTTTAGCGCAATGTCGACAGTGGAAACATTTGAGCAGGCTGTCTTTATGCTTCTTCAGCAATCAACGCAAAATACTCAGCCGTTGCGAGTGTCTGGTGGTGTGGGGAATTTCTTCCAATATAGTTCCGCGCATATTTACTGTTCCTTTTTGTGTGTGTGTGTGTCCTGCTCAATCAAGGCTAAGCGCAAGAAGCACGCTCTCTTCTTCCCCTGGCTGTCCAATATTTGCGCCGCAGAAGTATTGAGGAGAAAGCTCCCGAGGAGTGCAGATGAAGTTTCTATGAGAACAAAAAGAAATGAAGAAAAAAATGAGAGCAATACTGGCAGGCAAAGCGGCGAATAAAAATAACATTGTTACATTCGAGCGGCACGTCACCTTGGAAGCGCGGGAGACCAGTTTATTGACGAACCGCTCGCCCTGCTCTCTTTACTTTCTCGTGCAGTTATACGGCCTTGTTTTGCTTCCGCCGCTCCGGCTGGCGCGCTCTCTTGCCGCCGCGTGTCCTTCAGCTTCGTTACTCCACACATCTCCGCTCCGCAGAGTGCACAACTGTTAGTTCAACTGATTGCGGGTGCATTCCCCTTCACCCTCCCATCCTGGTCGATCGGCCAAACACAGCTAATTGCAATTTTCCGCAAGAAATATCGAACGCGACTGGAACCTTGCCCAAGTTTACGACAATAAGGTCCGCGATGTATGGAAGCGGCAGAGCGGCGATAATGAAGCGCTTTACCATCCCTGGCGAAATCTTGACAGAATTCTTTGATATCTGAAAGGCGCGTGTCGAGATGGCTATGACGAATAACTTCTTCAAGCAAGGGCGACAGCTCCAAGTCGGCGAATAGAAAGTGCGCGTTAAGAATACGCAGCATCAGGTGTCTTGAGGTTCTCTACTATCTCAGCGAAGCCCAATACGTACTATACAAAAGCACCCCATCCTATACAGAAGGGTGAAATATGTACTCCAAACTGGGTTGTGGATATAAAAGCTTCATATCTTTGTGTGACGAAAACAAAAGAAAAAGGCTAGCTTTTTTTCGTTCTTTTTTCTTGTTTGTCGTCGAAACAAAATATTCCGCCTATAAGCGTGCTGTGTACCTTGGGCTCAAGGTCACACCCTAGCTTTTATATCGGCAACGTTTCGGAAAAGCAAAGTCGTTAGACGTCAGGCTCTCTTACTCCATTTACCTCTTATCGTCCGTGTTGCATAAACTTCACTCCTGAACTCTGTTGAACTAACTCGTAGCTTACGTCTTGTATATGCGTCCCGTATGCTATCTTAATATGTCCAGAATGTGCTGTAGGAAGAGCATGGTCGAGGTGTTCGCACAAAACCTCTTTAGAGTCACGCACCACGGAAGGCGGCTACGGCAGCGTGAGGATTCCGCATGAGAAATGCCTGGCGTGGGTATCCCTTCTGCTTTGTCAGCGAAGTCGCAATGCACGAATTTTATCTCAGACACGCTCACTATGTCAGTTTCACGGCTCCCATGTTCACAACAGGAAGACATCCTTTTCCCCAGTCGTAATCAGCTACCAGCCTTCCTAAGTGTCGTCGAGCACCTCGACTCGTCGGGGCTCTTGGCGAGATTCTAGGAAATTTCTTCAAAGACGAATAGCCTAGCGGCTATTCACCACCTCTGGTCTCCTGATCCGCCTCAACTTCGCTCTGCTGGGCCACCTCCTTTGGTCTATCACCAGTCCACTCCTCCGGTCGAAGCCACTGGGCCTTCCCGGCCGGGCTGCTCCGCTGCTGCCATGGCGACTCTCTACCTTTCTCCCTCCTTCTATCTCCTTCATTCCGCTACCCATCCCCCTGCTGGCGCTGAGCCGTGCTCACGCAAGGGTTGCAGAAGATAGTGCCAGCCTTTCCTCCTTTCCCCAAAAGAACCACTTCTCTCTCAGTTTCACGATGGTTCACGATATCCGCTGCACGTGCGTATTTGCAGCAAAATTACCCCCACCACTTCCCTGCGTTCCTTGCTTTAATGCGCTCTCCCTGTCTTTCAGCTTTTTCTAACAATTTCTTATATACTATATTACGGCCCTCATTTGCCATTTTAATGTTCGTATTCTTTCCAATTTAACCATTGTAAAAGTGGAGTGCCACAAAGTGTTTCCAAACCATGACTCCACACGAAGGTCTCGTGGTCTTCAGCGAGACAACTGGAGAGGAGGCGTGCTCGGCGCACAAAGACAACCGCGATCCGCGTTACTCCTGGCGGGACAACGAGACGTGAGAGGGGTCAGTTGCTGGCACCCTTGTCTTCGAATGTCCTCACACGCGGTGGGCGCCAGAAAGCGTGTGGCCGGGGCGGCAGACCATCGAGCTGTAGCCCTTTTGCTCCATCGTCAAAAATGCGCACGAACGCATTTTAGATGCCCGGCTGCCCTCAGTAACGACGCGCGTCCGTCGCGGGCTCGGCCATTTCCTTCAGGTCCGACAGCGCGCCGCCTCCGCCACGCGGGCGACGCGTACGGCAACAAGCGACTACGAAGGGCGACATTTGCATTTCAGAGCGCAAGAAACACGGGCACGCCTCTCATTTAGCAGGACGCGACTCGCTCGGGCCCTAATGAGCGGCTTTAGCGGTGCGAAACGCTGCACGCCTAGTAGAACGAGGTTGCCAGTTACACGGCGGAAGGGAAATACTGAAACCGGAAGGACTCTCTTTTAGTGCGCGCCGTTCGTGTCTTTTAATTTATCGCCCGGAACCTTTTGTTCGGCTAACAAGTGCCGCGACCCGCACTTGTGCTAAACGTCTGTCTGTCTGCGCCGTCGGAGCTGCCCGCCTCGCTACTCCCACTCTACGAGCCGGCTTATCTGCGAGCCACACTATTAGCCTCGCCTGCGCGCGCGCTGCCGTGAAGACTGCATGCGCGGAATGGCGAGCGCGCTGTCGCAGTGTCGGCCCTCGGGACGGACGCTCCGTTGTCGTTAACAGGACAACAACACCACTGCCCATGATTTGAAGCCGCAATCGCTACCCGCTTTTCCGCGTTTGTTGTCATTAAAAATTTGCGCCCCTTTCGGACGATTGCCGGTTGGGCGGCCGCTTTTTCATTCTTTCCTTTTCTTCAGTATCTTTATTGTCTCCGATGCGTATGGTTTGTTGCCGTTTAAGTGTCACGCGTGCGTTCGATATTTCCTTTCGGAAAATCAATGCTAGGAGACAGGGGGAAAAAGTGGCCTGGAGCGAGTGCGTGCGACGCTGCTTACGCATGCGCTGAGCACGGCCTCCACCCGTTTACTTCTTTGCTCCCAGAACGTGCACGTGCCCTTGCCCAGGACGCAGCAACCCTGTGGCACCAAATGTGGCTCAGTATTCCCGGAAGAGGCCCGAGCCGCACTGGGGCATCCAGTAGTAGAAACACGGTGCCCCGTTGGACAAGCGAGACCTAATCGGCCTCGAAAGAGAGAGAGGGAGAAGGGAACGGTGAGCCCAAAAGAAAAGTCGCTGCCAGCTGGAGAACACGACAACTGCATTAGCCTTGCAGCAGCAGACAGCGGCCGTTCTGCGGGAAGGAAGCAGAAAGCGGCTCGACTTTCCCAAACGACGGAATTTCCGCACGCGCTCCATAACCGGGAGTTGGCGCGGTGCTTTTTCGCTTCGCGACCGCATGCACGCTTTCCTGCAGCACTTGTGACCACTCGGGCCGGAAGCTACGCACACACGCAGATCTATGTCTCAAATAGTGCGCCCAGTTACTCAGTCTGCCCACACGGCACGGCAAGTGCAACGAACACAGAGCGCCACGAGGATGGATGCTCAGGATGTGCGTCCACAACTGCCGGCAGCGCGCCTTCACTTTCTCAAACAGCGGGCTTCAGGGGTCGCTGCTTATAGAGTTCGTCACCACCCATACACACATAAAAATTAGAAACCGAAATATCGCACGATTCCTGTAACTTCTAATGATATATGTCAGTATTGGAATCTTATATAAAACTCCTACTTCTTTTTTTTCTTTAAGTCGTTTAGTCCTCGACTGCGCCCCAAATTTTGCAGAGTCAGTCTTCTGGACTGCACGCAGTCATTGGCCGTTAATCTAGTGAGCTTCGGAGACGCTAGCGAGCGTGAATAAAAAAATTGTTAGAGATTTATAAATAGTTTAGATTATGCTGTTCTATCTTGTTCGTTCTTTTACACTTAGTCAAGTAGGTGCGTCTACGTTTGCTCCATTTGTAGCAACTGTACAAAGCCCATGATTACAGCAATGTTTTCGTGCAAGTTGATTGTGTACGTTGTGATAAGGCGAAGCGTGTGATAGGCACCGCTGTGTGCCGAGTACAGCTGTCTATCTATACAGTGCGCGTGCGTGTGCGTGTTTGTCACTATGGCTTTATTCCTTGCTGAATATTTATCTTCTCTATATTAAGCATCAGAAACAGAAAAAGTGCCAGCGCCTTAAAAACGCATCTTCACATACATTTAGAAACAATTAAAAAAATCATTTAAGTGATATCGTTTCTGTTGCGCGGCAAGAACGCACAAATACGTTCAAAGCCTTCAATGCGATAACGCATTGTTTCTCGTTACGACTATTTTGACGGTTGAATAATGTTCCGCCGCAATTCGAGCGCAAGATGGCGCCAATGTATTTGACTAAGAAATGCGCCTCGCTTGTGAACACGGCTTCTGTGAAGCATACCAAATGTATTCGTTAGCCAAGTCTTAGACAAAGCATACATGATTTGTGAAAAAATGCCCCTGTAAAACCCAAGAACACGTTTCGATTGTGGATTACGACCTAATAGTATCAAGCCGAGGCACATTTTTTTAATCAATTAAGTGCCTCAGTGACTTCGCGCTTCATTTTTCTCGCAGCGTTTCATGCGCCCGAGCACTGAAAAAAATAGAAAGAAAGAACATGCGAGTTCCGTTATAATAAAGTTCGGATAGTATAATTAAGCCCCACAAGTGTACAGCATCTATTCCCCAAATCTTGTACGTGTTCAAGAAAGCATGCACGCCTGCGCGTAGGATTGCGTATATAAGACCTGCCCGATTAAGTGATCACTGAAGTCAACTGGTGTTGTTTGAATATGCGGCTTGGAATTCCACCGTGGACATAAAAGGAAGCCAGCGTAGCACTGCATCATTAATGGAACACTCGAACGCTAATTATACTGCAAACGTAGGTCTTATTTATTTGTTTTATTTTATGTATTTATTCTTGCTTTTTTTTTTGCAAGCGTCGATAACAAGCTTCACCTATGAACCCAGGGCAAGTGCATCACGGCGACACGTGAAAAATGTCGCCGTCATTTTTCGCTTAAGATGCGATGGTGTCTTACGATGGCATAATGGCCTGCGTTAGAGGAACGAAATTGTTTTCTCTTGCATTAATTGTAAATCGGTGCACCCTTTCACTTTCGACACCGCCGCAATATTGTCTGGCGAATACAATGATTAAAATATGATTACTTCTTGAGTGCCTCGCAAATTATTAAAACCAGCGTGAGCCAGAAAGATGAAGGCCCAGCCATTAGGGCAAATACGTCACTGAAGACTTTTCTAATGAGCTCAGACATGTTTCGCGGCACATCTTATCCGTGACGAGTTAAAACAGTAAGGATTTATTATTATTGAAGACCACTGTACATCGGAGGCAGAACCTGTGCACACAAGAAAAGAAAGAAAATATGGCCGGATTTATAGACGCATGCCGTGATCGTGCAGCACTGTCGTAATCGAGTACCAGGCGACATTAATGTATACCGCACACTATTTCAGGGCCCGTATATGCCAAAAGTTCTCGCGTTAAAATTATTCATAAGAGCAGATTCCGACCAATCGTGACGCTAGACATATCATTAGCGAAGGCGACCGGTCATTGGTAAGCCGCACTTACGAACAAAAAGGTTTATAAATTGCGTCTCGAGGCCCCTATTCACAAAAAGTTCTTACGTTAGAAAAGTTCGTAAGAGGAAATTATACCCTTTAATAGCGAATGTCAACTGCAAGGAGCACTTAAGAACAGGTTCGTGAATTCGGGCTCGGATTTTTACTTTAATTTTACATTAAACAATTACAGTTAAATAGGATATCACGAAGATATGGCTGCGAAAATGTCAGAAATCATAATCGCGACTTTGGCCAAGGAAAAAAAAAAGAACACGCACACATACACACACAAACAGTAATAACAACAGAAAAGAAAAAGCGGGAAGTAGGGGGATTAGACATAGATGTGGTCGATGTCTCGCAAAGCCAAATCCAATTACTGGTGTCGCGCCGCCTGCTCGTCCCAGTCTAGGATAAATCGTGGACTCTGTCTTTGTTAATCTGATAATCCGGCACCTTTTGCCACCCCAACGACACTTTCGGTTATGCAACTTTTGTTTTGGCTGGCAATAGAGGGAGCGGAGCCAGCAGCCTCCCGTAGAGAAGCCGAGGCTTTAATCGAATCCGCTAAGAGGAGACAGGCCAACAAAGCCTGGAGAGCAGTCAGCCGGAAGTTGACAACAGTGGCACCGCGGGCGGCCACGATAGGAAGGAGATCTTTTTGTGCAAGAAAAAAGGAGGGCGAAGCGGTCGACGCTGGACGCGTCGGGCGGCCGCCAACCCCAGGAACCCCGCTGGTCCCTTCTTCGCGAGGCTACACCGTCGGCCTCGACTACCGGAAGCAAAGCGGAAGTGAGACGCGAACTCCGGATGTGCGCCGACGGTTGCCATGCCAACAGCCTCCCGCGCGAGCGCGCCAGAAACGGGAGAAGCATAGATGTTCCCTTCGGCATCGTTTGCGATGGTTTGCAGATGCCACTTTGTACTGCATTTCGCACTTGCTGCCATCGGCACATTTTTCTGTTCATTTCCCTCCCCTCCCCACTCCTTTCTTTTTTTCTTTCTTGTTTTTAAGACTTCGAAACTAGCTACTTGGCGCATATCGTGCTCAACAAAGAAACCATGCGATCACACGAATGCATCGCGGTCTCGTCCCACAGCCATTCCACCGCGCGCGTTTGGTCTCGACTGGCTGGTGTCCTACAGTATTCTCAACGCTGCATGCCTGCACCCATAGGAGTTTATGTAATTTTCCCCACATCTCGTATACATGCAAACACTGACGCCTTGGCGTAACCGCGGCCGCTCAGCAACGCCCTAAGCGTGTTGGCCAACTCGATGGGAACGCGGGAAAGAATAGACCCGAACGCAGTTTACGACAGGCATGCATTCTAGTGGAAGTAAATGTTCCATATAGGATAGCGGGACGACGCACTTGAGACGTCGAGTAACAGTCAGGAAATACCTGGGCTGCTGGAATACAAGATTTAAGCAGCAATTTCCTCGGAAAACCAACAATACGACTTGAGAAAAAGCAGAATTGTTTCTGTGTATACCGCTGCGTCCGACCGTCAAGACTCGTCAATTTCCAATATACACGAGTGCGCGCATGGAATAAACAACAACAACAACAAAAAAAAGAAAGAACAACGCGGCGAAAAACCAAGAGGGGCAATTCAATTTCTGAAGTTCTGCATAGTTTTTCTATCCCGCCAGCAGCAATAACGATTGCGAACTTTTGTTAGCCAAAAAGCTAAGGAAGAAGCCCACGAGCCAGGCGGTTTCTGTCCGAACGGTTTCTATCGTTCGCCGGTGACGAGCTTTCCACACTTTATGCTGCTGCACATCCCCTCATTCCTGCCGGTTCACTTCCTTTTTTTTTTGTCTTAATATAGCAACGCTCACAGAGAGCAGGCTGGTTGCATGCAGAAGCGCACGTTGCACGAGTACGCTGAAAGCACAAGGCAAATACAAACAGCGCATATGCAAACCGACAGCAAGGAAACTGAGTCATAACGCTAGCGCTTTATTTCAGTGCTACCCACATGGGTCTTCCGCTCAGCCGTCGTATTCTGCGCTCACCATATTCGGGTGCTTCCGTCAAGTTAGAAGTCCACTTCGGACAGAAGGACAGAAGTTGCGCACAGGAGAGGACAAACCGTTCGTGTGTCTGCACTATATATCTATGTACGGTTTGACAGGCGCAGGCACCGTTCGCCGCTCAGCAGCTGCTCGGAGACGAAAACAACGCTGCGCTTGAGCATAATAATGATATCTCTACAGGATTCCTGAATGATAATACAATCTGTAATTATTTTAGCTACGAAGCCGCGTAAAGAACCACGCGAAAACAATGAAGTGAAAGCGAGAACAGCTGTTAAAGACGAGAAAAAAACCCATAACGGTTTCTGTTACGCTTAATTCGTGCGTAAAATAAACCGCCATTTGATCTTGTGATTTCAACTAAATTGACTTTTGGAAGAGCACGTAAGCGACATAGCGCAGAGTGTTTGTGTCATTACGTGTTAGACAGGCTCCCACCAATCTCTCGCAGAATATTGCAGCGTCTCGCGGTTCTTGTATCATATCGGCAATCCCGTCAACCGTCCCACGTAATCCCTTAACAAAAGCCAGAGCACGCTTTTCTAACGAGTGAAACCAGGAATTGAACGCTGAACATCAACCTGCCCCTTCAGTTTCACAACAAAGCAAAAGAAACTTCCGCACCAATGGTCGAACGTTCTCGAATCGAATGTATATGCCTCTGGATGCTGACGCCAACGCGCTACCAGCTATAAACACCTCATTAGCCCGTAAACGCGATAGGTGCAGCTGGTGGGTATGAAAAAATGCACATAAAAGAACAATCTCGACGACGAAGAGGAAAGACATGACGGCGACGATGATTAGGGGGGTGAAAGTAGGCCCGCAAGACGTAGACAATAAAAGTGATGAAGTTTATGACGGACAAAGTGAAGTATTTCAAGCTTATTTATTAATGGAGAAGTAAGTCATTTCTTCCCTTTACAAATTGTGACAAAGCCAAATGTGCCAACAAGTACAGATTGCTATATTACTCCTGAAGTGAAGTCGGCACTCTACGCTACAGATATAGGGACTTTCCTAGGGTGAAACCTTCACTTGTTTTAGCTGCGACATGTTTCCTAAGGGTAACACGCAACCGGGTTTTGTCAAGAATTCAGAACTGTGGAAACAGCTCTTCTGATAAAAACTGATAAAAAGAAAGGGTTTTTTTTTTTAAAGCTTCCAGTTATTGCTGTTAGAAATACGGGCCATTGATACCTGTGATATTTGTGTGTTCGTTTCTCTCTCTGCTGAAAAACATTAACCATGCGGTTGTAGATTATTTAAACACCGTGGCTCGTATCTATACAAATACGAATTGAAAGCCCATCCTCGGCATTATCATGCCAGGAGATCAAATTTCTTCTGCTCATCGCGAGTGCACATGGGTCGCTTCTCCTGTTTTTTTTTTTCGCTTTGTTTACATTTACTTTTTTGTAACTTAGTATGTTTGTCTGTTTGTGGCATACGTGTTATTATTCATAGGGAAGTGGGTAGTACCAATCTCTCAACTGTGTAAGCCAACTATGATACGGAGTGATCTTTTCAAGTTTTCCGGAGTTAAAAAAAAATCCAAACTGGTACCATTCTGGAAATTCATACCAGGCGGATATGCCTTGCAAACGCACCGGTTACAATTTGTAAATTGCAAATATGTGCCGTAAGGTAATTAAGAAGATAATTAGTTATGGTTTGTTAACTTGTTGAATATATGTTTCGATTTCTCATGCAAGTAATGTCCACCTCTCTGATAACCTAGCGGACTAGAATTATGCTATCTGCAACACGCGATATTTAAAAATTTTGGAAAACTCATAGCCCTACAGCTTACCTTCTCACCTGTGTGCAGTTATGAAACAAAAGCAACAACGAAGAAATTTTGAATAAGTAGCTATTGTACGAGCTATGTCAACCACCCTAGCATCGAAGAAAGTAAACAGACCAAACAGAACAATAAACAAGCACAACCGGATACTTCCTTAGAACAGCGTATTCCGCGCAGGACAAAAAAAAAAAAGTCCACCTTCTTTAAAGGTGCAGCTTCGAGCGTGGTCTCAGCACGACGTAATCGTATCACTGTGGCGACCGAGGCTTCAGGGCAAAACCATCAGAGGTGAAGCACTCGGGCCTTTCCGGTTGTGTGGAATGCTCCAAAAGTCTTAAGAAACTTTTTTTTCTTCTTTTTACAAGATAGAAAATGACGACGGGAGCAAAACACGTTTACGCGCGTGCATCCTTCTGAGCCTCGAGCATGAATAATGCTTAACTTGCTCGAGTTTCCTTTAAGTGAAGCACGCGTGGGCGTACCAATTAAAAGCGTAAAGCGCGGCAGCGTTCATTCTATTCGCGCTCACGCCCATAAATTCAAGCCCAGGCGCCTGGAGGCTGCAGATCCTGTTGACTTTCGCTCCCGCGCGCACGAGGGAGGATTTTTCTTGTCGGCGCGGTCGCAGTGCGCACAGTTGTTGCGCGCAGCGGGGTGACAAACGCAAATGGTCGGGACGCGTTCCTGCCGCTTTCCTCCCCTTTCGCGGCACCGGTTGGTGGCTGCGGGAGTAGGCTTTCCAGACAACGGCGAAAAGCCGCAACTGTCAGAGGCGAAAAGGTAGGCGGAGTAAGCAGGAAGGAAAGCAGGAGATGCCGCGTCCTGCTTCCACCGCGGTGCTGCTTCCGACTGGCGCTTTGTCTTCCGGTTGGACGCGCTCTAGCGGTTGCCGGCAGCACGACTGTCTCAAAAACGGCCGGCGCGCTCCTTTGGCGGCGGCGCGCGGTTGCCGGCGCTCTTGTCTCGCCTTGTCTCGCGGGGATGCTCCCGAGATTCCGTGTACGCCGCCCTGCTTCCATGCTTGGGCGCCACCTAGGGTGTCGTGAAGGAAACGAGCCGGCTCGGAAATGAAGACAAACGGGAGCACGGCGAGGATGTCGTCTCCGTGGACCGCACCGCTGCTGCTCCTCTTGGCGAGCCGGGCTCCGTCGTAGGGCGGCGTCCTCCTCCCTTCCCGATCGTGCGCGGACTCGTGCTCTCCGAAGCGTGCGTGCGTGCGTGTGCGTTCAAGATATTTTTTGGTCGCTGCGTTTTCTCGTTTCTGGTGAGGCGCCTTTCTTTTGTTTCGAACGGGAGGGCGGCCGCACCGACTCCCCCTTCAGCCTTTCCAGCTCTCCCCTTTGTCTCGTCCGCGTGTTCTTAGGTGTTCCGAGCGCTTTGTCATGCCGCTGCTGTTCGTCTTTCTCTCCGTGCCATCCCTTCGCTCGCACGCGCTGGGGAGAGAACAGAAACGGGCACCGTTGCATTCTTCCCGGCCCTTCTCTGGCGCCCGGGTTATTTACCCTGACGGAAGGCGCCGGCAGATGGCGCGGCGCGAATATAAATATTTTCCCTCGCTAGAGTCCCGGACGGAGGAAGCAAAGCAGAAAGAAACAAAAGAGGCGTCAACCCGGTAAGCAGATTCCGCAAGTCGGGCCTTGCTCGCTTCACGGCGACGTCGCTTGCCACGCCGCGTTCCTCAAGCTCTAGGTATGTCCGGAGTCATCTTTTTCCAGCCCTTCGGTTCCTGTCGCGCTCCTCGCCGCCGCTGCTCTTCTGTCCCGCTCCGGTGCGCTTCCTTAGCCGCTGATTCTTGTTGGCACCGTCGCGACACGTTGCCTTAGCGCTTGGAGCCACTGCCGTCGCGGCTGCCATGTCCCGAGTGGCGGTGTTTCTTGTCCATCTTCGCCGCTCTACCTCCACTGACCCTACTTATTTCTCGTTTTTTTTCCATTTCCTTTCTTAAGCATTGCCTCTTTTGCTTTTTCACTATTTGAAGGACACTATATAAGGGCTTAAAGTACAAACAAGTAACGATTTAGCTATTCTGCTAGGCTGGGGGGGTTATTAATGTGTGAAGGTTGGACACAATTTATGTCGTCCCGTCGCACCATGCAGCCTCCCTCGCTCGGCAGATAAGCGTTCATTTCGAAGCAACATCGGTTGTAACTAGATTGGATTTTGACATATTGAGCTTCTTACGCGTGCCTTCACGCTTATGCATAAAACAAACACCCTCAATGTGCTTCCACTTCAGTACCCTTCCTCCCGCTTTTCGTCTAAAGTGAAACCACCTGAAACAGTTTTCCTTACGCTACGCGTAAAGCAACACGACGCCTGCACGCAAGGTCTCATCCGGTCACTATAAGTTATTACGCCATGAATCAGACTTAATATAAGTGGTAGCCTAAAAGCCTCTTCGAATGTCCTTCAATATATTAATAAAAATGTGGCAGAACCCATGTCACGATGAATGTCAACTTTAATGCGATTAGCGTGGAAACAATGCAGCGACATCCCGTACTGCCGCCGCTGAGATGCAATACACATGAGGCGTGTTTGCAGCCGGATTCCTCGACCTCGTTTCCCGCAGAACACGCTGCGCCATCTGGCGGCGCCACCGCGAAGCCCACGCGTGGTGCCTGGGTGAATGTGCATCCAGACAAGATTGTCTAATTTTATACATAGGGCGAGGGCTCGATTGCACCCCAAATCAGAGAAATCGTAAATCATTTTTTTTGGCCATTGAAAAACGGCACATACGCAGAAGCACAGACCAAGCGACACAATTTCGCGTTACAGAGATTCATTGAAAAGCGGCACGTAACCAGTGACGCAGGTGGGCGTCAAAGTGGTTCAGTGAAGAGCTGCGCATACTCAGCGGCATATACCGAGCGAACGAAGCTTGCCCGGCTGTTGGTTTCGAAGCCCGTTCCCTCAGCACGGGAGCCCAATGATCTAACCATTAGACCACTGAACCAAGTTGGCAGGAAAAGCGGTTAGAGGCATCGACAGACAGCCAGCCCCTGAAAGTGGGTTAAGTGCCCTAAGAATGCTAATCCCATTAATATTAAGATCGACGTAATAGTTCTGCGGAAACAAGCGAGGTGTAGACAAGTAATTAATAAAAGGAAAAATGAGACATCCACCCAAACCTAGCTAACTGCTACAAAGGAAACCTACACGGGCACCTCTAAAGAAAAGCCTCGCAACTGAAGAAGGTTACAGAGAAACACGTATGGGTTTCATTCGTAGCAAGTAGCTACGTTCGGCTGGATGTCTCATTTTTTTTCTTTATTAAAATTAAGACCATGCCATGACAAGCAAACTTCTAGAATTAACGTGCGCCACAAGCTCACAATTTCGGCAGAAAATCACGCTGTCACTAGAATTTTGAATTAGCTATCTTTTCTTGGCAAAGTAACCCCCCCACCCCACCCCACTGCCAGAGAGCACAACGCAAACTACCAGGATCATCGTAATGTTTAGGAAGGAACAACCTGCAGTTCGGCAGAAATATCTGTTTACCCTTCTGAAATAAAATAAGAAAACGTGTCCATGTATCAGTTCCCCTTATTCGACATTGCCTTGTAGAGTAGGGATACCCTAACTGTACTTCCCCACGGAAAGAAAGGTAACGGTGCAGAGTGTTAATTGATGCCCCATTCCCGACTAGTGAAACATTAAAGCGATCGTCTAGCTGTGAGCCACCTTCTAAACGTGAATACACTAATGCCAAGCCGTCGGTCTGACAATGGAGGCTCTAGCTGCGCACCTAAGAGATGCCCCAATGTTTCTTTTTTTAAAGTGATGAAAGTGCTATAATTCGTGTAATGAAGCAAAACATGAAAGCCACGTAAGTTAAGAAGCCCCGACATATGCCAAATTATAACTACAGCGAGAAAAGAAAAAAAAATAAGACGACACCGTGTACAGGGAGAGAGAGATAACAAAATGCTAACGCAACGCTGAGGCAAACGACCGACAAATGGCGGTCGGATCAGCGCCCGGGCACCCTGTCATGACGTCGTTTATCATGGCGGATACCGGCTCTCCCTACCTCAATGAAAATGACGCTGCCATTGCGCCCGTCTGCATCTGTGCTATCATCGCGCTGCTAACGGACCATCCTGCTCGTTTTCTTCTTTTCCCAGGTCCCGCTAGTGCCCACCTATCCTGCTACACTTTCAACAGTGCACCTTTCATAATTCTGTTTTCTCTTCAAAGTTCGCGAAACTAGGGCCTAAGGAAAAACTAGGGGAAAAGACAATTCACAATTCTTAAGTAAAGAAAGAAAGAAAGAAGTGAAGAAAAGACAAAAACGCTGCAACAGAGGCGAAAATGGGAAAGTGGGGGGAGGTCACATCCTGCCTCGGTTTTGTTCTCTTGAAGAAGCGCAGCAGTGAATCGCACCTTGACAGAAGAAATAGGCTTGCTGAAAGCAGCAGCGATTTGACACAAGCGGCTCTTTCTCTTTTATTTCCTGGCCCCGTCCTTTGCGTCGCACACGGAACAATGAAAGGCGCAAGCGAAGCGTTTCTTTGGTTTGTACAACCAGTTGGGCCGTACCGAAATATCGCGACTAGATGTCTCTCTTATTTTCTTCCCTTTCTCCCTGAATCCTCTACCAGGAGCCGCAAGTTCGACACGAGTGTAACAATGTGCTCTTGCCAGAGTTCCCTCTTTATTTGGGAAAAGGATGGAGGAGGGAGTAATTTTTATACATTTACTTAATGCACACTTATAACTTTTAGGAGAACAGTGGAGCACACGGTTCTTCGTCTTTGAGCGGAATGTCGCCTGCACAAACCTAATGTGGCGAATGATCTTTTTCACGGTGTTACTGTCGAATCGCCGCAGTTTTTCTTGACTTGCCACGACGCTAAACCTGCCGAAAAAAAGCTTTTCTGCAAAGCTTTAGTAGGGGCTGCGGGAACCGTCTGTTGCAACATTAAGAAACATGAAACTGCCTGCTGCAAGGTTTTGTTCAAACAGGCTGCATACTATTGTGCAGTTACTTGCAGGACGCACAGGGTATATTGCTGCCGCTTTAAGATGGTTTAGGACAATTGTATGAGAGCGCAAATGGTAGCGCCACTTGTGGTGCACTGTTCTTCATGGGACGAAACTGTACGCTTCATAGTAGGAAGTCGCGATGTCGTGAAGAATGCACCCATTTATCGAGCGATTTCCTTCAATGCGAATTTAACAGAGGTGACGCAAGTAGAACCGAAACGAAACTGGGATTTGTATGGCTGACATTGCGCTTTTGTTCTGGAAAGGTAGAGGCGTTACTGTATCATCACTTCCAACACTTGTGTGCGCTTACGTTTTGCGTGCGTGCGTGCGTGTGTGTGTGTGTGTGCGTGCGTGCGTGCGTGTGTGCGTGTGTGTGTGTGTGTGTGTGTGTGTGTGTGTGTGTGTGTGTGTGTGTGTGTGTGTGTGTGTGTGTGTGTGTGTGTGTGTGTGTGTGTGTGTGTGTGTGTGTGTGTGTGTGTGTGTGTGTGTGTGTGATTATCGTGATTGGCTGGCCCCGGTCTTACGAACCACGTTAGTGTACGAACTGTTCCGTGTATACGATTCCTGGGCGCGTAATCACAAAGCACTTCGTACTTTGAAATGGTTCTGACGCGTGAGCGCAGGCTAGTCGTAGTAACGAGAACATACTATTAGCGTTGTCAGCAAAGCGATTGAGAATTATTCTTACAGAAGAAAACGTTTGTGAATTCGGATCCTGTTGACTTTGGATGCGCAGACGGTGCTGAGCGGCAGCTGACACTAATCACCTTCACAGGCGCTGGCGGCGCCCGTTACGTGCGGTCTGAGGCAAACTCGCATTTCATTCTTCAGTGTAAACGTGCCGGCACTGGCTGTATAGGAGCAAACACATAGGATTCCATATTTTGAAGCAGGCGGCCTCGCGCCGTACTGTAGCGTCACGTTTGCGTCTTTTAAGATACAGGCCAGTGAGATGTCAGAGCAGATAATAGCGCAAAGGCGGCCGCGAGACCTTGTTTAGTGTGAGCGAATTTTAGAGCGCGGGGCGACATCAAACACATGAGCTCATTAGCGGCAGAGGTACCGCTGGCCCAGCATTGTATGTATCCATATTTAGTTTCCAATGTAAAAACGGCAAGCTAAAAATATTTTTATTTGTGGAAATTTCAGTTCCAATACGCACAACGTTCAGGCACCTCCTCGAGATCATTCGAACTTAAGAAAAAAATCAGACAGTTTGTTTTCTTTTTTTTTTGTTCATTTCAAGTCTACGCTTCGTGGTGTGCCTATGAAGCAAGTGGCCTGAAAATGCGTGTAGCCACTGTAAGCCTCAAGCAGGTGGGGAAGGTATAAGCTGCATCCGCTAATGCAATTCGCTCCCCCACTACAGTTTGCAAAACGGCGTGTCAGATATGTGGCAAGTGCACAGCACGATACTTCTCTCCATCTTGCGGGCTTCCGCAGAACTATTGCGCCAAGCTCTTGCTTTTGCTTCGAGTTGTTGAGGAATTCGACTTCGCCCTACCATCTGTTAGCCGCCTGGTTAGCTCAGATGGTAGAGTGG
Organism: Dermacentor variabilis; assembly: GCF_050947875.1. Classification (NCBI taxonomy): domain Eukaryota; kingdom Metazoa; phylum Arthropoda; class Arachnida; order Ixodida; family Ixodidae; genus Dermacentor; species Dermacentor variabilis. Next base: position 262,684,088 of record NC_134568.1, on the reverse strand, counting down.
CTTCCCCGGTAAAGCGGAAATCCCGGGTTCGTGTCCCGGATGAGTACGAATTTTTCTTCAACTGCGAGGCTTTTGTTTCGAGGAGCCCGTATGGGTTTCCTTTGTAGCAACTGCTACGATTGGTTGGATGTCTCATTTTCCCTTTATCAATTACTTAATATGAATTCTCCACCCAGTACTCTCTTCTCTCTCAATTAAAAGTAGCTCCGTCGCCCCACCATCCATGCCCTACATCTTGGTTACAAATAATCCATCGAGGGTATATTAGCAAGTCTCGGTTAAAATTATTCGAAGAAAACATGCGAAGAAAAAGCAGCAAAGTTCACTACCTTCTGTCCTCAAGTTACGAACATACTGACACTACAGAGTCTGATTCATGGTTAGTAGTTAGGCAGGTATCGCAGTTTAGAAGAAGAGCCTTCTGCGACGGGTTGCTTGAAATGTTATAAATAGGCAGTTTCTTGGCCGCTCAGCAAGGTCCTGGAGGCGCTCAAACCTTTCCTCATCAACTGAGAAATGAAACATACGATTCGTTATTTCAGTCGTTTTTAGGCGACCGTGGCGGTGCTCCAAAGCGTCAGGGTCGCGAATTCAGCTCCACATACGATGTTTCTGGGACAAGCCTCGACACAAACACGACCTTCGGTCGCGGGCCGTTTTTACTACTGACAGGTCCGAGCTCTCCCCTCTATCGAAAACAGGCAAACCCATGTTGTTTCCCTGCCATGTTGGAGGCGGAAGGATATTTCAAGGAAGACGGGGCACTGACATCATATTTATTTATTTAGTTAGTTAGTTAGTTGTTTATTTATTTATTTATTTATTCAATACTGCAGCCCCAAATGCGGGCCCAAGAAGGAGGAGGCCGAATACATGAACAGACACACACACACACACACACACACACACACACACACACACACACACACACACACACACACACACACACACACAAAGCAATGCAACGTATACAATGATCAGAAAAGAATGAAAGCGACGACTAAGTAAGATTAATGGAAAAGACACTGGGGGAATAAAACTTGACATACACTGGAACAATATCAGACGGCGCTCAAGGCATCAGGAATAAAGGCGATACGCACAAACAAGCACTTGCAACCATTCTCGCGAGAAAAAACAAGCAAGAAGCATCAGAGACAAGTTGATAAACGAGGAAACATTGCAGAATACTGAAAATAATAAATAAGGAAGCTATGGAATGTATAAAAAGAATTCACGTGCAAAATAAAAGAAGAACAGTAGCAAGGTTCGCCAACTTAGCAATACCGTTAACATGAAATACACATACGTTCGATGGAATCAGTGCTTATCAATCGCGATAATGGAAGGCTGTTCTAATCTGTTTTAGTGCGAGGGAAGAAAGGAAGCTTTAAAGGTTAGTTCGGGTGTTATAAGGCATAAAAGAATGAGCGCGATGATGCCGTGTTCGACGTTCTGTAAATGGTTTAACATAAGCCTGTGGATGGAGGGACAAAAGTTGTTTTTAAGCAAAAAAAGAGATTTCAGTCTTTGGGTTTTTCTACGTGGCTGTAGCGTCCGAATTTTATGTTGATTCATTAGGCTAGTAGGAGTCACATAGCCTATATTTCGAAAACACGAGCCTGACATCCTTACGTTGTATCATTGCTAGAGCGTTAATTAAAGTTAGTTTTCTTATAGGGATCCCACACAATGCATGCATTTTCAAGTTTCGGTCGGATGAGCTAAGTGTAAGCCAGTAACCTAGTACCAGAGGGAGCGTGCTTTAGTTTTTTCCTAAGGAGACAAAGTTTCCAGAGAGACGAGTTGCATAAGTTAGAAATGTGGCTATTCCAGCTGAGGCCACATGTTATTGTGATTCCAGGGTATTTATATTGGCTCACTTTGGTGAGCGGTTTAGAACCTAGGTTATAGACAAACGACATTTTATTGAATTTTTTTTTCTTATGGACATGTAAATAGTCTTTTTCCCGTTCAATTTCATGCCCCAGCGTCTGCACCAGGAAAGAATGTTTCGAAGGTCAGTGTTAAGCATTAATAGATCTTCGTGGCAAGTAACCTCGTTAAAGAACACACAATCGTCAGCAAATAGTCTAACTTGAACAGGGTGATAATTTCGATAAAGATTCATTTATGTATATTACAAATAGTAAAGGTCTGTCGGTCTGTCTGTGAAAATAATTATTGCAGTGCTCCGCAATATGTTGCGTGTACAATCTGGTCAACTGACTTGGTTTCCTTGCTGAGAAAAGCCCAAAATTATAGGGGTGCCATTCGAATGAGATTTAGCAATGCATGGTGAAAACACCAACGCTTAGCTTGCCGTACTTCTTGGTTTGGCTTATTTTGTATTTCGTGAATTGAAACACGTGAAGCACATCGTCGTGTTAAGCGCTTGGCTTTTCTCCTGAGTTGCAAGATCTCTCTCGTTATTCAGAAAGTAGTCTTAAAAGTCTTTTTTTTTAGTTTTATTCAGAATAAAGTTGTTGTAAGTGAATAATTTATTTAATTTCATCCCAAAGCACAGTAGCATTGCTGCTCTGAAAATTACCAAGGCACAGTTCAAGATAATCCAAGGCACTTCCGTCTCTGGCACGACATAAATGTTTAACAGTGGTTGCTTTGCGTTTTCTGGTGTTAAGAACTTCCAAAGAACAAGAAAGTTATACCAGATTATGATCGGAAATTCCAGGTTCAACCGAAACAAAGAAGTTCTCTAGTGAACGACTCACAAAAACGAGGTAGAGTGTGGTCGTTGACGTACCATGGGTGCGCGTTGGCTGTTTAACAACCTGCTGTAGATTGTGAGACGGAATGATGTCATATAAGTAAGCCCAAATGTAAATTATTCCCGGCGCAGAAAAACCCGTTCCCCCAATGTGGCAAATCAAACTCGCGCTAAGTAGTACCTTTCTGAATGACACCATATGATCTAGCGATAACGAAAGAATTCAGGGGGCGAGTCAGGTGCTCGTTAAAAGGTAAATAGCAAAAATGATTTATCCCAGCAAGAAAGCATTACTGTAACAGATTTCAAGCCATCGGCCTGACGAAACAGAGTAGCGGATATAGTTTCTTTTATCAAAACAGATACCCCATCCCCTCCAGTACACATGTCACGGCGACACGCTCGGTAAGACGGAGGAAACACAACTGCACCTTCATTATTGTCATGCAGCCATGTTTCTGCTATCACAACTACATGGGGACTGTAACCCATGATACTTGCCTCAAGGCTATTTGATTTATTAACGACACTGCAGACGTTGATGTTTAAAACTCTCAGTTCTTTGGAACCAGGGGAAGTGTCAGCAGAAGCAGGTGAAATGTTTTTTCGAAGTACTTTGATGATTGCCAGTCTTTATCCTCAAGTTCGTGCTGTCATCCTATGTGAATAGCTCATCGTTGACACGCACCTTACCATTACTTAAACTCTCTTGCCTTGTTCTTTTTCACACTTAGCCCCATCCCACCGGAGTTTTCATTTCCTCAATGTGCAGCGCGAATAATCGTTTTGAACCGATATTCGACTACCCTCAAGAACGTTTATATTTAAGAATATGTTCACTGTCATGCCCCGAAATACAATCCCAACGGTCCTCAGCTTGGTGCGAAGAAGCGGCAGGCGTTTTCAGAAGGGGGGCTTCACCTGCAGAGGGCACAGTGAGCGGGGAAGCATGCTAGCATGGCAAGCTCCTCCAGCAACGAGAGCCTTTCTCGGTCAAGCGAGCGCACAGATTCAGACTGAGGAGGCGCGCTCGTGCTGAACCTTCCCCGCGCAGCCGTGCCTCCTCCTCGCCCGGAGGGGCCACTTCGCCTATCAGGAACGAGATTCCCCCAAGAGGCGTCAAACAGCAGCCGGCGCAAGGAAGCGATGGGGGCGCCAAGCTAAACTGGATTGTCAACTAGAGCGTCGGTCTTCGTCGCCTCTCCTAAAGGGGAGAGCTGCGGCGGCGACGCGGCCGGCGATGCTTGGTCGTTAGTCCTATCTAAAGCGGCGATACTTTCACAGATTTACGCAGACAAAAGGGCTGACACGAGGAAGCTGTAGTCCGAATTCTTGATCAGGCTGAATGATACGTTTTGTGCGGGCACGTTCCTTGCAGCTGGCGCATCAAACAAGATGCACTTTCTCGCATTAAAAAAAAGGAACAAAGGTGCATATGACTCTCGAATCCTTGGGCGTCACCATTAAATAATAATTATTATTATAACACTAATAATCAATCAATGTTTTCTTGCGTGCTCTGGAGCAACCGTATAGGTCTAAATGCACGGAGAAAAACAAAAAGATAAAAAGCGAAAACTACGGCCAAAACTCACAGGATAGAAATACAATTTTAAATAAGAAACGATAAGGATAAACGGGTACATAAGGAGCAACAGTCAAAATTAGATACATTATACATTACACACATATATGAAAGAAGAGAGAAACAATGAGAACAGAGATATCCGGATGGAAAAAATAACAGTTATATATTTTGAATGCTGTGGAGAGGCAAATGTCTGCTGAAGAAGAAGAAGAACTTCCCTTAGCCGAGACCTTTATTGTCACTTTTAAATTTTCTAGTTCAATTCCCTGAACTCATTATTTGTGCTTACAACCACGGGATTATTGGCCCAACGCCCTTTGAGGTTAGGTGGCACGTTTTGAAGGCTCATAGTTATCATCAGCCGAGGCACATTCTACTCCTTCTCCCTTATTCAGATAACGTTTAGCAACACTAAAAACCATCAAATCAAACTAATGTCGAGTGGGCAAAGTTCGACGTACAACGCGTGCCTTGATCGCACTGTTAAGCGGTTGCTCCACCGCTTAACACAACAGATGGGGACGCAGACACATCACGCCCCACTGCGACGAACAGCAAAGTCTTCGAAGATTTCTCTTGCTAGCGATATGTCCTCAGGATGCGCGCACTTTCACAATTTGGTTCACACCCGCACTTAGCACAGTGGATGGCCATATTGTTGCCTGTTTTCACTATCACTTGTGCGCATAGGAACGCCAAAAAAATTTTCCTTTTGTAACTGGTAGTTTGGTATCATCTCGGTCGCTGTAGTACTACGCGGGGACAACCAACTGCGGTCGTTATCTGTTTGTGATTTTTTTTTTTCTTCAGGAAACGCAGCCTACGAAAAAGCCGCTCGAACGAAGTGAATCTGGCCCGCTACAAGCCTTCAACGTATCCCGACAAGTGTACGTGATTCGAACTTGTAGCAGTAACACGCCTCCTTGTGCCGGCGAGAATGAATATCGGAAATCGTGAAACCTTCCCCCCCGTGCGCCACTAATGAACCAGCGTGGTGGCGTCTTGTCCAGAGAGATTGCTCAATGGATGCACGGCCTTCACTTGCGTAGTAGTGAGCGCAGAAAGCCGTGAGACTGTGAATCATTGTTCCTGTACAACGTCAAATCGAAGAATGCGATGTGGGTGACACGTGCTGCAGCCTCGAATCGAGGACGAAGGTGTTAAACTCCGTGAAATACAGTGTGGAAAGTGCAGAAGAGCTATAGACAAGTAGGCTGTTAGCAGACGTTCCGTTCCGTTAATCCATTGATCGGGGAGAAAACTCATAAAAATCTTGTGATACGCGAACTTAAAGACGGGTGACACTGCATGAGAATGTTTGATGAGAATTAGCAGGCTTACTAATACTTTTCACTCATTGAATCATACAGGAAACGGTCATTGTAAAAAACTCATTCCTGCTAAAAAAAAGAAAAAAAAAACTGAAGGCGTGACCATTTAATGCACTCAAGTTATCTTCACATCGTTTTGAGCACGATAACTTTTTTAATTGTATTGTGGAAAAAGTACTGTAGAAAGAAATATGAGACGTTATTTAGCAAATACCTGAACTAAAAAGTGCACGCCATTGCCTGTCGCGTAGTCAACGCTAAAGCGAAAATTTTATTGACAAAAGAACATCAAGGACATGCATGTCAACAGTGAAGTACGACATTATAAGGAAAGCTGTGTCAGTCGAAGTTTATTGACAATTTAAGTTCCGGCGCTATAAACATCGAAGGCAAAAAGACCGAAGCACGCAGAACAAGCACTGCCGTGAAAGTTACAAAACTCCTTCTCTCCTTTCTTGGCGCTGCTCCGATACTCAGGAAACATTACATGCTACGAGCGGACGCGGACTCCCTGACAAACACTGCATAAATACCAAACTATAAAATTTCCCTGAAAACTAGGAATTTTCGATATGTCATTCTACGGATAACTCCATATTCGCAGTTATAAACACTGCTTAGAACCTGCAAACCGCTACGCTCTTCAGCTTTCTTCAAAATTGTTTCATGGTCGCTCATTTTTCTCACGACCAATGCAGCCTTGCACACAGTCCCACATCGCAGCTCGCGAACTTCTGTCGAATGCTATTCTGCTCGAGAAGTTGCTGGGAGAGAGCAAGAGAATATGAAGAGGGGAAAGAAGGGAAGTTAACCAGAAAAGCGTCCAGTTGGGCTACTCTGAACAAAGCAAAGGGGAGAAAGGAATAGAAAGATGAGAGAAGGTTTTTTGAATGCGTGCTCAACTTAAACTGCGTCTGAAACCGGGGTTTAGATTCCACACGCGGAAAATGAATAACCTGACCATGATATCGGACAGCCTGTCTTTCTGCTTTCCTTTTTGTTTTTCGATTATATCTTACGGTGCATCTTCGGGACGTCGATAGCTCGGTCTCGCTGAGTCGTCACCCGTGTACCACAGTTCCAGAGAAAGAGAGAGAGAGAGAGAGAGAAAAGGAAGAAGAGACATGCGAGCAACAAAGTTTTGGCGGGTCACGTAAGCAGCATTCGGCATCCACCGGGTCACATCGAGTTCTTGTTACGACGTCGATCGCGGCGGAAACGAGATCTGGCGGAAGATGGGGCATCGCGCCGTCGGCCATTAACGAAGTTTGGCCGCTATCCGGTTTCTATCTTTCCGCTGAGCTCTCCGGCGTTGGGGGCGGCCGCCCCTCGAGCCGGCCCCAGCCCGAGCGAGGCATCAGCAGCAGCGGCGGCGGCTGCCGGGAAGGCGGGGAAGGGGGGGGGGAGGGATCGGTGCGCGCGGCTGCCGGCCAAGGGCCGGAACGGTAATTAAAGCCTCCTGTAATGATGCCCGAGGGGGATTAATGACGCAGATAACACGGCCGATAAAGCCACGCGCGAAAATAGTAAAACGGCCTCCGTACCATGCGGCCCGTCCGCGTATCCCAAAGTGAAGAGAGGACCGCAAAAAGAGAAAAGAAACGGCAGCCGAGGCAAATGAAAGCCCCGCGCGAGAAGAGACGCGCTGCACCGAAAGAGAAAAGATCAGCGGGTACCACGCGCTCCGGCTCTCGGGTCAGAGTTGCAGATCAAGGACGCCTTCCTTCCCTCATTTTCCCCAGCACCGTTAGCGCTCAGCCCCCAGCGCCAAAACCCTGCCTGGAGCGCTTCTACCCGCACGAAACCTTCTGCACGCGAGCGCGCTTTATAAGCGGCGAAGCCTGCTTTTGGGATGCCGCCCAATGGAGTACTGCGTGTACAATTCTCGGTCATTTAATGAAAATAGCCTCGAGAGACCAAAAAAGTCGCAGTTTCGCCCGAAAGGCGAAGCATCGATTGCGCGAGTAAATGAGTAGACAGCTATACGAAGAAGGGATAGTACCTTTATCAGCCGTGTAAACTTGGAAACATTCGCTTACTAACTCAATTAACGAACATGGTGTCAGCGCGCACAAGCAAACACGAACGCATCACACTCGATGAGCGCGGACACTCGCTGTCAAAACGCTGGTGTGAGCAAGCGCGGCAGCAGCAGCGAGCGAAGTGACATTGTCTATTGCTTCAACACAAGAGCGGCGAGAACACAGCGCGCACAAAGGTATGTGCGCAGATCCTGCAGATCCCTTTCCAGATACGGCGCGCCCGACCGCGCTCGACCGCGCGCACTTGTTGGCGGAATCGAAGCCGCCGCACCTCGCCCCTGCGCTGCCTCCCCACTTTTCTCCATATATGGCGCTCGAGATTGAGTAGAGATCGTCAGTTCCCCTTGCACCCGGTTGCGAAATGCGCAGTTACTGCCGAAGCGGAACGCCACCCCCTCTCCCGCCCTCCCACCCCCCTACAGCCTTTCCCGTGACGGAAGACTGCGTATTTGCTCTCCGCCTTCCTCCCTGAGCGCGCCAGATTGAGCGGCTATCGTCGCATTACCCTCGCAAGCTTTCACTCGCACATACAGCATACGACGCGCGGCGACGGTGTCATCGCCCTTGGGCTTTATACGGGACCTCATGGTGATGCCGGACGGCGACGCCGAGGGCAGAAACGCGCCTGGAGTATCCATACGATTGTCATTGCAATAAAAGTAGGATTACTAAAGTGGGGCGGCGACAAAAGTTGTTGAAGGCATCAATCGCGCGCAGAGAGCGGAAAAAAAAAAGCACTGTATGCTTTGATATGATTTAGCTCAGCTGATTTTCTCTATCGAATATTTCAACCGTGGTTTATTAGATAAATGCTTGGTATATGACTTTGATGGCATTGTGTATGCGCAGGCGGTGCTCAGACACAGTTAAATAGCTCACTCGCGCCCACACGAATAGTTCGTCTTACTGGGAACCTCAATAGCGCTAAAGATAAGATAGGGACAAACGTAGAGACGACAACACATGGTGATTGCCAGTATGACAGACCGAGTAAACCGAATAAATGCATTGGTCAATTTAATCTTAAGTCCCTGCCTCTTCCTGCGGACACAATACAGACTATTTTGTACCTGATTTGTAGCGTCAACACAAGGCAAGTAAATCACAATAAGTATATATAGTAGATAGTTCACCAGAAGGGAAATAGGTCAATTCATTTAGTCGTGTTGAATAGCAAAGAACACATTTATGAGGTTCACTTTAAGCGCCTTCTATAGAAGTTTCCCTTATCTGGAGCTTTCCCTTTCTTTTCATCGCAGCATACGTCGTGATCGAATGAAATTGACAAAAGGAAGAGAAGACAAACCTAAGTAGGGTGACATAATCATATATATAATTATGGGGTTTTACGTGCCAAAACCACTTTCTGATCATGAGGCACGCCGTAGTGGGGGGACTCCGGAAATTTCGACCACCTGGGGTTCTTTAACGTGCACCTAAATCTAAGTACACGGGTGTTTTCGCATTTCGTCCCCATCGAAATGCGGCCGCCGTGGCCGGGATTCGATCCCGCGACCTCGTGCTCAGCAGCCTAACACCATAGCCACTGAGCAACCACGGCGGGTGACATGATCATAGCACACCCATTAAAAGAAAGAGTTCTAAGAGATTGAAGTTATCAAGTAGAGAGTGTGTATTACTATTATTACTTGGTTTGAAAACATATACAAATGAAAGAAAGAAAAAGCGAAGATCAGGCTGGCAACTGCCACCGGAAGGGGCACAACGCTCGCCTGCTCTTCGGGATGGAGCGCCCAGAAATAATCGCGGAAGATTGGAAGCAGGTAAGGAAAGAAAAGAAGGAGCAAGACCACAGATGAAAAATACTAACAATGACAAAGCAGAGTACGGCAGGCGGAACATCCCGGAGATCGCACGAATTATAATATGGTAATAATAAAAAAACGTCCGATGTATCGCCTCTAGCAAAAAAAAAAATTAAATAAATAAATAAATAAATAAATAGAAGAAAGAAATACATTATACACTGGAAGTCAAGTCTGGAGGTCGCTAAGTATAAATGGAACAAGCTGACATTCTGCTTAACCAAATTGTGAATAAAACAGTAGAAGCCTCAAATGCCCGACACGCGCAATACCTTCGCAAGCTCGTCGACACCAGTGCTGTGCTAAGTTTAGCACCATGCCGCATACGTTTTTTTCTTTCTTCATTTTTCTTACTATGCTTTTTCTTTATTAATTGAGATGAAAAGCTTACGTGACCGAGGGACCGGGTTTTCGGACGAAAACGCAACTGGGCACAGGTGGGATACGAACCCACGTTCTTTGATTACGCGTGCGATCCTCTTACCAATTGAGGTGCCATGGCGCCTTTTTCCCGTCCACTTTTCTGGATACACAGGTATGTGAACTAGAGCTATCGCTGGGAGTGATGGCTAGTGCTACTACCACTTACGACCTTAGCGGTCGGATGTAGATTACCTTAGATGGTCACTTGGGAGAACACTTCAAGGGTGAAATCTAGCATACATTTAGGCCGGTCCAGCCTAAACGTCCGAAACACATTTGTTGTGTTTTTCAACGGGGATTGCTGCACACACACACACACACACACACACACACACACACACACACACACACACACACACACACACACACACACACACACACACACACACACATATATATATATATATATATATATATATATATATATATATATATATATATATATATATGAAGAAAAAGAGTACGACGTACGTTCAATAAGCACAGTATATTTGACTGACGTTTCGGCTGGTGGACCAGCCGGAACGTCAGTCAAATATACTGTGCTTATTGAACTTACGTCGAACTATTTTTCTTCATTTTACTACCGGGGCCAGAGCGATTTCCTCATATATATATATATATATATAATTTTTTTATCCGTCACCATACAGTGACACTCAGCTTTTTGACCTGTGTGTCCCTGTATGGTGCATGCGGAACCCTCAACTTTTTCTCGGAGAAGTAGACGCCAACTAAAAAACAAAAAATTCTTGAACGAAATTAAACAAGGCGAGCGGTAATGGGCATACTGGTAATGTTCCCTCGGTGTGCTCCGAATATGGGGACTCCTCGCAGGGAGCAAAACGAAGGAAATGCAGAGGGCAGCCCATGAAGGTAATGGGGAATGTAGGCGCATTCACTCCCTCTTTGCTCACCTCTACGACCCCTCCTCCCCTCGGCCGCAATTTTTTGCCCTGTATTCTTACGATTTCCTGTCCCTACCTTCGAGTCTGGACCGAAACAAACAAAAATGAAAAACAAAGAAAAGAATGCACATAAGCGAGAAAGAAAAGCGAACAAAAAGCATCCCCGGGTTACAAATTTGGGAGTCAGTTTGGATGGTTGGTTGGCGAGTCTGGTCGACATTATACTCCACTTCCGAGCTTAATCTGCTGCATTCATCCCGGCAGTGCGAGCGATAGACGCGAATCGCAGGGTTCACGAAAAGAAAGGAGGGTACGCACGGGAACAGGCGCTGGCTCAAAAATATGCCAATAACAAATGACTCACCGTGGGCACATCACCAGACCAGACACACGCTATACGATGGGTAGTCTAACGTGCGCCTCCAGCTGAAGCGAATGGAAGCAACGTGCCAAGTAAAATACCGGGCGGGTCTCGCGCCAGGGGAGGCGAAAGAGAAAGGGAAATAAATAGAGAAGTGCAGCAGAAGAAAGCATTGAAAAAAAATGAAAGGGAGAGAAGTGAGGATCTATTGATAGGAATTGAAAAGCAGCTTGGCCGTACTTGCACAGCAGGGCGCAAGTGAGCAACGCACCGTTCATAAGTTCTTTTTCTGTGTATATATCCCCATCAACCTAGGTCGCAGGGTGAATTTTGATCCCGAACCACGGGCACTTCAATTTGCGGGGAAAGGACCGTTACTACACGCTGTGAAGAGGGGAACCTCTTCCTTCTCTGTCCTCGTCTATCGCGCTACTCCCTGCTATTTGCTTCTCTTTATTTCATTCTCCTTCCTTCCTTCATTCTTTTCCGCTTCTCAGTTCGGTCACCCACACATCTTCTACAATGAAACAACCATACGAAAGCACAGCAGAAGAATGTAGTACCAGTAGTAAACGAAATAGAAATATATAAAAAAAATAAACAGTAAGAGGTTTCGCGCAGCAACACAAACCAAACGTATGACCTGCCGAGCATAGTTCAGAACATTCAAAGGGACGCGGTGCTGGCCCGTGGCATTCCGAAATAGCCTCCGCCCATCGCATCTGGATCGGATTGTCGCGTGATGTATGGCGCTTTCTTTGATGCCGCGCTACCGTCGCGCGGACCCGACCCGCTCAAAAGCGGTCCGGGGTTCGAGGTCGGGATCTTTAAACTCCGTGCTGAATATCGTTTCGGGCCGCGCACAGTACATGGGTGCCGAGACCGCCGCAGACGCGTGCTCACTGGCCGGTGCTAGACAGCGAACAAGCTCGGCGCAAGTTTTGCCGCTCGCGTGCATTTTTTGTTCCTTCAGCGAAGCTGTCGCAATGCGGACGCGATGTACTCGAGACAGAGCTTTGTTTGCACTTTCGACAGAGCGTTCTTCTCTTGCTGTCGCGCAGAAATTCTAAGCGCTGAAGGCACGCTGGAACCTGTCTCTTTGCTTTTGTCATCAATTGACGTGCTTCTTTTCGCTTTTGTGTTGAGCCACGAAAGGCTTCTTCGATCTGTTGCAAGCACTTTCGGTGGGCGCGTCCACCGTTCAGTAAAAGTCATGCGGAATCTAATGAAACACGTTGCGAATTCATTCAAATTCAGCGCAAGTCATAAGTTCACCAGAAGGGATAATAAGAGAAAGCTCTCTAGAGTTGAGCTTTCTTACGTGACAAAACATCTTGTAAGCATGCATCTCAGAGGAAACAACGAATTGAAATTCCTTGGACAAACAGGGAGCTTAAGGTACGCACCGCCAAGGTGTACACTACTAATGTGCGCACCACTAAGGCATACGCTGGTCGATATAACAGCAGTCCTGTATAGACCACCTGCAGCGTACGGAACACACGGTCCTTATTTCTCTTCAGTCTTCTGTTAGGCTATTTCATTTTTGTCTGTGGCCGTATTCAAAAAGCACGTCCTTTGTATGGGAACAGTTAGTCATTTGTCGACGTCTCGACTGTCATGCTCACTTGGCCCAATTCGCAGCTGATCGTTGCAACGAACTTCCCTCACGTACCAGTATCCAAGTAAATTCGGGCTTTGGGTGGGGGACCCCTTCGCTCGTATGTGTTACGACAACAAAATTTTGTCGGTCAATAACTTTGAAGAGTCGACATGATGTAAAAACTGAACAGAAGTTAAGTCAGTATGAAAAATATGAGAAACACCGAAAGGTAAATAAAGAAGCTGAATAATAAGTAATAATTACGTCCCGTGCGCCAATCAAAAACATTGTTTCTGCGAAACATGAAATGGCAATCACACACACACACAAAAAAAAAACGAACTAAAATACATTACGCAAGACTTCCCATGCACATGCACCAAAGAAACAACGGTATTTAACTACGAGGACGACATTATACAAACCCCAAAACCGGATATATAAGCGTAGCATATAGTTATTCACCACCGAGCTCGCATTCGCTGCCTTGAACTGGTCCTTATGAACACAAAATTAATTATCGTAGGAGGCGTCCGCTAAATATACGCCCTCGAGAAATCACTCGTAATTAAAAATGATCGTTCGCCCTTATATATTGATCTTTAGTAGCGCACTATACGGTCTCCTCAAAATGTGTACGCAGGAATGTACGACGAGTTTTCTGTCAAAACAGCAGTTGCGTAAAAAGGACGAGCCGTGACAAACGTTTCGGTTACACGGCAGAGAAGTATACATGCTTCGGGAATAATTATTTAGAGTAGAGATTCGATTAGGCAGCAATGTGACAGAATAGCCGTGGCACTCGGGCAGTGAGCGGAGGAAGAAGGAAAACGGGGCGACAAAGAAAAAAAAAAGAAGAAAAAAAGTAAGAAAAATAAACTATAGGCGTCAGTAGGCGAGATAGGGAAGCGAGAGCGTCAGCGCATGCGAGTAGCAGCGCTCACTGCAAGTTCGGTTTGACAGAGGAACGACGAACACAAATACGAAGCGTTCGCGTCGGGCCAGAAGACAAAGACGCTCGTCCCGTTCGAATGAAAAAAAAAAAGGAAAGAAAGAGACGGGAAATAAAGGGAAGCCAGAACGAGGGTCGGGCGACTCCACTGAAAAATACCAGGAAAGAGAGAGGCCGCCGGGAGTGGTGGGCACCGACAAACAAAAGGAAAGGACGAAAACAAAAGGGGCGCCGCAGGAAAGGGGAACATGTTAGCTAGCAATCCTCCGATGAAGACAGGCAAGAAGTAAAAAAAAAAAAAAACAGCAGCATTCTCGAGTGCCTTTTGTTTCGTTCGGCGCTCGTCGTCCCGAGACTTCTTTGTTCTCCGAGCTTGCTATTCTCCAGGAACCGCAGGCTGCAGATATATCTCGCGAGGCGGCGGCATCATGTCGTCCCCCGCGTAGTTTCCTTCGCTGCCTGCGTTATAGAAGCGCGAGCGCCTTGCGGATTTGCGCGCCTATCGCGGAGGCTCTCGCGCTTTTCCACGCTGCGATTCCTCGTCATTGAGGTGTCACTTTACCAGATGGCGTGTAACACGATGCGGGCGCGCCCCCACATGCGGGCGACGGACGCCGGACACGGCTGCGGTATAGCGGCGGCCTCGCGAATCCCGTGCGGTACATACATGTCCTCTCCGCGAAATGAAAGAAGGTAAAAAAAGACGAAATAGCACGGCAAGCAAGAATTGTGCCAGTATGACTTCATGTATCACCTATTTTATTAGCAGGAAACCCTAGCCACATTTTTTTCCTCTCTCTCTCTTCTGTGTGTAATGTGATAACGATTTGTACCGGTGTCACACGGGCACCCACGAACTCCTTTAGGATAAGGGAGCGTGAGACTTCCTAAAAGGGAGTTCCACCTCAGGGAAGTTGTGGTCGTGTCACACGGCCAATAACGAGGTTTTAAAGGTAGCCGCCAGAGGCGCATGCAGCGGTGTTTGTTTTTTGTACAAGTACAAGAATGTAACTTCTAATTACGCTCGTAGCTATTATAATTAATGCTCCTTCCATAACAATGTTATTCAACGTATATGATGCGAAAGACACACACCTCATTAAGAATCGAAGTGCGCTCGCTAAACGTAGCATTTGCTGACAGCAACATTAGCCACCCTGTGCTTATGTGTGGTTTCCTTTGCGGCGCGGCTAGCCGCCATAGCGTGGCGAGTAGGCTCTGCGTTCTACTACCCGAACTTCCGCAAACTATACTCAAAACGCAACATTTCGTGCACGGTGGCCTCGCAGGCTTCCCTTTTATTTTGTCTGCTTTGCCACGGTGTCATTCATGAGGGACCACACCGACCACTGCACGACCAGCACGACCCGAACCCGACACGAAACCGACGCGAGCGGGTCGAGTCGGTGATAGAGGTGACGGAGCCCGACGTCACCACGTTTGCACGAACTTGCCTCTGACGAGTCCGGACAACGACGGCACACAGCGTCGAGCCGAGACATCAACACGTTCGAACTGGGCTTGCGGTTCCCCACTGCCGTCTGCAACAGTTCTATTTCGTGGGTCTTATCATTACGATGAGGTTGCACTGCCCGGTGCCTTGTCTTGGCCTTTAACCTGACACTATTCGTGCTCCTGGCGCATAAATAGCAACGTCCCAGCGTTCCCGCGCAAGTCTCGGCGTGGTGAGCCGGACCCGTGCGCGTTCACATGCACGCTACAAACGGGTCGGGCTGGTTCAACCTACCCATTGCACTCGGGCTGACTCAGCCGGACCCGACGCTTGTCCGACCGACTAGCGTTTACATGGACTCGACAGGCATATTCCAGCCAGACAAGCCGACTGGACCCGATTCTGTAGGGTTCGTGTAAACGCCCTGAAAGACGAGAAAGGCGTACGTGGCCAAGCGGCCTTGGTCGAGAGTATTGTGCAGCAGCAAGCATAACTGCTGCGTAATTGTGCTTGAACTTTCATTTAATTCAAGAGAAGTCTTCTAAACACACGCAACATTAATTTTAATGCAAACAATAATTAAATTATCAGCTTTACAAGAAGTATGGGAGAGTACTCTCTTCAGCCGCCGGGGGAGATCGCCGATCTCCCTTGACCAAAAGCTCCATTAAACTCCCTCAGCGGAAGGGCGACCATGTGACACCAAGTGCATCTCCCTCGAAATAAAGGCGACGCAGGTAAAAAGAGTTTGCGGGTGCCAGTGTGGCAGAGATGTTACTCTTCGATAGTTGGCCAGAAGGAAGCATGGTGACAAACAATAAATCCGCTGATCCCCCAACAAATTACCATGAGCCTACTGCTCACAACACTAGCTGCTTTATTCAGCTGCATCATATATATATATATATATATATATATATATATATATATATATATATAACTCATTCAAGGCGACAAGACTTTCATCGGTCTCAGTAGTGGTTGAAGTGGGCAGCCCGTGAGGAAAGCATGCTATGGGACTGTCTTCCATGTTTCTGCGTCGTCGCTGAACGTTTTCTTTCGAGCGCTTGGAGGTGACCTCTTGAGGTACTGCTCTATTTTCCTAGGAAGCGCAAAATTTACATCTCTTCGTCGCCCATCTAGCCCGCACGTCGACGGCTGCACTCACCACCGAGCCGACGTCTCCCAGCGAGCGGTGTGAGGGCGTCGTAAAGCGTTCGCCCCATAAAGTGCGACCAACTCTACGCATCCGCACTGCGTGTGCAGAGAGGCTCAGCAGAGACCTGGGCCGCACCACACAAGGCAACATCCGACGCTCGCACATGGCCCATGCGTGCTTCGGTAAAACTAGCGAAGCCGGCAAGATAGCATCGGCATTGGCGGCGAGGCTGGATTTTTAATGAGACGTGCAGTTAGAGGGCTCGAGTGAAGTACATACTCACCTCTCCCCCCCCCCCCAACACACACGCACACACACAGAAAAAGAGAGAGAGATATAGTTTTTGTTTGAGCGAAGCACGGTGGATGATTCTAGATAATAGAGACACGAGCACACGGCGACCTTAGTGTTGCTGGGATTGGTCGCGTTCGTTACGTCAAGTTTAGAGCATAAGGTGCAATGCACAAAAGGCTGCGGGTGCTTTCTTCTCAACCAAGGCATGTTGTAATTTCTATTCATTATTATTTCTAATTCATTCCATTTCTTTTTTCAGAAGGTGACCAACAGCTCCAGTTTGTTCGTGGTTTAAGAATAATTTGTGATCCGCAGTGTTACTGAGATGTCCGATCATGACAGCCAGCCTACAACAAACGTTCCTAGAAACAAGTAAGACCGAACGCAAACTGATATAACGCTGACATGGAAGAGGTTGGAACTTAAGCTGTCCTATACGAGCTCTGCCTTCTCTGTAATTATCGCTCGACCTTGCTTCAAACCCGTTAGAGAAAAAAAAAAAACAGTTTACATGTATTCGAATAAATATGGTGCTTTCAATTTTCAGCAATGCATGGTGGCCACTGTATGCCTATAGTAAAAACAAAACCAACAGCTAGCCCGACTAATAGTCCGTGGTAAATTGCAGCCAAGATTTGTTCATCAAGTCCAACCTTAACATATGACGGTTAAGGACCAGGACCGTTTAGAGGTAGCAAACGGAGATGTAATGCGAACCGTCACCTGACTTCCACGCTCCACCCATATTCCTATTATTCAGGAGGAAGCAGGCCTCAACCAGTTAGATCAATTAGTTCATCAGCGTCGCTCGTCCCGTCGTCTCAAGCTTTCAGCTTGTCCAGCAGTTCAAGCTGTACACATTTACATGGGCAACACACAAATACTCCATCGCGCAGCCATGCCAACCTACCACAATGGTGGCGCAGGTAACTAACAAACTGTAAGCATCTTGGTCACAACAGCAGTCCATGTCCGCCATCGAATCCACAGCTGATACTTGCGAGTAAAGACAGCGGAGTAGTCCAGGCTTTTGCCGATGCCAGTGTCACCGGCCAGGTAGTTGCTACTGCCCTAACCTGTCCTGCCCTAATCATGTCTCAAACATATGCCACTATCACACTATCACTATCGCTATCACACTATCACTGTCACTATGACACTATCGAAGAAGCAATCGTAGAGGCATTGAAAACATCCATCTGCTCGCTTACAAGGTCAGCAAGGCGAACACATTTGGACATGGAACTGGAGAGGCTGCGTGCGGCACGCCGACAGGCGGAGAGG
Organism: Dermacentor variabilis; assembly: GCF_050947875.1. Lineage (NCBI taxonomy): Eukaryota > Metazoa > Arthropoda > Arachnida > Ixodida > Ixodidae > Dermacentor > Dermacentor variabilis. The sequence goes on along the minus strand of NC_134568.1, from coordinate 262,666,136 downwards.
AGGGATCGGCGCACGGAGTCTGTCTTGGATCTGAGGGCTTCACGACGCATTCAGAAGAAAGTCCAGCGTCGTATGCATAAATTGGAAGACAAGCGATGGAAAACTTTCTGTCAGTCGCTTGATCCCAGAAAATCGCTCCCGTACATACGGAGAACTGTTCGCGGTCTTCGCTCATCTGCGCCTCAAAGGAAGCCCTTTGCTGCTCTGGCCCTCTACCAACTCCGCTCGGAACTTCAAGTGGCTGAAGAGTTCTGTGCACGGGTTGCTGGGTCCGAGGCCATCAATACTGACGCAGCATTAAATGACATCTTTGATGCACGTGTACCAGAAATGAACGTGCTATTATTCTCACTCGAAGAGCTCGATGCTGCGTTGGCGACTTGCAGGCGTTCTTCGTCACCAGGACCTGATGGCATCACGTATGCCGCCCTATGCCACCTTGGACGTGACGCACGTGATGAGCTGCTCAACTACTACAATGAGTCTTGGCAGAACAGCGCCGTTCCTAAACAATGGAAATCGAGCCGCTTGATCCCCATTCTGAAACCTGGAAAGTCAGCGCTTGAGATCTCATCATATCGTCCGATTGCTTTCGAGCTGCGTCAGCAAAGTGATGGAAAGAATGATTCTTGTTCGCTTGGAATGGTACCTAGAGCGAGTCAACATCTATCCGGACACCATGACAGGCTTTCGTCGAGGTCGCTCGTCCATCGACAACGTCATTGACATCATAACCTGGGTCCAAAATCAAAAAAAGCCTCAAGCGCCTATCTACAGCACTTTTTCTAGATATAAAAGGAGCATATGACAACGTCTCCCATATGAGGCCATACTGAACTCACTTGAGGTTTTTGGAGTTGGTGGCCGGATATATCAATGGATTCGGGACTATTTGACTGAGAGGCGATTTTTCTTAAAGACAGAAGACGGCCCAACTTCAGATCATTACACCTGCCGTGGTGTGCCGCAGGGTGGAGTGTTGAGCCCTATTTTGTTCAACCTCGTCCTGGTAGGACTAGCGGAGTACCTACCACAGACAGTTCATGTCTCAATATACGCCGACGACATTTGCATCTGGGCCTCTGCGGTGACTCGCCCTCAGCTAAGAGCCAGGCTTCAGCGGGCGGCAACCATGACGGCGTCTTATCTTTGAGAACAAGGCCTCAGTGTGTCTACTGAAAAGTGTGCCTTACTTGGTTTTACGCGCAAATAAATGTCATTGTATCCTGTTTCCATCAATGGTCAAGCTGTGTCTTATGTTAAGACGCATCGCTTTCTGGGCGTCATCATTGACCACAACCCCTCGTGGAGCCCTCACTGCGTCTATCTGAAGAAGTTAGTCGCCATTGCTCAGGTCTTCAAATTTCTCTGCGGGAAAAACTGGAGTACACCAGTCCATTCTATGATGCAGCTGTACAGGGTATTGTTTCTCGGACTCCTACGTTACAGTCTACCAGTTTTGTCAAATGCGTGCAAGACGAACTTTCGCGCCCTGGAGAGCATACAAGGTAAAGCCCTACGCACATGTTTAGGGCTGCCTCGGTGCCCCTCAACAGCAGCAACAATTGCCATCGCGGGAGACCATATAATCCAGACACATGTAGCTGTCGACTCTATCAGCGCGCACATTCGCCATCTGTCAAGGATCCCCGACCATCATTTGGCCTGCCTACCAGCCGAGAGACCTCAAGCGACCTTTTCATGAGTGATTAGCGCTCATCAAGAGTGCATACCGACATCTTTCACACCGGCGGCGAAGCCTTCATCTCCCCTGTGGTGCCTGCGACAGTCCAATCATCCAGCGCCGGCTCTGAAGCAACTTAGGCTCCTATTACTGCACCAGACGTATCATGACCACATTCATATATATACCGATGGTTCGACCTCACCTACGAGGTCAACTGCCGCGTTCGTCGTTCCGGCTAGGCACGTTACAGTTAGATTCAAGTTGTCACACATGACTACATCTACGTCGGCAGAACTTGCAGCTCTCCATGCCGCTATGACGTACATCACCGAAGAGCCAACAGAGAAGTGGGTCGTATTTTGTGATTCTAAGGCAGCTCTTTACAATATAAAATCTGCGTTACATCACAGAATTTACGAGCATATGATATCTGACATCAGGGAAGTGCACCACCAAGCTCTGGAAAGAGGCCACCACATTATATTTCAATGGATTTCTGCTCACTGTGGCATCGTCGGCAACAACCTAGCTGACAGGGCTGCCCGCTGTGCCCACGAAGATACCAAGACCCGCCCAACGCCTTTGGCGAGGTCGGACGCTGCCAGGGAACTTCGCCTACTTGCACGCAAGAAGTCACAAGATCTCTGGATTTCAAGTGCCTTCAATTGCAGATTACGCAAACTGGTCCCCACGCTACGGCTACAACTACCATCTAGCCTTTCCCGCGGCGAAACAACCTAGCTGTGCCGCTTGTGGCTGGGAGTGGCGTTCACGAACGCATACTCCTACCGTATGGGAGTGGCCGAGAGCCCGATGTGCGACTCCTGTTGGTGCGAGGAAACCATCGAGCACCTATTGTGTACCTGCCCTCGCTACGATGTCCAACGCCTCTCTCTGCTGGCAACTTTACACCGACTGGACTCGAGACCGTTCACCGAGTCAAAGATACTCGGACCGTGGCCACACCCGTCACTGGCTCGAAAAGCGATTCGTGCACTAGTGCAGTACTTGAAGTGCACCGGTTTAAGATACCGTTTATAGGGTCCTTGTGTATGGTGTCCCTCCTACACGTACTCAGTGCTTACTCTCTCCCTTTCTTCCTCTTTCTATACCCCTTTCCCTCCCCCCCCCCCCAGGGTATGGTAGCAAACCGGATGCTGTTCTGGTTGACCTCCCTGCCTTTCCTATCTCTGTTCTCTCTCGCGCGCGCTCTCTCTCTCTCTCACACACACTCCACTTGCGCTGCCGTTTACATTCCCCGAGCTGCAGGCTCTATGTGACACACTGACCACCTTGCGATCAAAACTGCCACAAGAAACATAAAAACTATAGTTATATATACAACACTTCCATCTTCCCCAGTGCAGAGTAGCAGACTAGAGCGCACTAGCTCAGGTCGACCTCTCCGTCTTTCCTGTCAATAAATTCTATCTCCTTATGTATAGTTATATATGCAAATTCAGCCCAAGCTGTGAAAGACCTTCGCAAGGTATTGAACGGACTGCCTTTCTCGGACAAAGTGAATCGTGGAGTGTCGACGTTCCCGTGCATAGTGCGACACATTCAGGCAGACAGAACACATTCACGCCGACGCAGCCAATCATCAACCCTCCAGCGATATATCCTCTGCCGCTCTTCCCACAACAGTACGCGGTCACATGGTTATCAAAAGAAGGAAGTCCTTCGACACTCCGTCTCCCGACGGTCTCTCATGTTCCGAGGAGGCTGCATTAAGGTTTCCTCTTAGCAGGTTGTACTCCCATAACCGCACGCTCTCATGCTGTCCCGTGTGCTAGGGGTCAGTGCTGCTCAAGCTGTTCGCACAGCTTTTACCTGTCCTCATCGTAGATAGATAGATAGCATAAACTTTATTTTCCAACGGATAAGGTGATCTACCCACCCCCCGACACGCAGGTCCGGGGGCGAGTGCCGCCGCCTCAGATGCAGGCTGGGAAGTCTTGGGTCCCAGCAGCCTCTTCGGCCAGTTGGACGAGCCGGAGCTGGAGCTCAGTCCGAGCTGCGCAGCAGGGTCTCCCAGGTGTCTCTACTACCTATTTTGTGCGTTACCTCGGGAGAGTACGGACATTACCATATTATGTGGTCGAGGGTCCCTCTCGCCCCACAATGATTACACCTATCACTCCTGGCCTCGGGGAACATGTGGTTCGCCATAACCGGATGCAGATACGTATAAGTTTGTAGTCGTCTCCACGCGACTGCTTGTCTGTTGTTTAATTTCGGGTCTGGCGGAAATACCAGTTTACGAGCCAATCTATAATGCTGCGTGATCGTAACTTTTTTTTTCTTGTTGCGGAATAAATTTCAATTCAATTCAATACTTGTGGATGCTGCATTGACGCCAGCTGAAACCTGCCTATGGGCTACGGACCGTAGGCCTGCGTTCGACGTGACCTGTCGCTTCATGCACTCGTCCAGCTGCCCTCGCACATGTACCGCACCTGTTGTGCAGTTCTCCTGGACTGCACACATCAAGGCGCCGCTACCTGTCAAAAGTGCGGCTACAGCCAAGCCGCCTATCGGACTACCATCTGTGGATCCGTGGTCCGCACCATAGATCCTTGCTAGATTTCACAGGAAATAACCAACTGTACATGTACATATCCCATGCACGCACCGAACATGTCATGCCGCAGGGCCAACTATTGAATAAGAAAAAAGCAAGCACAGCGAAATCAGCAACACACAGAAACACTTCTTTTTTTTTTTTTGCTTAAAGCTGTGAGCGGGTCCTGCAGTACAGTTGTGGCGTGTCGTAGCTGGGAAACCAACTAAGAAGCGCATTACAGGAAGTGCCTGCCAGTCGCCGCCACTCCTGACAGGTTCTATTGCGTCTTTTCGTTCGCAACTCGCTTTTAAACTGTCCGAAAGGTAAAGTTCGCAAAATTTCGGCTTCACTAAGCTCCCCGGGGCAACGTCGGCTGCTGAACTTTCACAACTGCCTGAGCCGCGGTGCGACGGAAGGCCACTTTCAGCACCAAAAGACGAGCGAAGTGCACCGGCTGCTCCTGCGTTCAACACGGCATCGGTGGCAGAGCACGCAGACTACACTCGGTTTGTTCGAAGACGACGGCGAGGATCGATAAATACAGTTGCTTTGCCCCCGGAAAAAAGAAAGTGGAGAAAAAAGAAATAAAGGAGAAAATTACGGTGGACGCCAGCGCTTCCGGAAGCGCAGCGTAAAAAAAAAAAGAAAGCATAGAAAAGAAAAAAAGATAGAACTAAAATAGAAAAAAAGTTCGCAAGGGTTAGGGCGCGAAGAAAAAAAAAAGGAGGTGGGGGATGTGTGTGTAGGTGAGTCCACAAATAGCGCGCACACACGCTGACGCGTATATGACCAATTCAAAACTTCGACAATTTTTCTTTCATTCTAGTATATTTTGCTTTGGCAGCTTCTCGTAGACAACTACGCACGTGCGTAATATATATATATATATATATATATATATATATATATATATATATATATATATATATATATATATATACAGAGAGATACGAGAGTTGTACTGACGAAATATAAACGACAGAGCGAAATTTTAAATCTATGAGAAGATGAAGGATACGTGAAAGACGGGAACGGAGGGAAGACACCCAAGCGGAAGAAAACCATCGCGCGCACCGATGCTGCACCCGCCGCAACGCTCGCGGCTTATACGCCCAGTGACCGAGACGAAATAAACGAAGAGAAAATAAAAAAAGCAAGAAATGTGAACACGTAAAAGGAAACAGATAACAGGCGGGACTTTCTGGCCGGAAAAGAGTCCGAAGTGGCGAAAAACGGTTTCCGATAACCCCAGATATACTTCGATCTTAGCTTGGTGTGAGCGAAGAAGATAGGCGGCGGCTTCTTGCTTTCTTTTTATGCGTCTGTGTGCGTGTGTGAGTGTGTGCGTGTTTGTATATTGTATTTTGCGATTTCTTTATTCGTTTTCGACTCAGAGTCTACTTTCTTATGATTCTGGGGAATTACGAAACGCTCTGCAGGAATTCCCACTCACTTTTGTGCGTTCGTGGAAGGGAAGATGTTTTAGAAATAATCTTGAGAGTATGTTGCGGGCGCGCTTTGATCTACAGCACGTACGCTGGGATAACTGCGCACGATACAGCTGCTAGCACGCAAGCGGAGACAAAGCCGCATTTGGTAACAGCAGCAGCTATCTAGCAATGCGCCTCAGACAGCTGCGCCGGCTCCAGAAATATCCACGTAAAAACTGTTTCCATTTGGTCAACCCCTTTCGCAATAGCGTCATGTTCGCTATTGCGACAACCCGGCGAGTGCTTTTTCGAAGCGGATTACCTTAATAACTGCATGTGAATGTGGCCTAAAATTTGCCACCATAGCATTAAGTGCTGCTATAATCAATAATCCGCCCTTGCAATGCATTTGATACGCTGGAGCCGTTCGTATGGACAGGTGCCGGCGAACGTTGATAGGAAACACAATAACAGCGACGATAACTTTCTTACGAACGAAAAGATTTGTGAATTCACTGAAATGGAGACAACGCCCACGATAAATGGCGGGCATAATAATTTCCTTTTAAAATATAGAAATCAAATGTTTTTATCGCGTTTTGCTGCGTTGCGTTATCTTCACATCAAAAGGGAGGAAATGCGCATATTATATCGAGTCGGCTCTATACTAACCAATTCAATTGAAAGCATGCAAATCCATTCTCGTGTCCATTAAATTCAATTAAAGTATGGGGTTTTACGTGCCAAAACCACCATCTGGTTATGATTCACGCCGCAGTGGGGGACTCCGGAATAATTTGTACCACCTGGGGGTGTTTAACGTGCACCTAAATCTAAGTACACAGCTGATTTCGCATTTCGCCCCTATCGAAATGCGGCCGCCGTGACCGGGATTTGATCCCGCGACCTTGTGCTTAGCAGCGCTACACCATAGCCACTGCGTAAGCACGGCGGGTCTCTCGTGTCCAATCAAACGTTTTCGAAAAATAATAGCCGGAAGAAAAATGCTACCATGCTTTACTTGCCCTCATCGCGTAACCTCCCTGGAACTTTCGCTGCGCCATGCCCTGAAGCGTAAAGTGTACAGAGTCTTTATTTTTTTCTCAGGCTTGGGCTTCTGAACTTCAGGGATACTACCGCAGCCAAATGAGAGTTCTTACCCTAGCGCAGTGATTCCAAAACTTCTGACCGAAGGACAAGCGCAACGCTAACGAAACTAACATCGCTGGCTTAACGGAAGACCATTAGGCTATTCAAACCTCCACCCGCCCGTCTTCCGTTTTGTGGGCAAGTTCAGCCGTAAATATGATAGTCAGATCCTAAGTAATACTCGTAAGCAACATTACACTGGCATTACACTGCCAAGGCGGCGACAAAGCAAAACAAGGCCGCCGCACAGGTTCAACGCGAAAGCCGAGTGTCAAATGGGCGTTTTTGTACGACACTGTCATGTTGCCACAATGGGATCCAAGACTTCACATCATCTGCGACTTCGCCCTACTGAGCACCAAACTGCATTTGACTTTTATATAAAATAAAAGAAAGAAAGAAACCAAACTCGCCGCCTTTGTGCGTGTGTGTGCGCGTGCACGCACGCGCGCTAGCATTTGTCTGCAACGACAGGAGGTCAGAAAACAGCAGTTATCAGAGGGACAAGGATAAATGGCAGCGACAACTTGTGCTCAGGCTCGAGAATGGCCTCAAATAGCAGGTTGAAGCAAAAAGGGTGGCATTACGGCCTCTTTGTGCAAGAGGAGAAACGTCGGGACACTTGCGCCACGGGGCAAGGACGAACTAAAGCTGCGACGTGCACGTCTGGATGACTGAAATCTGGGAACTAACGACAAATACGTAGCTTTAGAGACAAAGTGCGGCCTGCCGGAATGGAAACCGACAGCGAAGACCAACGACACACAGGAAATTAAAAGGAGAAGGTATCAGTGTCGCGCGGTCGAAGAGGGTCGTTTCTGCTGCTCGCCCCGTGGGAGGAGGCCAGCCTCTATGCCTGCAAGGTGGCCTAGTAGTTAACGCTAACGGCCCAGGGGGAAATTACGACTGTGTTAACGACCCATCCAAAATCCCATTGGCGTCTCGTGCGACGGTCTCCAGCTTCTTTAGCGGGGAAAGGAAAATGAAGACGAAAAGAACAGGCGATAACACTTGCTTCTACACCCCTGTATCCTCCCTCTTTGCCACCGCTGGACTCGTGGCCAAGAAGACTTCGAAGCTTTAAGTGCTACGTTCAACTCAAGCCAGCCGATTTGGCTTGGGGCATTATGTCGAAGGTGGCGGCGGAATGTCTCTGTCACCTACGGGGCATAAAAAGGGAGGTGGCAGGGAAATATTTATCGGGAACAGGGAAGAAATGAAGTACAAAGTGCGATGTGACAGCCCGTTAGATCCATTGGTTAAAGCTCCAAGAAGAAAAGGTTCTGGAATCGAACGAAGTTGATGAAATGTACATCTGAACAAGAAATTAAAAAATATATATGCTTTTGAAGTAATCAATTAGCCCTTTTCCACGGCATTGTCTCTTCGAGCGTGTTTCACCAGCGCGGCTGAGCACAGGAGCAGCAAAAAAGAAGAAAGGAAAAGCAAGAAAGAGAAGATAACGGACAAGAAAACGACTAGAGTTTCAAGCAATGACACAGAATGTGTGGAACAGCTGCCAGAGTATGCTACACCACGAACTTGACCAGCTACACTAGTTTCTTTTAATTCACTACGGAAACTTAATCAATAAGGGCGGACGTGCAGCAGTTTTCCTGATCGTGTCGCAGCTACGGAGTAATAATTCGAGGGGGCGATTTTTGTAACTAATAACACGCCGCATACGCACGCGCAGATATGAACATGAAAGCATGCATACATGGCCAGTGTTTATCTAGGACATCTGCTGTCAACAACAACAAAAACAAAAAAAAGAACCGTGATAAAGTTGTTCAAGGAACGAACCACTTGTGCAAGCGCCGACAAGACCTAATAGTCACTTCCTGGTCAAAGCATTTCCCGTTTCTAGTGCCCCTGAGATCTATACAGGGTGGCCATGCATGCGGTCATGACATTCGTATGCGAAGTTCAACGCCGCAGGAGCAGTGTGGGCATCTTCATTTCGTCGCAGGGCACTCGTGAATGAGAAAAGACCGCAACGACTGGCGAAGGAAATGGTCACGGTACCGGCCAGAGTGAACGGTAAGCGCGCGGACCAGGGAGGAACCCGAATCCCTGCGGAGGCAGCGAGGCCGAAAAGTGCGCCCAACTTTAATAAGACGTCGGCGGCCCCCGCGGAGAGAAAGCGCTGCGGGTCACGGACCACTTAATCGGAGAAGGAACGCCGCCGTGGCCTTTTCCTACGACGAGCGGCCGCCGTCGGGGGAAGAACGTAACGACTGCGGACGAATTGTGGGAGGCTCTTCTTGCGCGCCGGAAACAAGTCGGCCGCCGCCGCGCGCGCCTCTGTCGCCGTGGGTGAGTGATGGCGGCGCGTTCGGCCATTCCTTCTTCTTGGTGCCCCACTGCGCCGGGATATATCGTTTTCTGTTTTTGTTCCGGCGCCTGCAGATGACGGCGGCCGACCTGCGCCCGCGGCCATGCGCCCTTTGTGCACACGCCAATGTATGCGAGGAGCCGCGGCGGCGACCACGCGCGCGCGCGCGCTTTGTTCGTTAGGCGAGACCCTTCTGCCATGGGCGTTTTATCGACTATTGTATGCATGCCGCCGCCGTTCGCGCACGACGTCGCTCCTTCCCAGCTGCCCAAACGTGATTAACAGGTAGGCAATCCGCAGTCAGTGCATTCAGCCACAGTAAGCGTATCAATACAACGGCAGCATTAGTTTTTTTTTTTCCTATTTTATTTTTCGGCCAACGACGAAATGCACGCGTGGCGTTTATGCAGTGATTTACTTCGAGCACATAACTACGGTGCCGGTATACAACGAGTGTGCGAGAAATTTGAATACGTGGGTTTGTTGTCGACTTGGCAAGCACTGAAGTAAAGCACACAGTAGCCCGATGTCTAGTGCTGACACCGTCACGTGTCGATTAATGGCCGACGACTACGCTAAGTTGCCTGGCGAATTATAAATGCAGAGGAGTAAGCACTCTTAATACAGCTATGGTATAATAAACTTGTGCGCAGCCGACACCGGCAAACGTGCACAAGCATAACCTCGGGCGCTGGTTTACAAAACCACGGCTGCCAAATTTTATTAAGATCCATCACTTAGTCGCGCTACATGCCGAGCTACAAGTTAATGCGAGCGGTTTTCCTATGGCAGCTCCGCATCAGTTATTCGCACAGCCATAGAGTCGCGCCGATTGTCAGCCCGTAACTCTAACCTAGCAACCAGCAGTACAGTAAACCGGCAAACAATCATTAGCCTTTGTTTACAAGCTCCTTATGCCGCGTTGAGCTTCAGACAGCGCGTATACGTTTACTGGGGCTAGTTGACAGGAACGAGTGGCTGCCGTCGTATTCAGTGCCGGAGTGTCATTAATATAATCACAAAGTACTACGTGGTGGTGTATTTAGGGAAGATGTTCACGGTTGTAACCTCGCACCCAGTTTGACCGATCACGAACACAAAAGAAAATCAGACTAACGCTGCTGACAGTGAGAAGAAAAGGAGGGTACGGAAATGCTCAGTAATCTCACCTTTGAACGAGTCATCTGAATAAGCGCATATGAATTCATTCAGACTAAATTTTAATGCTCCTAACTCGCAGCTATTTGACAAAGGTTGGATTTGCTCGCCTAAACAAGTTAGAGAAAGAGAGGGCGGGGGGATAAAACGAAGTGAACCAGAAGGGAACATTCGTACAAACTAATTCTTTGTGGATGCTCCCGACAAGGTTTTTCACAACAGAAGTACGGCGACCCGCGTTTTCCGTCGTAACAGCCTCGCCAGGCTCTTCAACAATTCGCCCACGGTCGTTATGTTTTCCCCGGTGCCGCTCGCATGAAAGAGCCCGGAGTTCTGTTCCCGGTTAAAGTGGTCCGTGACTCGCGGCACTTTCTCAACAAGGGCGCCGCCGCCGTCAGACGCGTGCGGATGCTGTTTCGCAGTGCTCCTTTCTTTCTCGCGTTGCAGACCCTGCTAAATAGCCGTCAAATGAGGAAAACTACTTAGCGAGAGGTCGGTGAAAAGGCTCATCCGATAGCGCACAGCTACGGTATCAAGTGCAAACACGAGCTGAATTTTCGGGCGAAACAGAGCAAAAGAAGAAAAGTAACTAGATGAGCTTGGGATCCCCGTTACGGTCAGGGGAGCAGTCAGAGCGGAATCTGCGTAGTAGGAACAACCATGGTACGATCAGAGAGCTAAAATTTGTGAAAGAACAAAAATGGTAACAACACGAGAAGTCGGCAGTGCAAGGTATTTTACATCACGGCCCGCGCTTCCTTTATGAGGCGAAAGAATACCGAGGTGTATGAGACGCAATAGTAGCAGGGGCCGCGTACGGCTCCACCGAGCGGCCGGCAACGCAGTCCGACGAGAACTGAAATTTCAGCCATATCGCCATTTTATCAGGGAGGCCAGCTATGCGCCAGTATGTATAGCCATATAGTGCACACACACACACGTATACCTCTCGTTTCTCGGCTTTCCCGGACGTTCGAGAGACTTTGAAGGACGCGGGACGTGGATTCCGACAAACGTACACTTTTACGGTCGCAGTCGCCGCGCGGAGCTCGGCGGCGCTTCCGCACCGCGGCGCATACTACACTACACGGCGAGTTTCTGACTGTTTTACGAGTTCCGCCGATTGCAAAGTTTCTTTCTTTTTTTTATTTCTCGCGTGATTTACAGCCTCGCTCCGGATGGAATCTCTGGTGCAGCGGCGTTTTTATTATTCGGCGGCCTCTCGTCGGCATTCGATACGTTTCCAAGAGCTCAATATCGCACGTGTCCGCTGTCGGAGATTTCGTGCGACGTGCACGCCGATTAAAGCTGGGATTTCGGGAGTTGCGCCCCGGAAGGAAGGAAACTTTTTCGGCGCTCGATTGACAGCGGATCACCAGCGCGCGTCGCAGACCCGTAGCTTCTTTATAACAGGCACGAGCGTTTTCGCGTCGCCTCTCCCCCTCCCGCCCCAAGCTGAGCGCCGCGGAAATCGATACACGGCGCACAGCTCCCTCGCTCTCGTCTTGTGTCTTTCTATACCGCCCGAGCCCTGCCCGTACCGGATGTATCACGCCCTCTGTCACGTCATTTTCTGCTCCGACGCTCCATCCCGGGCCTCTTTTCTAAAAAAGACTTGCTGCTTCGGGTCGCGCCTTTCCCGAGCAGAATGCTCCTCCTCAATCATCGCTTTCCATACCTCCATCCTTCTTCGGCACTGGCGTCTACTCAAGCTGTCAATCAGCGCCGCCTCCGAAGGAACAAAGCATAACCTCAAGTTCCCTCCTCCCCCCTATTTCCCGCGACACACACGCTTACGCTCATAATTTTCACCTGTTGTGCCACCTTCCTTTTATTTGCTTCCTCTTCCCGAGCTCCCGAAGTTTCCCGCACCGCCGCGTATACTGACAGCAGAAGTGCCTTCAATAAGGGCACGAAAAGAGCAGAAGCGAATAGAAGGCACAGAATCGCGAAGCGCAGGAGTGAGGATGACGCGAAAGAAAAGGACGCCGGCGATCAGAATTGTCACGCCGGCCGCTCCCGCCCCCGCGGCATCCGACGGTCCCCCATAGCCACCACTCTCGACCGAAACAAGACCGCGGAAATGTGGAAAAGCAACGGCACTAGTGAGGAGGCCGCAGCAGAAGGTTTCACACTACGTCTGCCGTTGTCACGTGGTACCCGTTCGGAAAGCCGCCGGCGACGAAACGACCAAACATTTGGGAGACCGAAAAGTCGACAAGTCTCTTCTGCTGGCAAAACTGCGCACGCTCTCAGCAGCTCCTCAAATGCGTTGCTAGGTAACGTTCTTTGCCTGTGGTCGTCGAGTGCTCTTGGAGCATGATTCGGCGGCGTTCACAAAGGAAAACATAAAGAAAGACAAGACAGCAAAGTAAGCGCCTCAGTAACGAACAGAAATATGTGAGTGCGACATTTGAGGGCGACATTCAGTGGGAAAGGAAAATAAAGTGAGTTGTCCAGTGCAGCCTAACAATATGCACAACCGGTCAGCTGCCGTGAGGGCTATAATTATCGCTGTCCGGTGAACCATCGATGTTTGGTCTTACCCCTACGCAACTAGTCACAGGGCGCGAAGCCCACGGAAAATGCGCAGCTGTGACTTTCTAGAGGAAGGCCCCGACGCTATAGTCCAGGCTCGGCCGCACCGTTTTCTTTAAGGGGGCGAGCCTCGCCCAGTACCGGTGCAGTGGCGTTCCTGCTTCAGAACCCCAGGCCGACCGCCTCAGCCCTCAGAGCCAATACTTTTCCGAAGGTCACGGATCCGTTTTGTGGACTTCGCTTACCTGCATCGGTCTATCGACCAAAGGCTGCTCACCTTGGAGACCTGCTGCGGATGTGCGTACGGTGCGGCACGAAAATCGCACTCTCTCGTTTAGCTTTTCAAAGCCGGACAGGCAAATAGAAATTCCTTGGCTCCTCACTTTGCGTGGTCCGTTGTAGCACCGTTTAAGACGTGACAAAGCGTCAGTTTGCTCGTTTCTAGAATTGATCAAAGGACGAGTCGCGTACAAACCTGCACTCTTATTCCTTCATTCAAAGTCAATGACCAGCTGGAACCGCCTCCCCGCCACCATTGTCCGCAACCCTGTTCTATCATCCTTCAAAACCGCAATTTCCGCGTATTGTGTGGAATCCCACTCCTATCTGTAACGCCCCACGTGGCATTGAGAGTACTGAAATAAATGAATAAATGAATAAATAAATAAATAAATAAATAAATAAATAAATAGCTTTTGTAGTGGTCACAATTCAGCTGCCATATCGGTGACGGCAAGCTCTTTTGTTGGGTAATAACCAACACCTAACACGAAAGAATGAAAACGCCATATGTAGCAATATCTTGCCAGCACTGACAACACACACAGACACACACACACACGTTTTATAAATGAATTTCTAAGGTATACGCACGTGAAACCCCCACATTAATGCTTTTTTACCAAATGCATGAAACATATTCCAAGGTATATGTGTACACTGGTAGCGAAGCTTCCATAGAAGCCCACGTGTCAAGAAAATGGCGGCTCGTTGCAACCGTCGCCATCTACGTATTGGGGGAACAACTAAGAGCAAGCAAAAAATAAAATAAAATGATAAGTGATGTCACAACCAGAAATGGCAGTTACGTCAAAATCTTAAGCTGCTTGGCGCGAATGTTTGAATGTCTTTAGCTTCCGGCATTTCGACCGCTACGCCAACAGTTACTTTTCTTTAGAGGCTGAGGCGAGTTAAGACTCACCTCATCTGAAGCGCCAGTGTCTCAATAAACTATAGGAGTCGCGTATGTCTTAATGTGAACATAATTAGGCTATTATTGACGAGGCGTGCCTCATGATCAGACCATGGTTTTGGCACGTAAAACCCCATTATTTATTTTTTATTATTATTGACGACAATTGCTCCAGTAGGTTCCTTACGAAGGTGAGCGAATATATGATGGAAATAAAAGACAGTACAGCGCCACAGAGGTTCCAAAAGCAACTTCTCTTTTATTCGTCTAGAATAATGCAAGCAATATAATTGACCAAACAAAACATGTTTCAATGGAATACTAGTACTATGGCCAGCGCACAGTCGTAATGTATAGCAGCATATGGAAGACCTTTTCACAGAATCATTCGCGATTCCGCGCGACACCATGTATTCATGACGAACAGGCGTCAGAAAAAACAACATTGTCCAATATTACCATTTAGAAAACATTCGACTTACTAATTTTGCTGCCCGTCGGACACTCAGAGCCTGTGCTACGGAGAGTAAACGAACATAACGTGACGTTACTTCGCGGAGCGTTGCGCATCTATCGTCACGACGAGACACAGCCCGTCGGATGCCGCAGCGTAAACTTGCACGATAACATAAAGTCTCCACTCACATCTTTCGCCAATGAACGCCATGCGCTAGGCCACGCAAAATTTGAAGTGAAGCGCACGCCAGACTTTGAACAAACACGCAAGGAAAAAAAAAGCAAAAACAAAAAACACTCGGATGAAACCGACGGGTTCAAGTGAGCAACGCCATTCCACACGACACAAGAGCTGGCTTGCACAGTCTTGCCAAGTCTTGCACCAGAATAACGGATTGGTAGGGGTCACCAAGAACCAACTCATAAATTGTGAAATGGAAAAATGTTGACATTTGTTGTTTTAGTACAGCAAAACTATTTGAAACGGAATATTTACTCGTATGACAGCACTCTAATTAAAATTTTCCAACGTACCTTTTCCCATAGGTTTCCTAGTTTCAGTGTTTGTCCCCCCCCCCCATGACCTAGTCGTGCTTCAATCGCGCACCACTAAATGATATCTGAGGGGATAGGCTTTGGCACGCTTTTCGTTTCAAGCTTAGCGACCTATTGTGATGGACCTTGCGTGTTCTCCATTGTGAATATTGTGAGTCTCCAACGCATCTATCCTATGCTCACTATCTTGTGCTTCCAAGGACAACTTCAATGAAGCTATTCTACAGCGCTGCAGCGACTTCAGCAGCAAAGCTCACGTTTCCTGCAGGCTGTGCGCTACGCGTATATATCGCGCGTCGTTCCTGAGCCCGCGCACCTACGCCGCCTTCGGCTCAGATGCGCTGCTCTCGCTTGACGCGGGAAGTCAAACGCCGGCACGTCCAATCGGCACGGGCCAAGCCGAAATGACTGGCGTGCCAGAGCAAACGAGGCCGTGTCCCAAGCACGCGGCGGCGCCGTGCATTATACGCGGAGGACCGTTAAATGGATTAAATTCGTGCGCTTTTAATTATAAAACTTTTAATGAAATCTGGCCGGCGTACGATCGTGCTCCGGCGCGCGCTGCTTCTGTTTTGGCGCCGCCGCCATAGCAGTGCTCTTCCGCAGCGCCGCCAGGGGACGCGGTTATCATCCTTATCGCCGCGCTCGCGGCAGCCGCTCCGCGGTGCTGACCGGGGGCGTCCAGCCGGATCGCGATTTAATTTCATACAATGGGGACCGCAAAACCCTGCATCGCGCTAATTGCTTGTAAACGCGGGAGAGGATTAATGGACCCTTCCTTGGAGATACGCTCAACTGAAAGGTGGCGCCTCTTCGTTTTGTCTTGTTCTGCCACCTTTGTTCCCCTTTTATTCGCAGAGATCGCTTGGGCGGCTTGGGAAGCATTGTAGAGGAAGCACTGCGCTAGAAAATCCATGCGCATACGCAAGCGCGCATTCGGCACCCAATGGTATATGGATAAGCGTTGTGAGCTTGGATATAACGAGTGGAACTTGTTTTCGGCTTACACTAGAATGTATTTATTACATTTTTTTTTTACTGAAGACTTATATAAAGAAAGAAAGGTTTCCACAAATTTCTTCTTCTAAACGTTAAATAACAAACTGAGGGAATAATACCTGCGTTACATTCGTTTTTACATCTATATATATGTATCTATTTGAGCTACGGCAGTGCCAGTTTGAACAAAGTTGGCATAAAGCCCAGGTTCGTGGTATAACAGGCAAGCTCAGGTATTAATTGAAACCGTTTTGGCTCAATAAAGAGCTGCCACTTACGAACTAGAACAGTGCACAGTGTTTTGGCCTTCGAAGCTGTATTTGAAATCTGTACAAAACAGTTGACAGCGGTGGTATGTCCCTGCTGTATACAGTTTTCAACACTCGGAGAGGAGCAGCTTCTCTAGCCGATGCGGTGTATGGATATTTACCAATATAGCGTTGGACGGTGCCATCTTAAACCACTTGTACAGTGGTGCTCTACATAAATGGTAAACATTGCTGAAGCAAAGAGCAAATGAACTTGAAATGTAGTTTCCGCACCGATAAATGCAGCTGCCTTACTTTGTAGGACAACTCTTGGCATTAATGAACGAAATATCCGCATCACACCGAGTCGAGTCATTGACAAGCTCAGTTCACTTATGTGTTCTTACTTCCGTAAATGACTTCCATGCTTTAAGCGCATAGCAGTGATGCATTTCAATCTTGTATAGATCAAGCCGTAGGCGTCACCAAACATATGTGGCCTTGTTGAACTTGTTCAAACACTGATCGCGTTCAACTGTTTTATTAAAGACAAGATGTTCATTGAAGGCGTACACCGTATCTGGGTATCTATTTGGCGTCTTGGTGAAAAAATGGCCCTTTAGCGCCTCTAGAGCGTCGTAGCGAGTCGCAAATGGTTTCAAGACGTAAGTCTCAACGAGACAAGAAGCGACAATTAGTCCCCCAGTAGGTCGAATTAACGGTACAGGCATAATTAGCGCGAATATAGTCGAAAATGAACCACATTGCACCAGACAATACAATCTTATTGTATTGTGCAATGCCATAGACTGCAGAATTTCCGGGATGGGCCCACATGGCCTATTGGTCGAAAAAAAGAGAAAGAAAGAAAGTAAGAAACACGCGAAAGGAGACAACGTCGAGGTACATGCACGTAAAACAAAAAAGGCGTGAAAAAACTCGCCATGAATAAAAGAAATAGAGAGTTAGGAAAAGAATGTAAGGTGTGACAATGACACGAATAAAGTAATGCAAATAATGCAAAAATATCATGCAATTCTGCAACATTACATCGTCTTTAATACCCTCCCCCCTCCCATTTCAGCAGATAAACACATATAACATGTACGTCTATCTTGTCTTCTGTCGCGTCGACTTTGGTTGACACGCCTTTATTTCTTCCTTTTTTCTTGCTTTGCTCGATTCCTTCTGTATCTTGGGTATCTTTTCGAGTGGGACGAGAAAAAAGCAAACACACACACACACACACACGCACACGCACGCACGCACGCACGCACACACGCACGCACGCACGCACGCACGCACGCACGCACGCACACACACACACACGCGCGCACACACACACACACACACACACACACACACACACATGCCGCTCTGATTAGGTGGCGTGCATTAAAATGAACAGATGAGATGAGTGCTGTTGTTCTTAAGGCGAAATCGTGGTTTTCTTGTCGATGCGGAGAAATAGCAGTCGTGGTATCATCCACGTGGGAAACTAAAGCGAAATTATCTGTATCCCAGTTACACTGAGCACAACGTGCCGTTTAAATGTTGCAATGCCAAAGTTCCCTCGTCAATGTCTGAAAACATCGACGCTGTAAAAGTGACGCGCTGTTCTTTTCGAAGTCCTTTTGCACATGCGCTGTAGCTTTTCGTAACTGGCGGAAGAATTTAGTGCGCTACGGATGGAGCCATTGACCGGATGACTCTGATCCATCAAGCTAACAGAAGTACGCATCTGCGAATGCAGCAAACTTTACCGCAAGAACGATGAGCGTAATAGTTCGGTTTATTTGGAAGTTTTCGGTCTACTAGGTGCTTCTTTTATTTCTCTAAATAAAAAAAATTTTTTTTCTGTCGGAGACAGTCCATATTTTGGGAGAGAGTTCCACCCTTGTATACAGTAAGTTAACGGTCAGAAGTGTGTATGCGATGTTGGACGTTCAATTAAGTCTGAAAAATTAAACTCTTCCGGACACAACGTTCGCAACGGATAAACTTTAAAAATAAATGAATAAATTCTTGTGTGCGGCTGTGTAGGCGTAAATGCATGAGAGCGTAGCGCGAATAAGTTGGCAATTTTTGGGCGCAGAACTTTGGTCATCTAGCATGTTTAAACAAAGACAGGATTTACCTTACTCCTTGTATATCCTCTATATCGCGCACTCTATCACCTACCTTTTCTGACCCTGCCTGTTTCAGTGTCCCCTTTCCTCCATGTGGAGTAGCAAGCCAGAAGCATGTCATTCAGGATGACTTCTCCACATTTCAACATTAAATTATCTCTTTCTCTCTTTCTTACTTCTTTTTTTCTTGTAAAATGTGAGTGAATGAAGGCATCGCGTAACCTTATCCTTAGTGGAGTGACATGTCCAGTTAGCAGAATTTCGGCCGGAATAAATCTTGGACAAAGGCCATAATTATGTTCCACTCGTAGAGAGCTGAGAACGACCTCTCGAGTCACGGGGTCGTGCAGAAGCAGAAAAGCCGTGCTCGCTAAGCTCTATCAGGCGAAGAGAAGACAAAAGAAAACGTGCTTGTGTGCGCGAAGGGCGAGGGGGGAAGCAAACGCGGGCTTCGCAGCAAAAAAGCCAAGATACAGAGATGGACAAAGTGCGAAAGCAAAAGCAGCGTTCGCAAAGCTCCGAGGGAGGCGGGAAGGGTTGCCGAAGCGTGTCCTGGAGATCCGCCGAAGCGTTAATCTTTGTGTACCGCTTGTTCAGTTTGTCCACTTGGTTGAAAATGTCAGGAGAGAAAGCAATGAATTAAATAAGAAAAAAAAAAGAGGCGGTTAAAGAGTGTGTATGTATAGCGTACATGAGCAGATTTCCTCTCTCCACTGTCCTACCTCCTTTTTTTCCTGCTTGTTTATTCCGAAACAAGGGGCGCAGATGTACTCATTGTGGACAAAAGGAAAGTGTCATCAGTGCTAAAACAGTCGACGACGAATGGCCGCACTTAGACTGCACCATTACTGTGCCACGGGTGGTGCGTTCTTCTAGAACAAAATCAAGTAAAATGTGCTCGCTGAAGTATGCATGTTCACGCTCTGATAATCGTGGAGCAGCGTTAGCTCCAGAACGCCTTCTCGTGCTCCGAAGAGAGGCTTGCGTTGCCAAGCTGCGAACCAGCGGTCCAGTGAGTGCTCACGAATGTTGCCACTGGAGGTTAAACCTGACGACACGAGCGACAACCCGTCGAACAGGGATGAAAAAAGCCTGGCTGCTCCTGCTGCTTTCTGTATAGACTGCTCGATTTACAGTGCCCACCAGCCAAACTTTGCAGAGAAGCAAAGCGTAGTGCCTCGAGCAACCACACGAACGTGTTTGCGTGCGTGTGTGTGAGAGAGAGAGAGTGAAAGAGAGAGAGAGAAAGAGAGAGAAAGAAAGAGAGTGAGTGAGTGAATGAGTGAGTGAGTGAGTGAGTGAGTGAGCCGTCGCGGTGGCTCAGTAGCTATGGCGTTGCGCTTGCGGAGCACGAAGTCGCGGGTTCGATAATCGGCCCCTGCGGCCGCCTTCTGATGTGGGTGGCCAGTAAGAACAATCGCGTGCCGCCGTGCTTTGGGCGCAGTTTAGAGAACGCCAGATAGTCAAAACTATTTCGAAACCACGCACTACGGCGTCCATCGTAACGCACTGTGCAGTTTAAGGACGTTAAACCCCATCATTTTTATGTTTGTCGCAAAACATTAAGAACCGACGTCGTTGGAGCACACCAGTTCCCTCCTGTGGCGCGGCGATCCTTAAAAAGGTCCAGAAAAGCGGAACGCGCCGCAGACCACAGATTACTTCCTCCATGTTGCCTTCATGCATTCCCGGTTAGTAGACGCCTGTGGCCTCAGATTATGTGCAAATACAACGCCCTTGCTATCCCTATGCTTATGTGCGTTGCAGTCTCAATAATATAAGTCACATTATACTGTTTACGGTGACAACAATTAAACTGAAGGTGAAAAATTCAGTCAGATCTTTTCAATCCATGTAAGTTAATGTATTTGAGAAACCTTTTTCGTGACCGCTCTGCCTCCAAGTATGCACTTCTCAGTTGGTATCGTTACTTTAGGCATAATGGCTTGAGACACTCTGTGCCCTTTGAGTTAAGCCTGAATTTCGATGAACTACGACAAATTACACATCTTTGGACGAAGCGGAGACAAAGGTGATCAAGTTCGACTTGCGCTCGTAGAGTTAACTATATGGCATGGCCACTGCAGGCTTAGGACGCACCGCCATCGCATAATGTTCGCAACTCGGTCGTGATCCCGACTAATGTATAGGGGGGCGAACGGTGCCCGCCCCCGCGGCCCCCCCAGCGTCGACAATGAGCGCGGCGATGCCTTGCATGCTTCTTCCTGTGCCTTTCGTGGAGCAGAACGATATAGCCAGACGTGCACTCTAATCCCGAGTCCCTCGCACTAATCCTCCCCCTAATGCCTTAATCCCGACCCTGTGGATTACGAACAGGAGGGCCTCGGCCTGAAACGCGCCTGCTACCGGCAGAAATCTGGTCAGTGGACCTAACGAGATTGTGACCGCGCACGCTTGCACGAAAATGGGACGGAAGAGGGAAGAAGGGCTCAGTGTGCCTTCTCTTGCCGATGTCGTGTCATCCGAGAGGGGAGCCAGGCCGGCTCCTTGGGATTTCTCGGCGCACTGTCTTTATTCCTGAGCAACTGTTGTTTCTCGCTTCCTTTTCTCTTCCTTACTGGCTCGGCAAGATTCCGACTTCTCGCTCGCTGAGAAGAAAAAAAGACGGAAAACCTTTCGCGAGGCACATCAGCTAATGAGCGCTTTTCGAGATACGCTTCCCTGCCTGTCATTGGCATCCATTCCGTTGTTCGGCAGCTGGCTATAGGGCCCGGTTTCGCGCGCTCTTCGCGAAGGAGACTCCGGCTCGAGTCGAATGCAGGCTGGTGCATTGTGATAACTGGCCTCCGTTATACACACGGCCCGCTTACCTCTAAAGCCACCTGAAAGCGGCCACTTTGGTTTCAGCTATAGCGCCAAGGAGCTTTAGGACGAAATAGTCACACACCTAGTAATGTGAGCGCATATACAGTGGCGCACATTTCCTTTGAGCCTGCACGCTATAGACATTCTTGTTTCGTACAACGCTCATTCGACTGGATTTGTACCTTGTTCCACTTTCCTGATTATTTTTTTCGGTTCGTAATGGGCCATTGTACGCATAGCTGCTTTGATGCACGAAGTTAACGTCATTTCTTCGTAACTTTCATTTTCGTCTCTCGAGAGCTTTAAGAACCAATGATGCCACTTTATTTGGGGAGGGGATACTCGGACGGCGCCGTCAGCGTTATTCATTTCTAGTTCGGCCTGAAAGGAACGCAGGAAATTACAAATAAATGTCTGACGTGGAAGAAGGGACCTGCGTGCAGCTGCCGACCGTGAAAGCCTTCATTACTGGGACCACCATGTAAGACAACACAAGTGCTTCTGTTTCCCTGCATCCCTGCGCACTTTGCTGATTGGGCAGGATCCCGACAGCTACGACTTAGAAGGCGCCAGCTAAATGCGCGAGAACGAGGCAGCGGCGCTTCACCATACACAGGACTGCGGGTCTGCCCTTCGGCGGGTGACTGCACAGTGCTCCAGCCCCAAGTGCGCATTTTTCATGAAGACGTCCGCGCGCGCCTGTGTGTAGATTGATTCTCCTCGAGAGCGCTGAATTGCGGCGGCGGCAGCTGCCTTCCTTGCTGCATACATTACCCGTATTTGAACGCAGCACGAAGCAAAGCATACGACGGCCGCCGGTGGCGGGGGCTGTTGCAGATTACACAGCGCCGCCGCCACCGCACTTCGGTGTTCCGAGTCGTCATCGTCCTCTCCACGATCCATCGCGCTCGCACGCTGCGTGCATAAGAATACGCAACGCTGTAGCGCACGCGCCGAGCCACCGCGCAGGATTCGGGCGCGCCGCCACCCACGCCGCTTTTCTCATCGCGTCGCCGTCCTACTGCGTTCGCCTGTGTGTACGCACAAGCCAGAAAGACCATGAAAGCTCACCGAGCGCGAAGTGTGGAAAAAGAAAAGAAGAAACGAAAGAAACCTAGAAAGAGACACGGCTGGATGCAGGGATGTTGCGTTGTCTCCTCGAGGAGTCGTACGGGGAGCTACTCTTGTTCATAGTTTAAACGTCTTTCTTTCTTTCTTTCTTTCTTTCTTTCTTTCTTTCTTTCTTTCTTTCTTTCTTTCTTTCTTTCTTTCTTTCTTTGCATCTTACGCGCATTACATGCGCTTGCGGGCACGGGCACGCATTCTCTCCCATACTACGGACAGAATAATGACGAAGTGTGAAGGCATTCGTCGATCCGCTCAAGTCTGCCGACGCGCGGAGTTGAAAAAAGAGGAAATGATGTTGCTCGTAGGACAAGAACAAAGGAGATGCCGATACTCTTTGGAGAAAGGGACATTGACGAGCTCAAGAAAATATTCAAGTTTGCGGATCGCATGTTCCTATGAATCGGTACACCATCTTCCAAGCGGCCGTGGTGCTCCCGCGGATACGATATTTGCACTCACACAATCGTTACGTACATTTGTCAATGAACGACGTCGCACTAAAATACAGCTCATTGAGAGTGTATCATAAGTTGAAAGGTCGTAATTACTATTGGGTGAACGCAGTGAAATATTTAAACATCTCTTCTTCTCGGTTGTTGTTCCGGGAGAACGTTTGTCTCATCCCTCTTTATTTTGTTCTTCCGATTTTCCCGACCTGTTGTAAGCAATATGCAGATCACACAATTCAAGAAGTGCGCCCGACAAAAAAAAAAAAAAAAGCAGGAAAAAAAGGGAGACATCGACGCTCTGCACTTTTTGCAACGATTTCTTTGTTTTAGTAAATCTGCGACTAATTCAGCGACGCATTTTCATATAAAAACGAAATCTTTATTTTCCTGAGCGCCTAATGATCGCTCACACTCCTCGCTTTTACTGGCTCACAGACAATCCCGAGAACAACAATAATAAATATAACGACGTAGCGGTAGGACAGTACGGTGCGAGAGGGGAAAGGAAGGTATAAAGAAAACAAATCGTGAAACTGCTCCACCTGCTTTCTCGCGTTATCGCCGTTTTCGTAGGTCTGCGTCAAATTGGTGTACGCCTGATTTCGTTCACAAACTTCCGCAGTTGGCGCTCCGTTTGTGTTCTCTCCGGTATATTTAAAGCGTAAAATATGAAAAATAAAAGAAAGCTTCAAGAAAGATGGAAGCAGCGTCGAGCAGGGATACGAATCAATGAGAAAAAAAAAGGAAGACGAACAAAGGTACAGAGAGAATGGTCTCGAATATATATATATATATATATATATATATATATATATATATATATATATATGTTTTTTTATATGCGTTTTTATATATATATATATATATATTCGTCAGCACCGCGAATGCGACCGGCGAGAAGGGTGAGGGGGGGGGAGGCTAGTGTTAAAGTAAGCGGCGCTAGAAGAAGTGGCAAAGTAAAACACGCAGCCAGAGAAATTGGGCGAGAGAGAACGTCGGAGAAGCGGAAAGGCGGCAGGATAGCTTTGATGGAGGGAAAGCCCCGTGAGGAGGAAATAAAATCTCACCCGGCAAAACGCTCCGTTTTTCTCGGCTGCGCGCTCTTCGAAATCCAATTGGCTCCCATTTGTCTCGCGCGCGCGCCGGCGCCAGCCAACTTGAATCGCACTCGGGGCCCCGCCGCGGGTACAGCGGAGCAAGCGCGGCGCCTTCACGGCACACCACACGGGCGGCGAACGGCAGAATTTGCCCGTCACTCGGAGCCCTTCTCGCCGTTGCCGCCTGCCCCTCACTCGCCGAACGCACTTTTTCATTGCGGAGCCTTCGAGTGAGAAATCTCGATATGCAACCTAAACGTTCTCCGCCAGCTCTCAGGGAAAGACACAGTGGATGTAGGGCGCGCACGCTCGCTTTGTGCCAGGGCGCAGCGTTGTTCCTGGCCTAATATTGCTTTGTCGTGTTCTTCATTGTTCTCGTTTTTTTTTTTTTTACGAAGATAGAGAGGGCTGGAACACGTATTTATTGCAGGCGGCGCCGCAGTATGTCAGCTGCGACGTGCGTCAATACGCGCCTATCACGAGCGATGCAGGACAGAGGACTAAAGGATGACAGGCGAAGTAAGTGGAAGTGCGGAACGGGGGAACGAAAGGACGCAATTAGAAGTTGAAGTACAGATACGCGCAGCGATCGTGAAAGCTTCTTTCAGAATGCGGAACAGCGTCAGATTATCATCATGCTAGTATTGCGCGCATTCTGGATGCATGAAGCACGAAGATGTCTGCATTTTGTAGCCTCAGCTCCATGAGCTGAGATGAAGCTCACAATGGCCTCAAAGAGTGACAAGCGAACTGCGGCCCCCGTAAAGGACCTTGCACACGCATTCAACACTCCAGGCAGTGCGGTAATTTATTCGGCCTAATCAAGACGTTGCAAGTCACACACACTGTGTGACTTGCAACGTCCATATATATATATATATATGCCGAAAAAGTTGGCAGCGCCGTCCGAGGGTGGTGCTTGACATTTCTATGGAACTAACGTGAATAGACCAACAGAGGCACTGAGGACCGTGATTCGATTTCTGTAAGAACACGCTGTTTCAGGCATTGAAGCACAAAGCTAACGAGAACACCAATATATTTCGTCGGACACATTGAAAATTAATGTCGAAACTGGTGCAGTCCTGAGAATGCGTTCCAAGTGGATACACCTTGCGAACTCACTAGCTACAATTTGTAGAAAAAAATATATGACGTGAAATAATTAATTAAGAAGTTAATTAGCAAAATTATGTGAATTATCCAATTAAGCATATTGACTTCTCGTTGAAGTAATGGACGCCTCATCGAGTAATTTAGATCAGGGTTTGGAATTGTGCTATATACCACAGGCAATGTTCAGAAATTTGGTGCAGCTAAAAAAAAGAACACCCTGTATAGTACTGACAAGTGTTAACTGTTATCTTGCGCTGTGAACAGCAGTGAGTGTATGCATGTGCTCTGTTTCTCTCTATTTCCTTCTTGTCTTCCTACGCATCCCTCCCCCAACACCTAGTGTTGGGTTGCAAAAGCGTATTTTTTTTTTCCTGCCGCCGTTTTCGTCCCTGCATTTCCTCTTCTTTTTTAATCTCTCTCCCTTCCTCCCTCCACGCCCCATCAATCATTTACCTCCGCAAGGGGTCCTCCCTCAGCGATGTTCAGCTATCAATTTTATTGATGCTACCTGTACACCCTGAAGAAATTCATCAGGTGCAATAAAATCGCGAGAAAACGTAAATGATCCACATGAACAGAATGCAGTAGTTGATCAATGATTGCTTTAGCCATTATTTTAAGGTGGATTCACAGGACGTAGATATTTAGGGTATAGTCCGTGGCCTCACATCACAGCGAAAAGCGAAAAAAAATTATTCATTCATTCATTCATTCATTCATTCATTCATACATATATCAATCCCTCATGGGATTATAACAGGAGGGAAATACACAATGGCAGCAATTGTAAATCTAAATACAATGTATGCCAGCATGCACTCGGTGCATTTGATACATGCGTTGAACTTAGAGCCGACTATTAGGCGGGACAGTTGTTTAAAAGTATACGGATAACGTCTGTTAATGACCGCAACATGGATATGGCCTGCCGCAGTAGGAACCTCATCAGCAGGAGTTGTGCATGTCAGAGTAGGGGCAACATGCTGCCACTACTTGGCGGCCCGCGCGACTATGAAAATGAAGGCCCTTCTTCCGAACAGCCCGGTTCTCCAGTGGGCCGTTGACGTCGGATGTGCGGCGCTGGAGGGGTATAGGTGATATTGTCAAAGCAGAGGTCTCCTATCACACGCAGCCGTAGTCTACCCATGAAAGACCATAATGCAGCCGACGCCGTAAGATTTCATCGGCTACTGCGGAAGTCAAATTTTCCCTGAACATCACATCAGTTTGAGGTAAGGAACTTGCTTTTAATTCCAGGACAGTCTTGGAAAGTCTGGTATCGTCCATTTACACCAGTGTACTTTTTCGTTGGGCTGAATGCGTTCCAGCAAACAAACCCTATGCGTTTCCTTCGTAGCACCTAGCTACGTTTGGATGGATGTCTCATTTTCCCCTTATTAATTGCTTCTCTCCGCCTTGCGGGTTTCCGCAGAACTATTACGCCCAAACCCTTCCTCATCAAGTCGCTGATCGTCACCTGCTCATCACAATTTTTTTTTCAATATATAACAATTTTTCATCGATTTGAAACTGGTATAACAGCTATTTATATATATGTTACATGCCCATCCCTTATGCCACACCCCTATACGGAATCTTTAAGGAAAAAATCCGAGGACACCAAAGCACATCTTATGAGTTGTGAATGCGAAAGCATTAATGTCCTATTGAACGCCGCTGAGCGGTTCTTCGAGACACGAACTCCTTGCCGGCAAGCGAGCCCGTTGAGACGCTTGGCCAACGCCTCCTAGATAGCACACGGTAGCTGCACTTCGATCCGCGATGTCTTGTTACCTTGCCCGACTGCCATAGAATCTAATGGGGATGCTCTCGAGTAAGCCGCGGTTATTTTGACATCACCACTTTTGTCACGCTGGGCTTGGCAATGGAAATTTTGGTTCAAGTAGCGTGATGTCATAAAGCAAAGTGCACAGGCTAGCTGTGTAGGAGGCAAAAGCCCAGTGGGTAAGACACTTAGCTTCTGAGCGTGGGGTCGTAGGTTCGAAATTCACGACCACCAACGTTTCTCCTTTCTGATTTATTCTATTTTTTTTATACATTCATTTCTTTGTAGCGAATACTGAGGCGCAGTTAGAACGCCGGCGAGAACTTGCGCGGACAAGGAACGCGCCAACAATACAGGCTTCCGAGAGCGAGGGTCACGTGGTGTCGCGGAGGTGTTCCCTTTCGCCCGCTCTACTCCATCGAGGCCCGCAGATGACGTGGCGCCGCAGCCAACTGGAATTTAGCCGCCGTCTCGCTGCTACAGACGTCGGGTTTTTCGCTAAATGGGCCGTTTGGTGCCTTCGCATCGAAAAGTCATGAGCCCGGGTCACAATATACGCACGAGTTAGAGTGTCGTTCATATATTACCACAGGACTGTCGCAAAAAACGCTCAACAAAACATCAATTGTTGATCAATGCTGTGCGTCGGCAGCCGTTGAGAGACGGCTTTCCGTACCCTCTGGAAACTTTTTGCACGTCCCACGTACAAGCCCTCCATGGAGACGCCAAGTGGCGGTACTGTCGTTGCCCTGTTGCTTTAGGTCATCTCAGCTCCCCCCCCTCCCTCCCCCCTTTCTTTTCTCATTCTCCTTGTCTCTTTGCTTCTCGCTTCCGGCATTCTTGTACTTCTTATGATTTCTTGGAGAACCGTCGGCTTGCCTTCTCCAGGCGCTTGTTTATTGACAGGTCGTTTTCATCGGGAGAAATATTAAAATTATCGACTTCAGCTTTCCTCGATCCGCGCGCGCGTCGGGGGCAGCTTTTAAGAGCGACCGGAATCGAGGTGAGGAAGGCGCGCGCGCGCCCATTCTTCTCCCGTGCACGACTCGTTCTTTTCTTTCTCGCTCGCGTCCTCACTCTTAGCTCCTGTTTTCAAGCGAACAAGATAATAATAGCAATAACAATGAAAAGAAAATCTGGCGCACAAACGGATTGCGCTTAACGGCGAGAGGAGCGAAATGTACGGCCGAACACCACCCTACACGGGCACGGGGCACGGGAACAAGCAAAGCGCGCGCGCAGACTGCCGCGCCAGAAAAACGCGATGCAAAAAAGGAGAGGCCGAGTTCGAAATCAATTCTTCCCTTGTTCCACAGCTGCTGATGTGGCCTTCTTCCCCACTATGTCCCCTCCCTCTTTCATTCTTTATTAATCATAAAATCCGGCATCGAACAAAAGTGACAAGGGTGCAAGCGATCAAAAGACGTGGAGAAAGTTATCCGCGGAATAAAAAAAACACCAACAAACAAGTGGCAGACGAAACTCGAGTCGCCTGAACGAACGAGCTCTCTTTCTTTCCTTTCGTTTCTCGGACCTTAATGGAAAACGTCGAGTTTAGGCGGCGTGCCTGAAGCGTATAGGAAGAAAGCCGAGACCGAAGGAAATGTCAGAGTCGTACCAAGAAAAAGCACGCAAACGCGAAAGGCGGAAGGGATTTATTAACTCAAAGCAATTATCATCGTACGAACGAGATGTCCATCAGACATGGTGTAGCCACTTTCTCCTCGTTCCAGTCTTCTCCCCTTTCTCATTTCGTCCCATTTTCACTATTACGGTTTTTCGTGGTCTGCAGCGATTGTTTCAGCTCCGGATGTTCGATAACGCCGTGTCACTACAGCGCTTGACAACAATGACTGGAGATTCCCGTCCTAGATACTCAATTTTCTTTTTAAGCTCTCTTTCATTACTTCCTTCTCAAATGAGTTTGCCTTTGTTTTCCTCAACAAAATAAGATTCCATTAGAGAGCGTTTTGTGCTATCTCTTTTCTTTCGTGTATTTTCTTTCTAAAGCGCTATGCAAAAGTACATTTTAAGACAGCGCGCTTAAATGAGGTCAGAACAATTCATCTTATTTTTCGCCCTCAGTGGTCATTTCAATTTCAAACATGCAAGAAATCGTAGCGCGAGAGTTTCGTTACAGTAAAGGTTGGTTGTCCTATAAAGATAAAAGGAGATAGTTAAAAGTACTGACGACACTTTTAGAAGGAAATGGCGTTGCCCTACGTGTTGTGCGATAAACATGTTAGGAGCACACACGCACACACACACGTACATACGCACATATAAGTATTTCTACAGCGGCAAGATTTGCCGGTACGCGTTTGTGGCAGGACGTAGTTCCTACTTTCAGCAACAGTTCGACAAGCATGAACCCCTGGTCCACAAACCATACGAGATAGCTGGCTGGTCTTTTCATTTTTCTCGCGAGCACTGACGGGTAACTGTTGCTAAGGGCTAAGTTAGGTGGAGACGATAATTCAACGTGACGACGCTGCTGCTATTGCCCGCACTGCAACACGAGCAAGCTAACCTTCAAGCAAAAAAGGGAAATAGTCTGAAATATTGTCATGTTTACACGGTTGAGTGATATTATTCCGCGCAGTTGATCACCATATGTGCTCCTACTCCTGCCTGGAATCTCTCACAAAGGAAAAAGAAAATGGTATATAAAAGTGCAAACGCATTTTTTTTTTCCCTTCTTATTTCTACATGTCGTATTTTTCCGGACCCCTTGTTCCTCGCCACCGTGTTCTTTCTTTTCTTTTCGCTCCCTCTCTCTTCCGAACACACACATGCGCACGTCTGACGGCAAGATACGTGAGACGCTCGAGCGCGACACAGCGCCAAATAACGGCGCGGTTCAATCCGCGACGCCTTAGCGCAGCCACGGAGCAGCGCCTCGCGCAGCGCGCGCGCGTTCGCCGCGCTCGATATTCGTTTTCCCCGCGCTGCTTGTGGGCGTGTTGGTGAAGGCGTCGCCCTGAGGTGTTTATCACAACTTTCGGCGAGCTTGCTTCTGAAAGCGCTGTCGTGAGAAGCGCGGGTACACGCTGTCCCGAATCTGCGCCTCAGTTGCAAACATTGTGTGCGCATCTCATTCGACATCGCACATGTGAGCGACGATGCTGCGTACTTATAAATACTTTTTTTTGTGTGTGTGTGTGTGTGTGTACTTCGCTGTCAGCAGTTTGCAACGGTCCTTGGGGTTTTACCGAAACGTACTGGAAGAAAGTGGCCCGTAGTTTTGTAGCGAAGCTGTCTATGGTTGGGGTTTCAGGTATTTCTCGTGTTTGTGCTAAAAAAAGTGAGCGTGGGCTGATTCCGGAGATAGTTCAATACCGGGCCGACCCGCGGCGGTGGTGAAGCAGGCTTCAAGTACTTCGCCAATAATAATAATAATAATAATAATAATAATAATAATAATAATAATAATAATAATAATAATAATAATAATAATAATAATAATAATAATAATAATAATAATAAATGAAATAAATAAATCAAAATGTATTCTTTAATGTCAATAGGTGTACTGGAATCGTTTGTGAACCACACATGGACTCAGCAGCAGGAGGCGTTGCTATATACGCAAAGGAGAAAATGTATGTACAACTATACACCCTCGACTCGCAAGAGGACAATGCCACCGACTGTAGAGAATGTCTGTACCGTATAAACGAAATGATATCCACTGTGTATATCTCTCCAGGCACACCCAAGTGTGATATGGAGAAGTTCATGACCACACACACCTTTCATGGGTTAGCCGCGATGACACTACCCCTGTTATCATCGTTGGAGACATGAATGTGGACATTTCAAAACGAGACAAGAAATGCTTCGCTCAGTTTGTGCTTGAAAAGTTTCTTTTGAAGTGCCACACCAATGCAAATCACTCAACTGCTCAAAAGCGGTCATGTATATTACTGACTGTGGCAAGAATATGTTTAAGTTTGTAACCGAACCAACCAGTGTGTATCACAGTAATCACAAAGCCATAGTCACTACCGTTCAGAAATGATGAAAATTAATACATGTAACCTTGTAATAAAGCTCTGTGATGTGCTACAGCTTCGCTGGCCATTCACCTTCACGGAGTCGAATGGCTCCTTTTTTATTTTTTAGATATAAGCACACACACACATAAAGATAGGAAGCCTATAATAAATGTCGTTTAGCGCTACCAAGCAGCATGGAATTTAAAGATATATTCTTAATTTAACAATACGTTATGTGATCGTGATCTTTTTCAGTTTCCTTGTATCAGTAGTTTAGGCGATTCGATTTAGAGTCGGTACTAGAAAGAACGAAAGAAACGAGAATATTCGCAAAATCAATGACTCGCGCCAGGCTGTGTCTGTCTCGACATTCGTGCAGCTCGTTGTTGATAGAGATTTCTCCTGGATATTCTTCTAATCATTGTTGGCTAACAAACACATTTGAGTTCAATTTGCAGAAGTGAGCGCGTTTTAACTTGAATCTAGACTGCTCGTAAATATGTCGCACATGCAAAAATAAAATTCAATTTTTTTTTGACCCAGCTAACAACCTGGCAGCCACAGGTGAAAAAATTCAGTTATTACAAAAGCCAGACATTTCACGAGCATGGCAAACCGAGGGCGCATCGATCCCGCCTTATGTTTGCCGCTGAACGACTGAAAGCGATAAAAGCCCAATTGTTAATGGTGGCACAGCCCGCGCCTGGTAGCCTCCTAATAGTCCTAATGGGTTGGCCAACAAACCACGCCATCCGCGGAAGCTCATGTTTTTGTTCGATTGTCGACGAAAAAGACCATGGGCTGCTGCTGTTGCTGCATCGCCGCCAACACAGGGCCCCCAGCGTACCAGGCGGAGAAACTCGTCTTCGATCGCGACAGCGGGCAATTTCTGCCGGTTATTTCATCGCCGGCCTTCGACGTGCCGCTCTTGAAGGTTATGAAGGGCGCCAGGGCGCACGCCTCGTTCACTGCCTCGTCCCGCGCTCGCGGTTTCGACGCGTGAGCTGTTTCGCAAAAACACGCACATAAGTTTGTCAACAGCACGCGCTCCCTTCTAAGCGCGCGCGAGAAGCAACCGCGCAAGAGAAAAATGAAAATATGAAACAAAAAGAAACAAAAAAAGTTTACTGCATAGCTGCAGGCCATCGTTGCGTCGCTGTTCACTCTCTTGGCGCATTTCAATCGAATCCGCATAGCTGGGCGCTGTTATCGTTACTTGCCAGCATCTTGGAGTGTTTACTGAAACATCCATTGCATGGTTTCTTTGTTTAATGTATGTTTAGTGCTAATTTTCGCACAAAATGTTATCATTTACGGAGCACCCCCAACTCTCACCTTTCTCCCACCCTTTATTACACAGGAAGAGGCATACAACTACTCTCAAAAGTATAAGGGCCACTGCCCGCGTAAGCATCGCGGTCTTGCATGCCGATGTAGTAGCACTCAGTGTCGCTCCTAACGCACCGACGCTTTGGTAGAGAACAAGGGCTCCGCCACCCTCGTTTGAGAACTTGCGAGAGCTCAGAATGAAACAAATTCGCAGTATTTGATTGGAAGTCGTCATCGCTTACACAGTGACCTCCTTGTGCTGTATAGGCAATGTTTGCGCCTATGATAATTTCATTTTCTGCTGATGGGAGTTCTCATTTTGGGATGCAACACTTTCTCACTTATTGGCGCAATGAACTTTAGTTAAGCGCCCTTGAAAAGCCCAACGTCATTGTGCAACTATCTTAAGGTTTAAAATTTACCCGTAACATGGAGCGTCAAAAAAAGTCCATACTATCATCTCACGATGTTGACGTGACCCCTAAGCTTCATTGATGAGCGACTTCCAGGAACTAAAATTACACGTTTTCTGCATTTCCGTAGAATTAGGGTTTTCGGTAGTGTCGGAGACCTGTACGCGTGAAGCAGCAACGCAGTGTTCGAACCACGTGCATGGACGGAAGCCTAAACAGAAGCGCGCTTTCTTAGTGAAGCACATATGCTGCAGCTTATCGCTACGCGGGATGCGACGCTGATCTCTTCGCTCCACAATGGACTGGAAGGTGTGTTGCTGAAGCGTTCACAGCAGCATCAACACCTCGCCAGCGACCTATGCGAGGTTTGGGTGCAGCGGGCGATATGGCCAAATAAAACGGTCCCAAGGCCGGAAAGACGCGCGGTCCACTTCATCACGGATACTGGGCCCCGCGCGGCGCGCAAAGCCGCGGCATATGGCCACGCGCCTCGAGCCCCCGTCGCTGATTGAAAGGCTGCGACCGCGCGTACCACAGCAGGTTCTCCGACTTGCTCCGTGTGTGGCGTGACAGCCGAGTGCCCGCAGTCACGCACCGCTTTCGTTCGGAATCAATAAGTCTGGCCCATTCAAGAAGACATTAGCGTCGAGTCGTCGCCGGGGCCCGGGGGTGGGAAACAATCATAAAGCAATAATGCACTCCTTCGTGGACTCTTGTAGCCTGCAGAAAACAGTACAATTTGCAGACTGCTCGCGGCGACGATGAATAAAACACACGCGCACTAAAGAACTTCTCGCCAGAGCGTTAATGCGGTGAAAAGTCGTCCCATCTGGCCCGAAGTGTCGTGTGTGCCTATACCCGATAAGGGAGGCGACGCTTCGATCACATCGGTACAGGTTTAGCCTTTTCAGGCTGGATAGCAATACGCTGCAGCCTTTGAGCCGATTATAATGAGGCATACAGGTTACGTGACTGCTTCTAATTGAACGAGGTCGCTGCTCGCGCTAAAGGTTCTTTTTTATTTTGCATACAGAATGAGCTATGCAAGTGAACTACGTGTGTGTGTGTGTGTGTGTGTGTGTGTGTGTGTGTGTGTGATTATATTCCGCAAGTGGGACACGCAGGCGTTCAGTGTAGCGCAACTAGTACACAGAAACAGAGGAACACCAGGACACACACACACACATCGCTAACTTCCAACAACGATTTATTTCTGGGAACCAACGATATTTACACATTCCGAACGTTAAGTCGCAGAACACGTGTCCATCTAATGTGTTAAGAAATAAACAGTAATAGTAAAAACATTAACGCATGCCTGAGAGTGAATAAGTAAAATGTTATTTAGCGATACCTTGTTAATTAGCTAACATCATACTGCGATTTGTCATGCAAGTAGTGTTAAGGTGATGTAACAGAATTGCGTTATCTGTGACAGAAAATGTTTAATATGTCTCTTCCGACTAATATAAATATTTGCCGTTCAAAATTCGACGCTGCAGTCATAGTGCACCGAAAGTCTTAGACACGTTGTGCGAAGAACGGAGAAACACCATGTATGGATGCGAAAGGAAGGTTGCGTGGCCACATATCGAACAGCATTCGCCGACGAAGTCCAGGTATTGAATGGCGAGAAGCGCCGAGCCGCATAATTTTTTTTTTTATGCGCGCAGCCAAGCATTTTGTTAGAAGTTCAAAGTACAGAAGTTACCGTGGTGTTCTAAGTTCGTCACAAATTACATCAACCTCGCGCAAAGTAAAGACAGAAGAAAAAGAAAACACCTGGCGTCAGTAAGGCACTACTCTCAGCGCAATCACACCTCATTTGAATAATCATTCAGACCGATTGCCTATACTTGACGCACAACCAACGTGCTAGAACAATTTCTTCACCACAAATATAGCATCTTCGAAAATTGTAAAATATATTACAATGAAAGTAAAATTTGTTTTAAGAAATTCATATTTGCAGGTTGCCTTTCTCTGGCAATCTTATTAGCCTGCGAATGTGGTCACTTAAACAACTTTACTTAGTCGTGTTATAACCTTACTGAAGAGTGTATACCGCGCTAGAAACTACTCGGACGGTGGATGTGCGATGCCGAGAGCCCCCTTAAACGATGTATGGTCGTTTCAAACTCACTCCCAATTCACGATTTCCGCTACGCCTGCCCTTGCCGGCCATTGTAAGAGCCAGGAATTGCAAGCGCGAAAAGCGAAAAGAGCTGGACCCGACCGAGGCACAGAAACCGACCCCGATTCATGCCGAAGACGCTGTCGCAGAAAGAAAGAAGGCGCGCGCGAAAGGCCTAAATGAAAAGGGGGCGACGATGAGGGCGGGGGGGGGGGGGGGGTCATTGTGATCGCCCGTCGGGAGCGAGTACTGCTTCAGCGACGAGGGGTTTCCCTTTAATATCGCCCCGACTGCGCAGAGTCGGGAGAATAGAAGCAAAAATATGGGAAGGGGAAGGTGGCAGAAAGAGAATATCGAATAAAAAAAAAAACATGAAGCAAGCACAATCAATCAAAAGAGGAGAGCCGTCGACAAAGGTTCCACTTTTCTATTCACGACCGCGGCGGGTGATGAACCTCGGACGCGAAGATCTCGGGGAGAGACCACGGGTGTGAGGCTGATAGAGACGCTCGCTCCGCTGGGGCAAATTCCGATGCTTATCGCGAGACTCGGAGGTCCACGCACGGAAGATGAGTGGCGCCCCCCCCCCCTTCCCCTCACTCTGTTCTCGCCGCGCTCCACGGCAGGTCACACGCACAACGACGCCGGCACTGCGCGAGACCGCGCCGCGGGCAGCTCTGGTCTCTCTCGGAGGAAAACCGCGGGCAAGGCGGTAACACGGGGGCAGCAGGAGGGAAACGGATGCAGCGTATAAGCGAGAGAGGGCTGCAACAACGCCCCGGCTGGGGTCTTAAAAGAACGCTTTGAAGAAAAAAAAAATGACAACGGTATACAATTGAGAAGCTGTTGTGTGTCTGCTCGCGCGCGCGCGCGTGCGCGAGTGAGTGAGACATCGCTGTATGCTAACCGGTTTTGCCGCTCGCTCCTCCCCTCACTGTGTTTCCGGTGGTAAATCTTTACATCTTTAGCATCGGCTCCATTCCTCTGTCGTTTTTTGCTTTGCTATCATATCTTTTTGTTTTGTTTTGTTTTGTTTTAGGAGTGAGTGGGTTGGGCGAGGGCTGGCTCACATGGGCGTATTTCTTCAGAAAAACGCCTCAGAGGGAAAGCATATTGAGGCGACACTGAGAAGTTATTGTTAACTGAAAATGCAATTCAGCGATTGTTCGGGAAGGTGGACACGGCGTAAATCGTGTCGTCAGGATACATTTCCGATTCGGAGTTGTTTAAGCTGAACTTGTACATTTAGCTCTCTGTTCACCCGAGGTCGTGGAGACAGAAAAGATGCAGCGTATTAAAAATGCAGGAAGAAGTCCTCCCACAGCGTAATACTAGAGGAACGTAAAACCTCCTCTCACAGCGAAGTGCTCACGAACTTGGAGCTATCGTGAGAAATGTTTCTAGCTGTTATTTCAACTGCAGTGCTTTAGAACAAACGTGGCGTTTATTATAAGTTTACATTGTTGATTCCTTACAATCTATAAAATGAAAGGGGGTGGGGTAGAGGATGGAGCAACTGCGCTTGAGGATGCATGGTTTGTTTGGCTTTTCATTAAATAAATGCAAAAAAAAAAAGACGTAGAGGCGAAACCCTCCATATGCAATTTGACAGAAGAAAGAGGGGAGCAAGAAAAGCGACAAGGAATTCAATGATAAATGTTGAAGATACTCCGGAGTGTAGACATTGAAAAGATTCAGCATGCCGAAAGCGTGGTACGGGGACGTAGCTAGGTGTCTCGTTGTATCTCGGTGTAGTGTTTCTGTATGGGAGCATATACAGAGAAACTAGCTCGGTGGTGTCGGTAGCGACATCTTGTAAGACTCTGTTCAACGAAATCGCGTGGAAATTTTATTACGATTAGTGACAGTGTCGCAATTATCTTGCTGGGGTAAATATGTATGTCGGTAGCAGCATAATATTTGTCAAAGCATCTTTCTACTTTTTTTTTTTTTTTACCAGAGGAGTCGTGCAACGCAAGAATGTTTCTCACAAATCATGACTTAACACAAAGCCACGAAACTACGCACGACAGCTGCAGCTACCGCGTACGCATGCCAGTTTCGCGACACTCATTAGGCTGAAGATTTCTTTCTAGTGCGGCATTCTAAAATTGCATAGACAAACCAGCTTAGACCTACAGGTGTAAATATAGTAGCATAGCGTATACCAGGAAGACGAAGGTTTGAGCAGCATATGCACTGGTGGAGACATATTGAGGTGCGGAGGAGCGGCGTTGTTTGCTGCACGCACACCTAGCCTTGCAAAAACTGCCGGCAACTCCTCCACCAAAGTGCCAGTTATCAAATGTGATTGAGTATCAAGACCGTCACGACACAGACCGGCATAAAAAAATGCAGGATACGGGTTCGAATCTATACGCAACAGGCTGCGTGCCCTCAATCCCGCATTGCCATGATAACACCTTCAAACGGCTCACCATTCACACTTTAGCTCTATATTGTGGAGGAATTAGATGAGGCATCTTGCGATGGTGTCGCATAACGCATTTGCATACCTCGCCAGCTTCAAGCAACAGTGCCACTGACACCACTGACGCTGCTGGTTCGGGTTATCCGACATTGGAAACAGCGCAAGATGTGCCCTGGGCACGTTTTGAATGATTTCATGAGCATCCATGAGCACGGCTTTCGGCCTCCCTTGTATACATGGCTTTCACTCTAATGACAAAAAGCCTAACTTAGGATTCTGCGCTACATCGCACAGTCCACATGTCACGAAGCACGGATATCACTGTCTCTTCTAGATGTTGTCACATACAGTTATAGCTGCTGGAATGTATTGTTTCCAAGCGCTTTGCTTGTCTTATGCGAACTATAGGATAAGATGTCGCAAGATATCATCAATTCTATAGGAAATACGATGGTATTTAGAAACATTAAAAATGACTAGCTCTAGTGCGTACTAAGTGCAAATGAATGTACACGAGGTGCCGCTGACGCTAAATATAGGAAACTCGCATTTACCGCATGTATCAAGACGATGCCACTAATGGATAAGAATAGCGATTTGGGCGAGTTGGTCAAAGTTCATGGGGTGATTTTTGCAGCGCGAAGCACCGAAGTTTAGAAAGAACAGGAAATAACGAAGCGTTAACGAAAGAACCACGCTCGTGTTTGTCCTCCTTTCGGTAACCCTTCGTTGCGTTCTTTTCTTTGCGCACTTCGGCGCTTCGCGCTGCAAAAACCACTCCCGTTACTAAGGCAGGCTCTCAACAGCGAACCTCTTTCGTCGTCTCGTACTGCATAAAAACACAGAGGAACGCAGTACGTGTACTTGGATAAAGCTGCGATAACCGCTTCCCTGTGAGCAGGCCCAATCCAACAGTGTGTAAAGGGTGTCGCAGTCTTGTGCATATACTGGGCGGGGTATGTGCAAATAGGTCCGCCTGATTTTGTCCTTAATCATTGTTTAAATATTGATGAAAAATAAAGTTTGCTGAATGAATGCTCAGGAACACTCTTAGCTTTAGAGGAAATAATTTAGAAGCGCCCTTTGGCCTAGCAGTGTTCTTGCATGTTTCACCAAACTTTGTTTAGCTCCGAAACAAAAAATGTATGTATGTATGTATGTATGTATGTATGTATGTATGTATGTATGTATGTATGTATGTATGTGTGTGTGTGTGTGTGTGTGTGTGTGTGTGTGTGTGTGTGTGTGTGTGTGTGTGTGTGTGTGTGTGTGTGTGTGTGTGTGTGTGTGTGTGTGTGTGTGTGTGTGTGTATGTATGTATGTATGTATGTATGTATGTATGTATGTATGTATGTATGTATGTATGTATGCGTTCATATGCTTCGTGTGCACAACACAGCGTGCCTACGTGCCTTTAGAAGCTAAGGCAGGGTGCGACCGCCACCATAACTGACCACTACTAAAGCGCACGATCGCACGAAAATGTCTGGCGCCGGAGGACGACGCAGTGGGAGTAGGAGGAGGTGCTGAACGCGCCCTCGTAGCTCTCGAGGCAGGTAAGGGAAAAAAGGCCCGCACATGACAAAGTCGGAACCACAGCTCAAGATGAAGCGTTGAAGGCGGATAAAAGCACAAAAGGCAACGATATGGCGCGGTCGTGTGGGAGAGCCACGGGAATGCAGGAGGACGGGATCGTGCGGGCGGAATGGAAAAAAAAAATAAAGAATACATGGAATAGAGCTAGCGCGCGAGCCTAAATTACAGTCATTCGCGGGGCGTCGTCATCCTCCTCCCAATACTGTTTCCGAACAAAAGAGCCGCTGGCCACAGTGACTTCCAGCGGGCGACACGAGTGGAGGATGGTGCTTGCGCGGGCACTGTTATTACCACTCCGGAGTGCGCGCCATGGATATGCGCGCGCGTGTGCGCGCGGCGCAGTTACGAGACAGCGCCGAGGGAGCGCCGGACCGAAAAAGGGGCCTTGCTTCTGTTCCGTTTCTTTTTCTTTCTTTCTTGCTACCGCTGCCCTTCTTGCTGCTATAGCTATGATGTTTTCCAAACGCCAGCCTTAGGCCGCACGGGAAGGCTGGCACGAAGTGAAGAAGAAGCAAACGCGGCGGGAAATGCATCGCACTGTCTGCTGGGCCAAGTCGTTTGTTTGTGCGCGTGGCGCCCAGTCGTGAATCGCTTAGGTGGCCCCGGAGGCCGCATCCAGCCCGGGCGGAGCAAGAAAGTCCGAGTGGCCGGTCTTGTCGGCTTCTTCTTGTGCCTTTCGTTTTGCTCACTGGCGCGGCCGCTAACGTATCCTGACGCTGTCCGGCACATGGAACGCCGGCGCGAACGAATGTGCCCATTTGTTCTAAAGGCGCCTCGTAAACGCGCACAGTGTGGGGATCTCGTAAGCGAGGAGAGAGGAAACTCCACGGCCGGCGATTGCGAGCGCCTTCCGGAATGCATTCGTGAGTTCCACAAGCGGCCAGAGCGTGCCCGAGTGCTTGCGCCGTGACAAGCAGCGTTTGGAGCGTTCAACTTGAGCCGCTGGCCGGCTTGTCCTTCTAATTGCGCTTGCAGAAAGCGGTATAGCGCCGCGATAGAGGCTGTGTGTCACCGTTTTTTCTTTTTCATTTCTTTTTAAAATTTTTGCCAATCACATGGTTT
This sequence comes from Dermacentor variabilis, assembly GCF_050947875.1. NCBI lineage: Eukaryota > Metazoa > Arthropoda > Arachnida > Ixodida > Ixodidae > Dermacentor > Dermacentor variabilis. The sequence continues at coordinate 262,626,326 of NC_134568.1, read as the reverse complement.
GTCCGCAACCGAATACGACAACGGTTTTGAAATTTGTGTGTGTGTGAGAGAGAGAGAGAGAGAGAGAGAGAGAGAAATTAAAGAAATGAAAGACAGAGAGGCTATCCAGACGAAAAATGCGGTTTGCTGCCTTACTCTAGGGCGGGGATGTAGAAAAATAAGAGAGAGAGAGAGAGAGAGAGAGAGAGAGAGAGAGAGAGAGAGAGAGAGAGAGAGAGAGAGAGAGAGAGAGAAAGAGAACATGCACACAATCAGACGTGCTGTTCGCAGCACAGGATAACAGCCAGCACTTGTCAGCGGTAAAGTCACTCGTGCAGGTTTGTTTTCCGTAGGAACGACAATGCATTCATTGCCATCTGCTGCGACGGCTTGGGAGGCCGTGTATTCTAAGAGGAATATTGTTAAATCCTTGATTGAGGAAAAAATATTGAACGCGGAGGACAACAACAAAATCTTTAGGTGGATTCCCCGGCTACATAATCAGAAGTATGAGCGGCCCTAACGCATTTACCGAGAGTTGTTCCTTTAACAATGACAGGGCGCTTAAATCTCGACAAATAAGCCTAGTCGGCATCTTAGCGCTGTTGTACCCTCTTTGCGAACGCTGCACTTTGATAACGCAAGAAGCAAATGCTGTCTCTTTGCGCCATGCGAGATTGTATGCCCCTAGTGTATGCTCCATCAAGCAATGAGCAAAAAATAATGAATGCGACAATACGTGGGAACGACCCGTACACATGGCTGGCTTCGTATTTTTATTTAGAAGGGGTAAACAGGAGCTGGGGCTCGAACGAAACGAACACCTGGTTTTATAAATTACTCGAAGGGCATACAGAGCGCAAAGAAGGACACTGAAATAAATAAACGGCTTTAAAATACTGAAGGTTTAGGAAAAAGGCTCATCAGCAGACACTGCACGATCAGACATAGCGTAAAATATTAGCTCCGGTAATCTACGAGCGCGCGTGCTATATAGAGGGAGTGACGTTACAGCAGCCGGATACGAGAGCCCGCGCGCCGTCTCGGCTGCCTCGGGCTGCTTGCTGCCCCTCCTCCCTATGACAAAAGGTCAGAGACAGATTGGCTGCACGTGACAAATGGCTGGCCGCCAGACTGGGAAACTAGCAAAGCAAGGAGCCAGGCTCTGCTCCTTCGAAGAAGAAAAAAGAAATGAAGGAGAAAATAACGAAGAAGGGCAGGGCAAACGGCACCAAGGAAGGCACGGACGCTCGCGACCGAACCGTGGAAGTTAAAAATGTCGAAGAAGAAATACTCGGAGCGAAGGAATAAGCTCTCAGGTTTCCTTGGTGCTGGTGCTCGCCTCGGTAATTCCCGTTCGTTTTTCTTTACTTGTTGCTCTCTGTCTTCGTTCGGCGCCCACTTTTTCTTGCTGCTTCTGATAAACGAAGAGTGGACGTCGTTGGGGTCAAAGACTCAATTTGCAAGGGGTGTTCCCGACCCTTTGCTCAACGTAGTTCCTTTTCTATGCCTCGTCTTCTCTTTCTTGGCTTGCTTTCGCAGTTTTCCAACCAGAAGGAGGAACCTTTACCGGAATACGTCCGCGGGAACGGATATTTTATTGCGCGTCAACCTTCGCTAGCGACACCAGCGCGAAAAATGACGCGTCACGCGCACTGTGAGCCACGGGTGCGAGGCGCGTGGACATTTCGGCAACTGACCGCTTGCCGGTATACGGTGAGGCTCACTGAAAGGGTTGATCATCTTACTGTGAATACGTTCTTAACATTGCGGTAAAGAATAGAGGCATACCCTGAAAATGGAAAGAACCTACAAAAAGGTGCTCTAAATTTTAGAAAGGCAAAAATGTGTTGTTTTTATCAACCACAAATGCGTAACCTTCCTACAACGATCGGAGGAACTCGCTTGAACTCGAACTGCACCACGTCAACACCTCGATCTTGGGAATGACCTTTGGAACGCTTAGCAGCTAGTGGGACAGGAATAGCGCTGCACCACACGTATAGCCCATCGACGCAAGCTACGGGGAAAATGAAAGTGTAGCGCCAGCAACACTTTCAGGGTGGCAGACGAAACACACACAACAATTTTTTTTTTAATCGGAAGCCATGATTTAAATAACTTTTGTTCCTGAATAGGCATGTCCTATTTAGCTTATTTAACTATTTAAAGTCATCTTACCGTCCACTAGCACTGGCCAGCTGCCTAGCAACACGATTCTTCATAACGGATACAAAGAGAGAGAGAGAGAGAGAGAGAGTAGGATGCATAGAAAGGCAGGGAGGTTAACCAGAGGCAGTTCCGGTTGGCTATCCTGCACGGGGGAAGGGGGATAAAAAGAAAAAGAGAGCGGTAGAGGGAGATACAGAGAAATAGAGACTAGCACGAACAAACCGCGTACACTACAGCGCGGTAGGAGGTAGCGCTCTTAAAGTCTATCGTGAAGCCCCGTAGACCGCAGGAACCTTAATAACGCGAGTAAGGCCTTCAGCGTGGATGTTCTGTGGGAGTGCTGACCTAAAGCTTTGAGTTCTGAAAGTGGACGATTGTCCAACTGGTCCAGTACTCTGCACAGCAATTGTCTCTGGGCGCTATATCTCGGGCAGACACAGATAATATGTGCGAGCATCTCACAGATGTTGCATGTCAGCAGGACAAGAAGTTAGCATGGCACGCAACAAGAGGTGAATACCAATTAATAGTGATTCAGAGTAAAGAACTGCTTCGTCAGGCGTGCTCTATTTATATCAAAACGTAATACAGGCAACCATGTTCGCACCTGCGACCTCTGTCTTGTTAAATAGATCGTGCATTTTCAAGACTCAATTTGCTGTTACTCTAGTCAGTGCGGCACCAGGCTGCGCGGGCGGCAGAAAATGGCTCAATCTGTTCCGTCTACGCGCGGCACCGACACGACTTTGGCGCTAGCGAACCGCTTTGTCCGAACGCAGTGGCCTTCCGACAGCGGCCTCACAGAAAGATCCTTAAAATAGTGGGCGAGGTCCGTCACTTTGCAACAGCCGCAATAATTAAATGTTACCTTTACTTGCTATATAACAACGCTGGCTTAAAGACGTGACATTCACGGCGCCACGCCTGAAAGCATACGCGTTCATAAGGAACATGGAGGCGCGCTGGGCTTTCACAGTAAAATAGCTGGCGAACAATGGACCCACAGACCACGATGGGATTAGGTTTGTTCAATGGCTGGCTTAGCAAGCTGGCCCCCGTTATCCTCGGACCGTTTTTCATTCGTCTCTATAGGCGAGCCGAAAGCTAAGGAACGGTGAAGGCGGCGGGAGGAAGCGACGAGCTTGGCGAACTGGAGGGGAACAAGGATATCATAGCCTAGCGTGTTTTGCAACTTTTTGATTAATTCATCTTACACGGGCTGTAATTAACTAGGGAATAATCACGGTTTTCTTTATAACCTCGCACTTATATTAATCGCACCTATAGGTCATATACGGCCGTAAAAAGCGCCAGATATAACACTCTGCTGCAAATGAATATGTGTAGCCCTAAATCATCGCCGTCTTTTTCTTCAATTGTATTGTTCTTTAAACCCTGTATAATCATTGCTACTGCGTACCCCCCCCCCCCTTCTCACTCACGCATACTGACTCCAGGCGCTTAACGTGGTAATAAATGAAATGAAACATAGTGCGACTGCAAATTGTGCGCAAGTTGCTGGGGCGTGTTACGATTCGCCTGCGACACGTGGTTTTGCCGGCGCCAACTGCGGCGGGGCGGCAGACATTTTGGCCCGATCGTCGTCGCCGCAACACTCATCGCCAGGTGTTTCCAGGCGCGTCTGCGGCGATGCGACCGCCTAGGGATCCCCCTCGCATTCCAGTCATTGTGCCCGAAACAGGCGATGCCAAAGCAGGGATCTCATTCCAGTTATTGGGCCCGAAACAGGCGATGCCAAAGCAGGGATCTCGTTCCAGTCATTGTGCCCGAAACAGGCGAAGCCAAAGCAGGGACCATCTTCTCGTTACAGTCATTGTGTCCGACCGGCAGCGCCACGACCAGTTGCTACGAGATCTTGCGCAGCGCCACGACCAGTTGCTACGAGATCTTGCGCAGCGCCACGACATGGTGCTACGGCATCGCTACGACAGTGTGCGTCACCATTAGCCCATTGTACATTCACGTGCTCGTCTTTTGAGGGGTTCCTTCTTGCCCTCAACTGCGAGAGTATAAAAACAGCTGCCCCCGGACGCCAGAGGAGGGCTCCGATTTCTTCTGCTGAGTGAAGTGCTCTCCCGTCTCTCTACTTCGGTCAAACCTGACCGCCAACTCTTTGCGATGTTAAAATAAACAAGTTGTTTCGTTGTTACCAGTCGACTCATGCTTTGCCGGGACCTTCGGATGCTTCGAGTTGTACCCCAGGCCGCCAGGCCAACGCTACCCTTGGGGCTTGCGACCCAGGTACAACCACGGGCGTCAGCGCCGAGTTCCCATCCGATCGTACCAGCAGTCAGATCCAAATATCTGGTGGCAGCGGTGGGATCGCCTACGACTTCAAACAACGGTCTGCCAGCGGCGAGATCGCGACAACGGAGGCCAGCAGCAAAGAGATGCAGTTGACAGTATGCTGAGCAGCTCAACGACGATCCGGGAGCAGTGCAACGAGCCCTGTGTGACGACTGGTTGCCTGCAGCGGAACGACTGCGCGGAATTCCTGCCTGCGAGGTTTGGTGAGTGCGGGACTTTCTTCTTCTGAGCTTTGCCAGGCTTTTGTTAGTGTCAGAAACAGAGCTGGTAATTGTGGTTGTCGTTGCTGCCGGGTTAGTTTGCGGCAAGACAATAGTAAGCAGTAGAGAAAGCAGCATTCAGAGCAGCCATGGATTTGAAGTCGTTGCGCAAACCGAAATTGTTGGAGCTTGCAAGAGAGTTGGGTCTGGATGTCTCAGACAAACTAAGAAAACCGGAACTGATAACGGCTATTCTTGAGTTAGAGGCTGAGGATGACGAGCTGTCGGAATGCCTTGAGACTATTGAGGAGAGGTCAAAAAGACAGGAGCGCGAACTTAAAGAGCAAAAAGAGGAACATGAGCGCGAACTTAAAGAGCAGAAAGAAAAAGAAGAGCGCGAACACGCTTTGGAAATGAAGCGTCTCGAGGTAGAGATGGAACGCGCTCGTAATGGAAGTCAGGCACACGGTGCAGGAGAACGCGTATTGTTCAAAATGACTGACCTAATGCGGCCGTTTAAGCTTGGAGAGGACATTGGTTTGTTCCTGGTTAACTTTGAGCGAACGTGCGAGAAGCAGGGGTTCTCTCGGGAAACGTGGCCACAGCGCTTGCTCACTTTGTTACCCGGCGAGGCGGCCGACGTAGTCGCTCGCTTGGATAGAGAGGAGGCAGAGGATTTCGACAAAGTAAAATCGAGTCTGCTAAAAAAGTACCGGCTGTCTGCGGAGGCGTTCCGTCGGAAGTTTCGGGAAAATGAGAAAGGCAGAAGTGAGTCATATACAGAGTTTGCGTATAGGCTTATGTCGAACATGCAGGAGTGGCTCAAAGAAGAGAAAGCGTTTGGTGACCACGATAAAGTTCTGCAGTGTTTCGGGCTAGAACAGTTTTATAGTCGGTTACCGGAGAACGTGCGATACTGGGTCTTGGATAGGCCAGACGTGAGTACGGTGGCTAGAGCCGCTGAGCTAGCCGAGGAGTTTGTGACGCGTCGAGCTCGCGGAGCTAAGGACGGTCAAAAGGGTGAATTTGGCTCCAAGTCTGAGAGGCCAAGGTTCACGCCCATGAGATTTAAGGGGGACACGCGTAGTGAGGATGCGAGTGAAAGCAATCCGACCAAACGTAAAGAGACGGCAGCCGAAGCCGAACGCAGAAAGCGGTTCGAGATGAGGCGAGCGGGCGTTTGTTATACGTGCCAGAAGCCGGGTCACTTTTCGGCGCAGTGTCCGGAAACAACACCAAAAGTTGTGTTTTTTTCAATAGGCAGCACTGACGAGAACATGAAGCTTCTTGAGCCTTACATGCGAGACCTCCTCGTAAACGGGAAAGAGTGCCGAGTGCTTCGCGATTCCGCAGCTACGATGGATGTAGTTCACCCATCTTACGTAGAACCCCATATGTTCACGGGCGAGTGCGCATGGATCAAGCAAGCCGTGGAAGCTCATAGCGTGTGTCTGCCGGTAGCAAAAGTGCTTATTGAAGGACCTTTCGGAGCGCTTGAGACGGAGGCGGCAGTGTCATCTATGCTGCCAACCCAGTACCCGTACCTATTTTCAAACAGGTCCGATCACCTCCTGCGCGAGAAGGGGCTTTTGTTTGGTGAAGCTAGTGTTCAGGCCTTAACCAGATCGAAGGTTCGGGAGCTCGCTGCAAAGGCGGTAGTTGCGGGGCCGACGTTATCAAACAACGAAAAAGGGTCAGAGGCGCAGCAAGCTGATATTCAGAGCACGCCCGAACTGAATAAACTAGAGTCTGTAACGTTAAAGGCGCCAGATACTGGAGAGGAAACGCCCGACGCGGGAAAGTTAGAAGAGCTATCTACTGATTTGCTCATCGCGCCTACGTCAGACGGACTTGATAGGTTGCTAAAAGTCAGCCGGACGGCTTTGATAGCCGAGCAAAAAAAGGATGGCAGCCTGGAAAACGTGCGCTGCAATGTCAAAGAAGGTATCGCCAGGAAAACTGCGCGTTTTGTGGAAAGAGGTGGAGTCCTGTACCGGAAGTATCTAGACCGCCGAGGAGTGGAGTTCGATCAGCTGGTCGTGCCTCAATGCTATCGTCAGGATCTGTTGCGCTTGTCACATGGGGGTTCGTGGTCCGGACACCTAGGAGTTAAGAAAACTAAGGACCGTCTCTTGCAAGAGTACTATTGGCCAGGGTGTTTTCGGGACGCAGACCATTTCGTGAGGACATGTGACACTTGTCAGCGGGTGGGCAAACCAGGGGACAAATCGAGGGCGCCGTTGAAATTGGTACCTATCATTACGGAGCCTTTTAGACGGCTCGTTATTGATACAGTGGGACCTCTGCCGGTAACAGCCACGGGGTACAGACACATTTTGACTGTGATCTGCCCAGCGACAAAGTTCCCTGAAGCAGTGCCGCTTAAAGAACTCAGCTCAGTTGAGATAGTTAATGCACTACTGTCCATATTTGCGCGAGTTGGTTTTCCTGCAGAAATTCAATCAGATCAGGGCACAGTGTTTACTAGCGCTTTGACGACAACTTTTCTCGAAAGGTGTGGGGTAAAGCTGCTACACAGCTCAGTGTACCACCCACAGTCGAATTCCGTTGAGAAGCTCCACTCCGTCATGAAGCGCGTGTTGAGAGCCTTGTGTTTTGAACATCAAACTGACTGGGAGCTGTGTCTGCCTGGGGTGATGTTTGCTTTAAGGACCGCGCCGCATGCGGCTACGGGGTTTTCGCCAGCTGAACTGGTGTACGGTCGCTCGCTTCGATCTCCGCTTCGCATGCTTCGAGAATCATGGGAAGGTAGGGGCGACGACCCAGTCGTGGTGGAGTACGTGCTTAAGCTCCTCGAACGCTTAAGAAGGGCACAGGAGTTGTCAGGTGAAGCAATGGCAAAGGCCCAGCAGAGGGCCAAGGTTTATTATGATCGGACAGCCAGGGCCCGTCGTTTTGAGGTTGGCGATGAGGTCATGATATTGCGCACATCGCTAAACAACAAACTAGACGTGCAGTGGGAGGGCCCAGCACGAATTGTTCAGAAACTGTCGGACGTTAACTACGTGGTAAGTCTGCCAGGAAAGCGGAAAGCACAGCAAGTTTACCACTGTAATCTGCTCAAACCTTATAGACAAAGGGAAGCAGTGGTGTGCATGATGGTAAACGTTCCTGAAGAGCTTCCAGTCGAGCTTCCGGGACTAGGCTCAGTGACGAACAGGGAAGACACCGGTCAAGTCATTAGTGACCTTATCAGTAAAGCACCGCTGTCGCCCGAGCAGAAAACCGAACTACACCAGCTATTACAAGAGTTTCAAGGTCTGTTCTCTGAGAGGCCTGGTAGGACTTCGGTACTTACTCATGATATAGAACTTACCTCCCCAGAGCCAGTACGATCCAAGGCGTATCGGGTGTCACCCCGCCAGAGCGATATTATGGAGGCTGAGGTAAAGAAAATGCTACAGCTCGGTGTTATTGAGGCAGGTGAGAGTGATTATACCTCCCCTTTGATTTTAGTTGAGGTACCGGGCAAGGAACCTCGTCCTTGCGTCGACTACCGCAGGCTTAATTCCATCACTAAGGATCAAATTTATCCGATCCCTAACATCGAGGAGCGCCTTGAGAAAGTTAGTAGCGCTCAGTTTATTTCCACCCTAGATCTTGTCAGGGGTTATTGGCAGGTTCCACTTACAGAAGAGGCTAGTAGGTATGCGGCGTTCATTTCACCAATGGGAACATTCCGTCCTAAAGTGTTGAGTTTTGGTTTGAAGAACGCGCCATACTGTTTTTCAAGTCTCATGGATAAAGTGTTGCGGGGACAGCAAGAATTCGCTTTACCGTATCTAGACGACGTAGCGATATTCTCCGCATCCTGGTCTGAGCATATGACACACTTGCGGGCAGTGCTAACCCGCCTGCGCGAAGCAGGCTTGACAGTAAAGGCTCCTAAGTGCCAGTTAGCACAGGCCGAGGTTGTCTACCTCGGTCACGTGATTGGTCAGGGTCGTCGCCGCCCCTCTGAAATAAAAGTGGCCGCTGTGCGAGACTTTCCGCAACCGCGCACAAAGACCGATATTCGGTCGTTCTTAGGTGTCGCCGGCTACTATCAGAGGTACATCCCTAGGTACTCTGATATCGCGGCTCCCCTGACGGATGCTCTAAGAAAAACAGAGCCTCAAACAGTCGTCTGGGACGAGACCAAGGAAAGAGCTTTTAGCGCCCTAAAGAGTGCCCTAACAAGCCAGCCTGTGCTACGATCGCCAGACTATACAAAAGGGTTCATTGTTCAGTGCGATGCTAGTGAGCGAGGCATGGGCGTTGTACTGTGCCAACGGGAAAATGGAGAAGTAGAACACCCCGTCCTGTATGCTAGTCGTAAGCTGACCAGTCGTGAGCAGGCGTATAGCGCCACCGAGAAAGAGTGTGCGTGTCTCGTATGGGCCGTTCAGAAATTGTCATGCTATCTAGCCGGCTCGAGGTTTATCATTGAGACGGATCACTGCCCTCTCCAATGGCTGCAGACCATCTCTCCCAAAAATGGCCGCCTCCTGCGCTGGAGCCTCGCTTTACAACAATATTCCTTTGAGGTGCGTTACAAAAAGGGGAGTCTCAACGGTAACGCCGATGGCTTAAGTCGAAGCCCCTAACGTAGGAATCAGCCTCAAAATTGTTTGTTACTGATGTTTTTCTTCCTGAGGCAGGATTTTTTTTAACATATTGCTTTTGTTTAGTGTTTCAAAGTGATGATATGCTTTCTAGTGCAATTTTTCAATTTGTGGACGCGTTCTGAGTGATGCTAGACTACTGTAAGGAACTAGGCATTGGTATAAAAAGGGGAAAGAGCCTGGCAGGGCTTAGTGAGGGTTGTGCCGTGCTTGCTGACTGAGCGGTTGAGTTTTCAGCGTAGTTCTAACGCTTGCCGGGAACGAGAACAAAAATGTGAACTCTCCCGAAGTCACTTTGCAGTGTCCCGTGCGAACCTGAACGAGAGAACGAGGCCTTCTCTGTGCGCTGCGCTCAAGAAACGTCAAGGGACGCCCGACTTCGGTTATGAGCATCATCGAGCGACATCCCTCCGGACAGCGGATGCAGTCCCCTGTCCATCGGGATCTCCTTCCCCCGGCGGGGCGGTCTGTTACGATTCGCCTGCGACACGTGGTTTTGCCGGCGCCAACTGCGGCGGGGCGGCAGACATTTTGGCCCGATCGTCGTCGCCGCAACACTCATCGCCAGGTGTTTCCAGGCGCGTCTGCGGCGATGCGACCGCCTAGGGATCCCCCTCGCATTCCAGTCATTGTGCCCGAAACAGGCGATGCCAAAGCAGGGATCTCATTCCAGTTATTGGGCCCGAAACAGGCGATGCCAAAGCAGGGATCTCGTTCCAGTCATTGTGCCCGAAACAGGCGAAGCCAAAGCAGGGACCATCTTCTCGTTACAGTCATTGTGTCCGACCGGCAGCGCCACGACCAGTTGCTACGAGATCTTGCGCAGCGCCACGACCAGTTGCTACGAGATCTTGCGCAGCGCCACGACATGGTGCTACGGCATCGCTACGACAGTGTGCGTCACCATTAGCCCATTGTACATTCACGTGCTCGTCTTTTGAGGGGTTCCTTCTTGCCCTCAACTGCGAGAGTATAAAAACAGCTGCCCCCGGACGCCAGAGGAGGGCTCCGATTTCTTCTGCTGAGTGAAGTGCTCTCCCGTCTCTCTACTTCGGTCAAACCTGACCGCCAACTCTTTGCGATGTTAAAATAAACAAGTTGTTTCGTTGTTACCAGTCGACTCATGCTTTGCCGGGACCTTCGGATGCTTCGAGTTGTACCCCAGGCCGCCAGGCCAACGCTACCCTTGGGGCTTGCGACCCAGGTACAACCACGGGCGTCAGCGCCGAGTTCCCATCCGATCGTACCAGCAGTCAGATCCAAATAGGCGACGGAATCGACGGTGAAGCAAGAAAAAATACGCTCATACCGATTAAGCTATCAGAAAAAGTGCCACCACTTTAATTAACGTATTTTATCGATTATGTTCTTCAGTAGCGGCCCACCACGTAATCATCACTGATATCTACGTGCATGGTTTACATTGTTACGCTTTGATTAATTTAACCCTGAGGAGAGAAGGGGATACCGTTGGTCAGCTTACGCGCCAACAATGACAAAGAGAAGAAAGGCAGTGAGGCTAACCAGATGAGAGTTTTCGCTATGCTACCCTGCACAGAGGTGGTGGAAATGCAGTTTGGAAAGCTGGCAGACAAAGAGACATAAAAAAAAAATCCAGAAAGGGCGTTCCAATTACAGGTGTTCGCACAGGAAGGTGGATCGTAAGAAACGCAGTAACGCTTGCATAGTCTTCTGATGATGCTAAGTTCCGTCGATATTGAACTCTTTTGTCCGACAGAGGCAACGAAGAATATGAAAGCGATGATGAGGTTATTGTTATCACCGAAATAGTGCACTATGTTGCCATGGCGTCATGCTCTCGCGTATGTACGCAGGATTTTTTCGTATTTTCGCACTCCGCCATATCTTTCTATCCTGCCATCATTTTCTCTCTTCAAACTGGAGGCAGTTCTTATTGCGTCTCGGCTTTTATTTCTACGTCTCCCTCTTAGCGATAGGAAGAATTGCAAAAAAAAAAAAAAAAGAAAAGAGGCCAGAGGATGGTTCCGGGCCAGTGTAATACCACGAATGCTCTGCCTCTAGTCTATACAGTTCAGATGCTCATTGTGACACAGAACGTAACGACAACAAATGCAGTACTGCGGCGACGCAGCCAGTGACAAACTAGAAAAACAATCAAGTTAGAATTCAACTGAAACATATTTCTCCACCGAGCTTTGCAACTTACAGACAGATTCAGAATGACATCAAATTGTTCCCCTATCCCTTCGCATGGCGCATCTATTGTCTCGGAGGCTATATAACCCCCGACCCCTTCGCGGCCCTTCCCTCCTTATCTTCCTCATCAGGAAAAAGAGACTGAAGCGTATCTCCGCTGATGTAACACTCGCATTTTCGCCCTAACAGGCTTATTGGATGACAATGGGGCCTGCTGCGATGCGTTAAGGGAATTCATTGCCGTAGCTGGCCCCGACAAGGGGCCAAGCGGTGTCAACGACCTTTGCGGGGACCATTTTCCACGCTGTGCGCGAACAAGCGCCGGCGCCTAATGAAAGCGATCCGGCCACGAGAGTCAGTGCCAGCCAGTCGTTCCTGGGCGGCCGCAAGATGGAGCGGCTGTCTGCAGCCTCCACAGTCGCGCTCTGGGCTCGTCGTTCAGCCGTCGCGCTTGCTCGCTGCCACTGTTGGCTCTCTCGCTCTTCTCGTCGTGCACAAGCTACGTCAGCAGCGCGGCTATCGAAGCCAACTGCGCCCCGCCGACCGAAGCAGACACAAATGACTTCGGAGAAGGCACGGCAGCAGGCGTTCTCTACAACGAGCCGAGAAGACGGTAAGCCACACTAGGATTGGAAACAGCGCTGCTCGGGCAACATTGGCGGTGCAAGAAAGCAACCAGTGAAAAGGGCAACACACCAATAGAAGCGGCCGACAAAAAAGAAAACAAAAAGCGAACGGAGCATGGGAGGAAACGGGACCGCGGAAAATCTAGTACACTGTAGAAATACCATGTGAACAAAAAAAGAAAAGGAAGTGAAACGATATAGCGCGAAAGAAAACAGTTGGTTACACAGCATATAAAAATTGTAAGGGGAACGCAACTACGCCGTAAACAGATGTAAAGACGAAGCAAGGGTTCATCGCTTGAAGAGAAAAGAAAGGACGCCGCCGGTCGAAAGCCCACTCGTTGTACGCGACTCACGTTCTTTTGGGCCGCGCATCTTTATTTAGAGGAGGTGACGAAGGATCAAAGCGCGGCAGAAAAACAAAACATGAACATTTGCTGAGGGGCAATCCGAAGCCAACCTAACATGCGAATGAAAAATGCAGGCAGCAGGCACCAAGTAGAGTTTTTACCTCCGACGTTCACGGTGTAGTGGTGCGCTCCCGGGCTACGAAAGAACTGAGGTTAGTGCTGGTGAAGGCTGCACAGGGCACCAGACCGGCCTGTCTCGCTCTCTTCGTGTTCACACTCTGAAATGCTGCACTTTAGATGTTCCAGATGCCGGAGAGGCTGTATATAGTGCGTACAAGCACGCGTTTCTGTTTCATTGTACGTGGTTTTCTGATGACCAAAACCTGGAGACGGTGCGATAATATTCTGAAATAAGGATATCAAATCCGCGCGACGAATAACTGTACAGAAGCACGCGAATGAAAGCGCTAGTGCTCGTCCCCCCACCTTTTCCTTAAATTTTTTTTTTCACCCGCATATTTAGCTCGTTTTCCATGCGAAACGAAGACGTCGACAAGCTTCACTAACCCACCCAAACATACGCGTCACTCGCTCACCGTAACTGAATGTAATTTCGCTAGAACCGACGCTGAAGCCACTTGCCGACGTGCAAAATACGACGTTTGAGAGATTGTCTCGCACAAGCAGTCCCTAAGGTCGCCACGACGACGTTGTATATACATACGTTTCGAATCCCATATTGACGAAAAGAGTTGATACGGATCCAGTCAAAAGCACAAGCGACGCACGAGCGGCACAGACGAAAGGAGCTTGCGAAGCGTGGCGCGCGACTTGGCGGCGAATGAAGACGTCTCGCGGAGCCCTGCCTGGTGGCACGCGGCGACGGGTGAGAGATGAGCCTCCTGCGGCCCGATGTGCGTTCCCCGCGGAGCGAAAGAGCGCCGAGGCGACCCTCCTGACCTTGGCACAGCAGTGGCCTGTCAGGCAAACGCGTTGCCACGGCGGACGCAGGACTTACGACTGGGCGAAAAAATGCGAGGCGTGCGCAGGTACCGAGAATCCGAGGCGTTCACTTCTGCCGCTTGGCGCCACAGTGTCACGGGCGAGTGCCTCTCCCATCGGATGCCGCCAACTGCGTGACTTGATGAACAACTTTACGAAGCTTAAACGACCAGCCAGACGACTCATTCTTAGCCGCTTGTCATTGAGCGCGCGCGCAGAAGACAAAACGACCTGCCCACTGCATCTACGAGACATGCATACAGTGGAGCTCTGTTTATTCCATTCCTGGTTCATTATTTACTCTTCTAAACTTGCGACCCACGAAATTACTAGTAGAAGTATTTCCCTTCATGGTATAATTGGGACTCTGTACCGCAATCGACCAGGTCTGAGAATTCCAATTGAAGTTTGTATGAGGATAAAGTTCCTCCCGTACCAGCCGCGGTATACCTCGAGATTGCGGGCTCGATCCCGGCCGCGGGGGCCACATTCAGATAGGGGCGAAATGCATAAATACTCGTGTGCTTAGGTTTAGGTACGCGTTAAAGAACCCCAGGTGGTCGAAACTCATCCGGACTGTGCCACTACGACGTGCCTCATAATCAGATCGTGGTTTTGGCACGTAGAAACCTAGAATTTAATGTTACACCCGCAGATCGAGACGAGACGCAGATCGAACTTCTGAGCGAAAGTAAAAAGAATGCGGCAGCGTTCATCGTAGGAAGTTACAAAAGCTCATGCTATTCCTGTACACGTTATAGGCATAGTATCCGCTCTTCAAAAACTCCCCTGCTTTGTTGACATTCCTGTAAACTTGACCATACGTAGAAGGGAAGCGACGGCACACCTCTAGTGGAGCAATAAATTTGATTTTGCTAATGCCTAGCGCGCAGAAGTTCAATACCAGTCGCAGGTATCTCAGTTCTGTAAACTGCGTCTGTTAGATCATCTTAAGGGGACAAAATTTATGTATGATGCTTGAGTTCAAGTGAAATTGTTATCATGTTTACGATGCTTTCTAAAAAGTTCCGCTCACAGATTAGCGGTATATTTCATTGTGGTTAAAATATAACATTTTGTCCGCTCAAAAGCTCAAAAGTCCTAAAAGCTGCAGTTTACGGATTAATATACTGATTCGTAAAGTGGAGTCCTTTCTTCTTTTTCAATAAATTTGCGCTTTTCAGCAATTCTCGTTCGAAAAGTGATTGCCAAATTATCAAATATGGGCCAATACAGTCGATAGAGTTTAAGCGTTTTTCTTTTAAATGCAACAAACCTAATCAGATGAGACCTTGTGGATGCCGACAAAAACGGCCTTTCCGTTTTTGTGTACTCAAATAGGGGCTTCTGATGTAAAGCTTGCTGTATACAGATCCTGAGTGTGCATATTTGCGATAAGTTAAGCTGTGTTGGTAAAGTGCACTTCTGTAATACCAGTAACACCGGTGCTACACGAGGGCACACACCTGAACACATCGTCCTAGCGATGTAAGCGACGCGCGATGTTGTGCAACGGCAGCTGCAGCACACATTAAGCGGCCGGGCGCCGGTTCCGTGGCGTGCGTTTTGCGCGTTTGGCCCCGCGTTTTCGCAAGGCTGCGCGCGCTTTGAGGGCGGCGTTTCTTTTTGACGCGCAAGCATCAAATGTCCCATTGAGCGAAACAGTCGGCGTCTGTAGCAGCGAAACGGCACCTAAATTCCCACTGGCTGCGGCGCCACGACACGTGCGCGCCTCGACGGAGCAGAGCGGGCGAAAGGGCACGCCTGCTGCCGCGCCAGCTCTTGTGAGGGGAGAGGGCATCTGCGCGACGCCACCTCACCCTCGCTCTCGGAAGCCAGCGTCATCCGCGCGTTCCACGCGAGCTCTCGCCCGCGTTCCAACTCCGCCTCGGTAATTGTTGTAAAGAATGAATGTCTAAAAAAAAGAAACAAAATAAATTCGAAAGGAAAAGCGTTAGCGGGAACGAGTTTCCAACCTACGACCCCATGCTCACAAGCCAAGTGTCTTACCCACTGGACCAGGCAAAGCGCCTCAATGCGCTCGCATGCCCGCGAGGAGTTCCTAACTCGAAAGGCAGCGTTCAATGGGACGTTAATGCTTTCGTATTCACAACTCGTGAGGAGTGCTTAGGTGTGCTTGGATTTTTGCAATCGCACGTGGCGAGCCGAAGACGCAACTCGAAATGAGGGAAGGGAGTCCGGAAAGTTGGTACCGCGATCGTCCAATATGGCTGCTGATGATCCCTGACCGACCCCCCCGATGAAGGGAAGCAGGCACTCGCTCTCTTGTCTCTCGCCGAAAAGCGACACTGCTCGCGAAGAGAGAGCGTCCCGAGCGAGCAGCTGCTTCGCGTGGCCGTGGCGCCGATAAATAAAACGAAGCACTCATAAATTGTACACGACGAAAAAAAAATAAAAGAAGAAGAACGAGCACGACAGCAAAGAAGAGATCCGCAGCGGTACGCCTGCAACGCTGGTCGGCAGCGCGATTGATTTCGTTATCATCTTTAAGGGCGCTCTAAAAATGACACAAATGAACATGGAGTGGAGCTGATTTATGTCGAATAAGAAGTTTTTCCCAAACTTGTTTACTTGATTGAGAAGTCTAAATGTGCAGCAACGAAATAGCAGTTTAATTGTACAGTTTCTTAAGTTCCCGAAGCTTGGGCTACGAGGGACGCCGTATATCCTCAAGCAGAATGACGTGCCATTCTTAGGACGAATTTCAAACGAGCTGCTGCTGCGAAAATGACATGGTGCAAATAGCTTCTGCTCGTGAAGGCCTGAAGAAAACTATATGGCTTGTGTTATTTGGCTTCATTCCGCCTCTTTCGTTTTCGACGAAACGCTCGCGGTACGCGCGACGAGCAACGGTATGCCCCAGGACAGCTCTTTAGCTACTGACTCCTTTAGCAGCTGACCCTCTTTCACGTTCGAATCGATTCTGTGACAAGCAGTGGCCTCCGGTTCAATGAACGTCCCCCTCAGAGCTTCGCAACGTTATAGCGAAAGAAATAAAGCTAAAGCAGACGAAGTACCTACGCCACCATTCCTGCAAATAATGAGATCGTTTCGGACAGCCTCGTGGCTCCGCGTTTGCTCGGTCACTCGTTTTTTTTTTTTTTTCCTTACTTTTGTGTCTTCCTTTTTAAGGTTCCCGACTCTGAATCACGGAAATAATATTTTGCCGGGTACATTTTTTTTTTCGAAATGTCTCGTTCGGGGAGCATATGAATGAGTTTTCAGTGCGTATATACACAGAAGCCTTTTTTTTTTTTTCATGTCAAACACAGGTGCGACCGCCGCCACGCGCATTCGCGAGAGGCTGAAATAGCTGGCCGCGCCTATAGCAGCCTGTTTATGTCCACGCTAATGAACGAAGGCTGCCAGCCGTGGCAAAAGAAAAACGCCAGCGGGGCTCTTAACTCCTGCGCGGGCAGAGGAAATCGTCTACAGAACTATGAATAATGCACACGCGGGGGAAGTCAATACATGAATTAAGCGTGTTAGGCGCCAATCGAGCGTCGATATAAGGGGCTGGGCGAAACTGCCGCTTGGATCGACGCAAGCGCGGCCAGCTCCGCGCAGTATCATGCGTGTCGTTCGTCTACCCGCGACGAGGAGGAGCCGCCTGCAAATCATGAAGAGAAGCAGAACGCGGCCGGCCCAGCTGCGGAATATGTGTGCTCATCGACAAACTCTGCGCTTATAGTGTTACGCTTCTCGCGAGCCATTAGTATAATGCACCACCTATATATACGGCACGAGCGTGGGCGAAAAACAAAGGAGAGAAAAGAAGAAAACAAACAAACAAACAGGAAATGCAAAGAAATGAATATACATATAGAGAGAAAAAAGGTGCAATCTTGCCAAACACGCGTCTCTAGATTTGCACGCGGCATTTTCACCCTTCATTTCCACGCAGGTCGGCGCTGCTGTCGGTGTTCACTTTGTGAACAAAGAAAAAAAAAGGGAACTGCATGCATTAACGCCCCTTAAGAATAGCATTCGCGATGTAGAAAAAAAGAAGACACACGCAGACACGCCCCATTTATCGTTAATCTGAAAAGGCACGATATAGAGTGCGAGTAAGAAATCCATTATTGAATGAAAAGAAAAGGCTGAGAGGGAAAAAAAACATATTAGGAATAGATTTCCGTTGCCCACAAATGGGCGCACATCCGCCCACGCAGACCACCTTGCGCTAACGGAACGGGCACACGAAAGTGACAAATAGTCGCCGAGCGCGAGCCGTATTTTTTTTTTATCCCGTAAACGCACTCACTGGCTTCGAGATATCTGCAGGTTTTGTTACGTTCATTATTATTGATTCTATCTTAAGCGAAGACGCGTCAGAGAGCTCAATTATCAATCTGATCTGGCAGTAAGCACTGACCGATGCTTTCTTTTTATCGTACGCTGAAGATATACAGTCATCACTGCTCATGATATAGTTTTAATATGGCAATTCACATTCCTCCAAAGCTCCGAAAGCTCCAAAAAGTGACTGCATGATGCGGAGCATATTGCGGCATAAAATACTACAAAATGCTTCGATAATACCGCATGAAATCGCATGTTGCACTATATACTTATCTCTCACCAGCAGACATGCGAGTACTGAATTAAAAAAAAAAAATTAGGAAAATGCACATTTAGCTCAAGAAAACAACGATTATTTTGTTTATCTCTTCTTCAGGAAAGCAAAAAACAAACAAAAATTTTTTTTCTACCTTAAGCGGTCTTACAAGGACTTCTTTCCTATTATAACGAATAATTTTTCTATAGGTCGTTGAAGACTAGACAACCTCTAATGCGAAAAAAGAAATGTATATATATATCGAAAGATTTTGATCCTAAACATCAAAACAGCGGATGGAGGTGGGCGGGAGAAGCGGGGGAAGCTTTCTAAACGCCTTCTAAACGCTTTTTAAGCGCCGTGCTCAAGCTGCGTTTGTGAAGCTTCTCAAATGGGTTCAGAAACACACTCTGTGTCACCTCAGGACACCCTAACGTCAAAAACAGCAAAGGTTAATTGCCGCGCTGCCCGAGAACACGAGCATAGGAAGTGATGCCCGGAGGCAAAGGATCACGCAAAGATTGTTCGACAATCGAAGCGACTATATTCGCAGTAAACAGAAAAAAGGAACAACCATTAAGTCTGCACCGCATACTTGTCGGAATGCAGCTTGTAAGATCATTGCAACTGACGTATAGGGGGTCTTTTTTTTTTTTTTTCTGCTGTAACTTTGATAGTGCGCGAAAGTTTGAAGGCATGCTTAGGGAAGCTTACGGCGAGTTCTCGTTACTTTTAACCCCTTATAAGAGAAGGACGAAGTAAAAAGCGAACCGAGGACCCACCTCATCAAAACTGGCACATATGTAGCTTCGTATATCAACAGCCGATATGTGCTCCTTGCATTATTGCTGTTTTGTGGTTCAAATATCTCGTCCGAATGTCGTTATTATTATTATTATTATTATTATTATTATTACTATTATTATTATTTCATAAGGAAAGTACGACGACATAAAAATCGGCAGATTCTGGAATAGATACTGTCGGACACGCGGTAGCCTGTGTTTAGCCCAGCAGCTGATACATGAACACCGGCCAGCACAAGAGGGGAGGGAAGAAAAGCGCAAGTGAAAGACAAATGTATGCATACGGAGAGGATTCACAATATTTACACCAAATTTCAAACGAAACCTAATATCTGACGGTTCCAATATAATAGAAAGAAAATCCATGCGCTCGCGCCGTGGTCCCGCGGCCAGAGCAATGCCTCAGTGCAGTCGGCTGCTGCGAAGGCCACGCCGCGACGGGTAGCGGTGACCCGCTCGCTGCGAAGCGAAAGCCGTGAAACGCGGTGTAGTGAACGGTCGAGCGCCTCAGGGGCTGTGCACAATCGGGACAGCTCTCTCTGCCAACGAGCCCAAGTGCGCGCTTGACGCAACTGCGGCCACAGGCATACGGTATGTAGTAAGGGAAGGAAGTCGGTACCTCGCCTTATGCGCGAAACGGCCGGGGCTCATAAAAAGATTGCCGAGTAATAGGATTCCTAGTTTCTCGCCCTATGTACAAACGTTCTGCGGCAGTGAGCAAGCAAAAAAAAGAAAAAAAAGGGGGGTGGGCGGGGGAAAGAGCGCGAGAGAAACTCCCGAGAAGCTCACCAACCTCGCCTCGTCAACCAACGGAGGTCAGCGATGGTTGGACGACACGGGGTGGTTGGCGATAAAAAAATGTCACCGCCCCTTCCAGTCCGTGAAGATGGTCGAACAGTGAAGCTGTGTTAGTTACACCGAGTGTTACACCATGCAAGTGAAACTTCGGAAGCAGTCTATACTGTGGATCTTTTGTTTCGCCATTCTTTCACCTGATTTTCGCTTTTGCATGCTTCGCGTGGTGAACATCCTTTAGGAGTGCTTTTTTTCTGCGGTTCTCCCAGTGTTAGTATTATTATTATTATTATTATTATTATTTTGCTCGTGAGGTTTCTGTCTGCGTTTTACCGTGCTTTTCTTTTGTTTCTTTCTTTCGCGTGCAAGTTGCATTGTCCCTTTTTTTGCGCGCCAGTAATGAGAGTAAGATGCGGGCGCTGCAATCGTTTTGAAGATTGGTTGGATTCGTTTGACGATTAACGTGGCTGTCGTCACATCTTGCTGGCGCAAGAATTGCCGGCAGCTACGCGCTCCTAGTATCGCGTTTCAATCGCTGGGCGCTGTTCCTTGGCCGCAAACCGCCAGCATAACATTCGTTTCTTTCGCAGCAGGGTGGAATCGGTCGCCGATATATTCGATGCCGATCGGGCTCGATTGCCAGAAACGCACCGTGTGACAACCGTATACAATTCGCGTATAACATCGCATTCTCACAGGGGGAAAGGGGTCACTCCAACCCCTTTACCCCTGTTTAGCTCTTCTTTTTCCTCTCCCGGTAGGTCACGTGGCTCATTTTTAGCCAAGTCCGACGATGACGGCACGGGGTCCGCATAAACTGCTTAGCTGTAGAAGCTTTATGAAACAGGAATAAGCCGAATGGCTATGGGTTGATGATTGAAATTTACTTGATCATTGAAGTTCCCTGCGTGGAGGTTATAATCCTGTTTCCCCTATGCACGATTCACCGAACGAAAACGGCGTGCTTTATCTTATATTAAGTATGACGTGAAATGCGTGAGCGAAGCTTCTGTCGCAACCCTCTACGAAAACGATGAAACCACACTGGCAGCTTCATTCGCGCCCGCATAAAGGGAAACGGCGATAATATGGCTTGTGGGCTGCTTATGCGTTGAATAGTGCTGACAAAGGATAAAACAGAGCGAGAGGTTTCAATATCTGCGTGCCGCCCTTGTATGAAGAGCCACAAAATAAATTTCAAGCATGCGGAATTGTCGACAGGCAAGCCCTTATTGATAATGAAGCATTGACTTGTTATAAGCAACCGGCTGTCGTCGGCGGCATACAAGCGCTATAAAAGGCGCGAAATTTAATTTAGTTAATTGCACTAGCCCTTGGTCAAACAGTGACGCTGCAAAAGAAGCTGATTTGCACCGAATCAACGGCGATGGCGCTATGTCGCATCTCCCTCGTTTCGCATGATTGTCATTGACATGTGCGAAACGGTGACACTTCACTGTGTCTGCGAGTCGAAGAACAGTATTAAAAAATATATTATTACTTTCTATACTTCTTTTGTGAGCACCGAAAGATTGGACACCCAATAGAGAAACGAGTGAAGATACCAAATAACGAGGAAAAAAGTGTAAAGAACTTGCTAGCAATTCATAAGTGCGATTATATAGCTAATTCTGCGTCTGCACACGTCGGGAGACAAAGCAGAAGGCATGGTGATAGAAAAAATAAGTTTTAGAAAAGCAGGCTCGTGGCTCGTCGAGCTCTCAAAGTACTGACACTAATTGAAGAACACATATGCGAAAGATGCCTATTGGTGAACAGCCTATCCACTTTTTAAAACCGGTAACAACAATTTACATGGCCTTATTATGAAATGCTCTATTATGCGCTTGCAAAGAATCTTTTTGTACGCTTATATTATTATCCACACGAATATGCATCCACCACTTGTTAGGAAGCTACTACGCGAATTACCGAATATACTGATAATTTCGTCGTGGTACAGCAGGCTGCTGACGATTAAGCTTAGAACAATTTGAATGGTGGTGTTTTAGCCATTATAAGCCATTATCACTATGATTTACGCTGGTTCGTATACATTTTTCTCAGTTAAGTAATCAAGAAACAAGAACCAATTTAACAGCGTGCGTGAAATATTTATTTCGTCGATGAAATTAATATAACCTACATAAAAGAATTCACCTCGAATCAACTTCGGAACATGTAGTAGGTCAAGTATTAATGTTACTTGAGCTACTATATTGTTTTAGAAACTAAAGAACCTGTATAGTCAAGGCGCTCGAACACCCGTGCTTTTACGCGGGAACACTACGTTCACTCACCTCACATAACGAGCCCCTTCAGCGTCCCTACCGTAGACGCGTTCCAATTGGCAGCAAGAAACAGCTGAGCGAGATGTCACGCGCAGTTTTAGCACTTGCTGTCCTCCACGTGAAACGCTCGGTAGCGTCACCGACTGGTTCGAGAAAGTGCGACGATCAGGTCCGCGCGGTCAGGACCAGCTGGAGTCTTTCGCAACTGTTATTTGTTTTGCTCAAGTTGTTCCCACAACGGCGACGTGCAACTGACAGGCAGCGCCTTAACAGTCCTTCCGTCGTACGCACACCGTCACATGGTGCTCCGCCGAGGGGGGCACATTTCACCTCCGATCTGCAGCCAGATGCGAACCGGCGAAGTGGCCAGGTGCGACCAGCGCTGCACACGCCGAGCGAAAGAGAGTGCGCGCCCTACAGACCAGGAGCGCGAGCACACGGCGCCCGACGAGCGCCGCAGACCGACATGCACTGGCGCAGTGAGAGTCTCGAAACACGCCGGTGAAACCACTCCCCGCGGCGGATGGGAGGGGCGGGAACGATCCACGCATGCGTCCCGGGACTCGCGGGGGCGCCTCGGTCGCATCGGACTACGAGGTGGCGCCCTCAGAGCCCGGTCCATGATGCCGCGGCTTGCCTGCCAGCATTCGGCCAAATCGAACCGCGCACATGGGAGCTGTTAAGGCGCGGCCTACGCGCGGTCCCGTAAAAGGGACCGGTTTCTCATGACTTTCTTGGCATGAGTATTTTCTGCGTTGCCCGTGGATCATCGGCCGTGGGCAGGGCGTAAGAATAACGCAGCGCGAGCGCGGGTGCAACTGCTGTCACGGAGAATTGATTAGCGACCGGGCCTCTGGAGATAAAGTAGCACTCATTTGTGCATTGACGCTGTATGAAAAGGTGAGAAGAGCCCTGCGGGCCGATGAAGATTCTTGGGAAGCTGATGGTACATAATGCATATTTGTTATCTGGCTAAGAAGGAAGCGTGAAGGCGCAAAGCATATATATATTTCATTTTGTTTACGTGCCAAGTATAGGTGACTCACCTCTAGTAAGGGCGCTTCCCCGAAGAGCCTTAAAGCCCTTCGAGAAATCACAATCTGATGTTTTCTGTTGCAGCATCCTAGCCTAAAAGAAAGAAAGAGCGCGCGGAATAACACGCTAATTTTCAGAAAGCGAGAGGAAAAGAAATGCACAGGGGAAGTTACCCAGACGGAGGGGTGGGAGGGGCATGTCCGGCTGAAATATAAAATTAGATTGTGGGGCTTAACGTCCTGAAAATGCACGTTAAGTTATGAAGGATGGCTCCGGATTAATTTCGATCTCCTGTTTCTTTCTTCCCCCCCCCCCTTTTTTTTTTTGAACCTGTACCCGAGGCAC
Organism: Dermacentor variabilis; assembly: GCF_050947875.1. Lineage (NCBI taxonomy): Eukaryota > Metazoa > Arthropoda > Arachnida > Ixodida > Ixodidae > Dermacentor > Dermacentor variabilis. The sequence continues at coordinate 262,603,015 of NC_134568.1, read as the reverse complement.
GGTACACTAGCGCTTTTGCGTTCTGCAACCATCGGAATCGCGGCGTGGAAACGAACCCGCGTACTCGTGCTCAGCCGCACAACGCCACTGAGCCACCGCGGTGACTGTGCGTCCGGTTTGGTAGTCTGCATTTGGGGAAGGGGGTACTGTGGTTGCAAATATCTCTTGAGCTCTCACTCGAAAGAAGAAGTTGTGAATAATGTGAAAGCCTTTTGTTACAGGCACGCCGTGGGGCGCATCACCGGAGGAGTCGCCGGACGCGTGATCGAGATTCAGTGGCGTTAGAGGCGCTCTTATTATTCTGTATATATAAGCGGGAGAAGGACCCTCACGTTACTCGCGTCTCCAGAGCGCTACAGGAGGGTCACGTAAGCCGCAATGAAGAAATAAGAATCTTCCCTAGTCCCGTGCTTCGAGCGTGAAAGGATGCAGGTCTCCGGCCTGCATATTGGTCGTCACCTGGGCTGCGCGCAGCTCAGAACGCGCAATTCCGAATGAAAGCTCATGAGCGTTTTCAGTGAGTGAGCTGGACAGACCTGGAACCAGATTCATGAGGTTCTTCGTTTTTAGGTTTTCGCCATTGGCCGCAGTCTCCGCTATTTGCTCTTTCGTTATGGCGATTGACCGGCGCACGTCCTTGAGAACCGTTCTTGCATCAGCGAATGGTTTCGTGAATCGGGGCCCAATATGGTGCAAGACACGCTCCACACGCATTTCAGAAGTGTAGATGCACCACTGATATAGTATACAATTTAGTGGTCATATTAAACGTCAACAAGATGGTAGATTTATCGCACCTATTACACTCTTAGTCATCGAACCCGAATTCGCTTTTGCAGCAGATTGGTTCTATTTCTTCCATCGCGTTAATTCCATGCTCAAATAACAACAATGAGAGAGAGAGAGAGAGAGAGAGAGAGAGAGAGAGATCGAGCTTTTTATCAGAAGGCATCGTGTTTAGCTGCCGACATGCTACACTGCAACGGATGGGACTAAGTGAAAGAATGGCTCTTGAGGAAGGTGGGCATAAACATTTAACAGCGAAAAAAAGAAAAGAAGTAGAGGTTTCGCGATTCTGTTGGAATTATAAGTGTCGAAGGCGACGGATGCAGGCATTTAGTACAGTGTGATCTTCACGGTGAATGCAAAACGAAATAAATGCAGCAGAAACATTTTGATGAGCGGAGAAGGGTGAGTCACAGTTTCGAGAGCAAGCCCGTTGTGTCGATGTATGAAAAAAAAAAAAGAGTAAGGAAACGAGTTAAGGGTTCTGCACTGTTTTCACGGGCAAAAGCATGAACCCAACATCAATTTCAATCTCGGAGATTTTTGGTGGAGCTCTTTCAAAGCGAAGCTTTCTTGGCGAACCCTCCCAGACTTTCCTGGTTGTGGGTTCTGCTGCTGTCTTGCCCAATGAGCGCGTGCTATGCGTCGCGTAGCACGTGCGCGAGAGAGCATGTGCGCACGCGCTGACTTCCATTAGGCCGTGGAGGCACGAATCAAATGGGGGAAAAATGGTCAAGCTGATGCCCTGTCTTCGCTTCGTACTTCTCCCATCACACGTCTGTCCTCAGCATTCTTCCCTCGACAAACATCAAATGCGTCTCTCTGTGATCACTACGTCGATGTCTCGCAGTGTGCATCCACACGACTGCTGTTTGCATCTTGGCTTCGATTGAACAGTGTAGCGCATAAACACAAACATTGGATCACAGTAATATTGTGGCCGGTATTCATGTAATTACACGTTGCACAGATAACAATGAAGACAATTGTACGCATCGCATTTAGTTTCACGAACGGTTCGCGTCACAGAAATTGCAACACGTGCGTTGCATATACATATATTTTTTACGGTAATACAGTATAGGATTCGGTCGTCTCTGTGTAAGCAAAGATTTCTGCTCAAGCTATACTCCATGGCGCCGCAGTAGCCCCAATGACTAGCCGCAGTTAGGGAAAGCAGTTGCGCTTATTGGAAGCAATGATACTGACGTTGTAGGGTCAACATACGTAGTATAGATTCTCGCTGCCTCACGATGGAAAACAGGTGATGAGGTGACGTGCGGTAGTTGATATATACTTTAGCCGCCCTGTTCCAATCACGTCAAGCTCACGAAGACAGCTGTGGAGTTACATTCGTTCGCGAGCACCTCTGACGTCTATAGCACGTAGGAGCAGAGGGTTGGAATGAGGTCAGGTGAGCGCTGTTTAGACACGCTTGCCGCCATGTTCAATGCCCTTTTATGTGCCTGACGCATGAACCTTCAAAGGGTTCCTCACCACGCTCCAACGTAAGCCTTTGTTATGCACTGCAAATTCTAAAGCACCGTATAGAGAGTATGCGCCTCCAAAAAAGAGTTTTTTGTGAGTGTCTAATAATACCGGAGATAGACACAAATAAAATGTTGAGAGAGGAAGAGGCGAGGAGGCAAGGTGCTCTTCCCGCTACAAGGGCTCTTTTCCATTGCATCGAACAGGGACATTCCTTTATTGCTTTCTAATATATCGGTACCGAGAGCTTACGTCACGTAAACGTGACGATGCGAGAGCATTACTGGGCTCGTTGTGCGACCCCGACGTCATCAAAAAACCGTGGCAGGAAAACGGCAAGCAAATTACGTCACCTTCATCTAACTTTTAAAAATTTCACCGACGATTACGATACTCCCAAATGCGAAATTTGAGCGCAGCTTCATACGTGTTTTCATTTCGCGATATATTAGCTGGTGCGGGCAGTGTGCCTCGTGCGGCACGTTGAAAACGGAGTGAAGTGTGGAGCGAGTGCCTCTAATGGAGCAGCAGATCGTGAGACACAGCGCGTGGGGGACGCGTGGGCGCGATTCACAGCAGTCGCGGCGAACAGACCTCCGCCAATGCTGTGCTTTGTTTTCATATATAATATCGTTGGGCGCGCTGGCCGCGTGCCATTGGTGAACAGACGATGCGCGCTACTCTGGCGTCATCTCATAGCCATCCCTGTGGCATCGAAACCGTGATTAAATCATTGCGTCTCTCCTCTAGCTGCTCCTGGCCATGACCTAATTTCCGTGAAATTTTTGCACAGCACTGTTGTTTATTCATCTATTTTACTAGCAAAACTTTTTCAACAGTCGCTTGACACAGGATACCTGTCCCTTGATTGGAAAGTCGGTAAGGTGATTCCACTATATAAATCAGGTGACAAGCATTCTCCTCTCAATTATCGGCCTATTTCACTAACCAGTATCCCATGCAAAATATTAGAACATATCCTATATTCACAGCTTGCTAACTTTCTTGAGTCAAATTCATTTTTTTCAAGTTCACAGCATGGCTTTCGAAAAACATATTCTTGTGAAACGCAGCTGGCTTCCTTCATACATAAGCTACACCTAATTCTTGATACTCGTTCAATGGCGGATTGCATTTTCCTAGACTACTCCAAAGCTTTCGATAAAGTGTCTCACAAACTGCTACTTCACAAACTACAGCTCATGAACATTGACCCCAAACTTCTTGCTTGGATTGAGTGTTTCCTTAAAAACCGTTCACAATACGTGTCAGCTAATAATCTTAACTCTCACTCAAACCCTGTCCATTCCGGCGTCCCCCAAGGCTCCGTCCTCGGGCCTCTTCTTTTTCTAATCTACATCAACGACTTGCCTTCTTCTGTTTCCTCTCATATCCATTTATTTGCGGATGACTGCGTAATCTTCAGAGAAATAACAAGCAGTGACGATGTAACCGCTCTTCAGACTGACCTGAACGCTATTTCATTGTGGTGTAAATCATGGCTAATGGAACTTAACATCACAAAATGCAAATGTCTTCGTGTATCAAGAACTTGCAACAGTATCCCCACTTATTCCTTAGATCATGTCCTCTTAGAATCGGTAGGCTCATACAAGTACCTTGGTGTACACATCACTTCCACTCTCACTTGGTCTGCACATATCACATACATAATTAACAATGCTAATCGCATGCTTGGTTACATCCGCCTCAACTTTTCTAAAGCGCCCTCTTCCCTCAAACTGCTGTTGTACAAAACATTAATACGCCCGAAACTAGAGTACGCCGCATCCATCTGGGACCCTCATCATGAAAACCTAATACATTCACTAGAAATGGTCCAAAATAACTCGGTTCGCTTCATTCTTTCCAACTACAACAGGACCGCTAGCATATCTTTAATGAAATCAAGCCTTAATCTACCATCCCTAGCCTCACGTCGCAAAGCGTTTCATATCTGTCTGTTCCATAAGATGTTTCATCATCCACACCTGCGTAGCGAATTAATCCTTCCCCCACGTCACCTATCATCTCGATTAGATCATGCCTACAAGGTCGGTGTCCCATTTTGTAGAACTAATGCTTTCTTCCAGTCATTTATACCTCGTACAGCAGCAGAGTGGAATCACCTTCCCGCACTGACAGCCACCATCAAAGATTACCAGCTTTTCAAGAACGCCTTAGCTAATATTGTATGAGTAGACACACTTGTTAACTTTTATTGCAATACTCCTATTCCTTGTATCACATTTCCTATTTTTTCTTCTTTTGTATGCCTGTAACCACTCCCCTCTCCAATGCCAATGGCCCTGAGGGTACATGAAATAAATAAATAAATAAATAGCCATCGTCGCCGCAGAGCGGCACTGCGCTTTTCTTTTGCATTCTCCATACCATGGAGGAAGGAAACTGAGGAGAGGCCCTACCCCCTCCGTGCGCTAGGAGAAAAGTGTGGAGGAAATGACGTAGTAGTAGGTTCTGCTTTGTTTTGCTTTTTTAAAATTTCTTTGCTGTAGTGGCCCCGCCTTTCGGGCCACAATGGCGGCTTTGTTATTGTTCTGTGCGCTCACACGTGTTTCTCCGTAGGTTTCGTACCGCGGCAAAGGCGCCGTGCGGGCAGGTTTGCGTTGGTCTCCGTGTTTTGTTGCGCTGCGTTATCTGGTTCGTGCTCTACCGGATGTTGCTGTGGCCAGGTGGGACAGGAGGAACTAAAGTTCGTGAAATGTACGCGCATGCAACGCTGTGCGCAATGTACCGCGCCATGGCAATGGCAACGGAAGAAGGAATATCCGCGGGAAATTTGGCCTCTTTGGCGGAATCATGCTAACGTGCCAACGATTGTTTAGTATTGCTGCGGAGCGCGCGGGTCCGAGCAGCGCGGTTGCGCGCAGCGCGGCGTGGTTTCGCGAGAAATGTAAACAAGAGAGGAGAGCTGGCGCGATAGGCGGAGCAACGCCAACTTCCGGCTTCACTTTCGCTTCGCAAAGAGTGACGTCAGGGCCTCTCCTGAGTTTCCTTCCTCCGTGCTCCATACCCTTCTCTTCCCCATTCCGCTCCATGCTTTCACTGAAGCCTCCTCCTCCGCTTTCCTCCTGCGTTCTCTTCGCTTTTCATCCTACACTGCGCTCCGCGTTCGCTCTTTCATCCTTCGCTATGCTCGTCCGCTCGGCTACGTTGACGACACCGACGCCCAAGTACGCGGACGCTCAACGCAGGAACGGGCATTTAAGAGCTACGCTCTAACAGAAGTGGCCACGGTGCGTATTCGATCCTCTACCCCACCGGGACTGCTACCGCTCAGTAGCCGAGCGATATAGCCGCTGCGCCACCGTTGCAACACGCGACAGTGAGGAATATCTTCGAGGCTGTGCACGTGGTTGGCTCTGTCTGGCGGCCGATTCACTAGATGACGCAAGGCGCCGTGAAAGTATACAGTTACTGCATAGACTCCCTTTAGGGAGCCTATAGAGGAAGCCTATACAGCAACTCTATGCAATCGCATGGCGGATTGGGCAGCATGCCTCGTCGCATGCCTCAACGTGCATTCTTTACCGAAACACATGGAGGACGTGGCGCACACGTGAACGTCAACAGAAGCGACATACTTGTCCTCACGGAGACGTGAATGAGGCCAGATGACAAGAGGCAGATCACGGTATACTCGTTCGCGTGCGCCGCTCAGCGACCCCACTCGTTGCCGCCGGCCTCGCCATATACGCCAAGCCGGGACTTCAACTACAACCCGTCCAGCTCGAAGACTGCTTCGGTGTAGACAGAGATGTGCGCTGTACACTTCGTCGAAGCGAGACTCGTGGTAGCGTGCGTATACCTGGCGCCAAATCTGTCTCAAACGGACGCGGCAGCGTTCGCGTACAGGAATCTGCCTTTGGCTATATATACGCCGCGGCGTGTCCATGCTCGTCGTAGGAGACTTCAATCAGGACGCACGTTCAAGGCAGCACCACTAAGCTCACCGTCATGTCGCTACAACTATAAACTCGGCAACATAACTCTGCGACACACTCTGTGACAAGTAATGCTCTCGCATTTAAACACCATAAGAGTTGCTTATGTGTCTCCATAGGTTTTTTTCTTCCTTTTATTGTGATAGCAATTATATGCACACTCCTGACAAACTTCCGCCGTGATGTTAAGAGGAAGCTTTAGCTCGAGTGCTCCTATCTAAATACATGTGAAAGGAGAATTCGTTTTTCTCGGCAACGACTGCACCAAATTTGACGAAGTTTGTTGCATTTAAAAGAAAAGCTTAAAATCTAGCGACTGCTGGTTTGGAATTCTTGAGTTAGGTCATCAATTCTTTATTAAACATCGGCAAAAATCGAAAATTTTCAAAAAACGAAACTATCAAGTAACTCAACAACAAAGAAAGATAGTACAATTCTGTGAATCGCACCTAATAGTACATCTAAAGCGGACAAAATCGATATGTTACACATGAATATAAAAAATTTAATAATATGGAAATACAGCTTTTGCAGAACCCTTGTAACCAACGTAACAAATTCACGTAAGATGTAAAATGACATATTGAATTTGTCCGCTTTGAATGATCTAATGGATGCCGTTTACAGAACCGTGATATTTGTCCTTGATGCCGAGCTATGAATTTGTAAACGTCGTGCTTCTATATTTTTCAAACGGTCGAATATTTGAAAATCTTTTAACAAAATTCAGGCCCTAAATCGAAATTCCGCACACAATAGTCACTAGAATTTAGCTTTCTCTCTCAAATGCAACAAACTTCATTAAAATAGCTCCTGGGGTTATCTCAGAAAAACGTTTTTGCGTTTTACATGTATTTGAATAGGCCGCGTCGGAGTTGGGCCCGAGCTAAAGCTTCCTAAAGCATGAAGTCCCAGCGCGATGACATCGCGACCGCGCGCTGTATGCTGTAGATGCGAGCGAAATCTTGCGAGGCTGAGATGTATGGCAGTGTCTTTATGCGGCAGCCTTCTCGCGCTCGCAAGGGAGGAAGGCGGGCGGAGTGTGCGCGCCGTGTTTTCACGCGCGCAAGGGGAGGAGCGGGTAGACATGCGCGCACTAGGAGGGGCGGGAGGGGGGGGGGGCAGTTTATTGCGTCTCTGATCTACTCCCGCTGCGGCGGTCGAGCGCGGCTGCGAGCGTCCTTAGTGTTGGCCTTAAGGTTTTTTTTTCCCTAATCCTCCTGTTTTGGAGGCTAAAGGCTTTGTGTGCGCTGTGTCCTCGCGCGCCTAGTTCTCGTTCAAGTGAGAGGCAGCACGAAGGGGAATTCGCTCGTCGCTGCTGCAGCTCTTCATCAAGGCAGCGTTCTGACAGCGAGTGTCCGCAGTGTTAAGAACGGCCAGCTGCAGTGCAAGTTTTGCCAACCAGTTGCGACTGTGGAGGCAACATTCCGCGAGCGTCGCCGCCAACCTCTAGCAACGGCGTGACTAAGTCGACTTTGTGTCGGTAAACAATACGCGCATCCTCCACTCTGCGTCGCTTCAGCTAGGATGCGTTGTGACTGAAGGAGTTCGATGAAGCAGGCTTTGTGCGCAACACGACAACGCGGACCTGATTTCCTACGGGCGGGGGAGTTGCCGCGGGAACGCCGACGGAGGCTCCTTCCCACGCACCGACCAAGGCGCAAGAGAACACGCTACCCGGAACGGCTCCGAGTGCTAAGAAATTCGTGTGGTGTCGGTTTCGGACCGTGAACACGTGTGTGTGTGCATGTGTGTGTGTAAACCGTCCTGCGGAGAGGCGGCTACTTTGCGATGACTAAACGAACGTTCGCGTCACGTTGTATCGCGGGAAGACAGAGTGTTTAAAAACTGCTGTTGTGCGGATGCTCGACACACTTTTCTTAAGCAGTCATGTTGGACTGAGACACTCTCTCTCAAGCAGTCATGTTAGACTGATATAGATACTGTAAATAAACCCATATTCCTCGTTCTCGATGAAAAGCAATACTTCCCTTCATCAACGTCCTCAGCGTGGATAAGTTGGACGACGGCATGGGCCAGCTACCTTCGAATTAATGCCGGACTCCAATCTTGACATGCATCGCTCCTTATTGCCTTTCATTGCGTGGCTGGCGGCCGTTGATCGAGAAACAAGTTGGCGCTCGTGTTTCCGCAATCTAGCCGACGTTTCCGAAGCCTGAGACGAAGGTACATTGCGACATTTTATCTGCATATTGTACAGCCATCTATAATTTTGTCGTTGAAGAGCTCCGCCCCACTTCCATTTTTCGACATAGCTTTCGGGGCGCACGGCAGCGGGACCTGAAAGAACCGCCAATATCCCATTCTGAAGTGCTTATTGAACAAAAGCCTACGCGGGAGGCCAAGAACAGCTCCCGCAGTATCACTGCCGCGCTGAGATGCTGTCATCAAAGCCGTCCGAAAAAACATATTGCGTCTCCGTGTACTACGATCGCGCACTCAGAAGGAATACTCGAACAAATAGCACCAAGATTTCTAAAAGAGCTTGTCCGAATGCCATCGCCATCGGATATATTTATTCAAGATATTATTTGCTGCCGCTACATTGCATAATGTAGAACAACACGGAACCTATCGCTCGGCATAGGTTGCTGCGAACAGCGGTTGCTTTTGTTGAGATATCTCGTAGAGCATTATGCCCACGAATTGCGGGCGGAATAAAACGAGCATAGTTAGCAAAGGTTGACGAGCGCACGTTCTTAAATATAGTGAAATATTGATAGCCAGTAGTGACAGTTCGTTGTGTAATATATAGTCTTGGCTAGGCCAAAGGAAAGTAATTATGCACGGTCCCTTGGTTGTTGGGTCGTTTCGGTATATCTAATACACAAGCGCCACGACGTGCCAGAATGCCCAGCAAGCGCTGCGTTTGCGTCATGCCGGTATGGCGCGTGCAAGCTTAAGCCAAAGGAAGGTGAGATATCCCCTAGCCGCCGGCTTTCTCAATTAAGGTGCGCAGCCGTACGGGGGCCAGGCGCGCTCTCTCGGCGACATGTGCGGTTCGGGTTGCGGTGAGTAACTTGAGCGATCTGTAAGCACCTGCAGTCCCAGAGAGAGCAAGGACTGCAACTAGATGAAGCACACATAAAAATTATAATAATAAAAAAGAAAACACGCGAAAACCTCGCTGCAAGAAGAGAACTCGCCCTACAGGGATCGTGTTCGGGTAGCCGCTGAAACGATCTTCACGCTGTTTTTCGTTGTTGCGTTGCGTGCTCGTGACGTTCTCTCGCGGTTGCGCGAGGAGAAATCCGCTGCATTAAAACGCCGGCACTCAAGACTAAAATTACAAAGCGTAGACATCGGCCGTTCTTTTTTTGCTTTATCTCACCGCCTAGCAGGGCTAGACGGTGCGCTATTAGCGGCGAGAACTTGGAGTGGCGCCCTCTCGCGAGTGACGTCACGGCCAGGACGCCGCTTGCTCGGCTGCCGCGCGCGCTCGTTCCCTTTGTGTATGCTTGGGGTATGGGTTGCTCGAGCCGTACTTGTTGAAGGATATGCCGGCTTCTTTCTGCCGCCGTGCCTGAACCACAGTTCCTTCTTGAGAAGCGCCTGAGTCGAGAAAATTTTCGGCTAGGATATCGCAAGCTATGTAGCCTTGAAGGGGTATACTGGTTTAGCAATGCATATATGTGCCGTGTCTGTCCATAAATATGACGTAAAAATGTCTGCAAATTCAAGACGCAAAGCTGTGTATGATATTGTGCTAAAAGCTAACCATTCCCTTAGTACTTGGCTATGAGATACATTGCATTTTACATGGAAGAAAAATTTGGTATTTGGTGTCGACATGTTGTTCGCGTTAGAAAATTAAAGACACTGCCCAGCGAAGCTGCCATCATGATTCTTATTACTCTGGTGAGTTGTTCTAGTCAAATATGGCCACTTTATTAATGCATAAAAGAAAGAGTTAGACGCGCATTTCTTATGAAAAAGTTTGCTGCTACTTTCACCGCTTTATGAAACAGGCCCCCATAAAACAAATTGTTCATGGCTGCTAACACGAAGGCGCGTCATGTAGAGTGTTTACATAGTTAATTCACAAATATCATAGTAGCAATCACCTGAAAGAAAAAAAAGTTTCGTGGTTAAGATCGAAAGCCAATCAATTGCAAGCGATGAAATGTTTTATGGTGGCCCTTAGACTTTATCGACAATATTGCACACCCCTCACTCAACGGTAGCAACCGACTGTCGTTATGACGAAACGCGCATTGTTCGCAAAACCCATCAGTTCACTACAACTTCGAATTGAAACCATCAATCAGTTTTTTTACAGTGCAAATTGCAATCCCTAAAGTATACTCGAGGTACTATACCGCGCAGCTTAGGGCGCACTTTCTGCCTCAACGTGTCTCGATCCAGCGTCGTTTAATAATACAAAGGGAGAACTATTCGCTTCGCCAGTACATAAAAGAGAAGCTCGCAAACCTTTATAAGAAAGGCACCACAAGCCTTACATATTTCACTTGATTTTTGATCCATGACCGGGGATTTATGAAATCTTCAATATGTACCATGCTGCTAATCAATGACGCTTCGGCTTCTTCCTCACTGCAGTCACACGGTCCAAAAAACATATTTCAATAAAATATTTGGGCCGAGCAGCCGGTGTCAGTTCGCCAAATAGATTCGTGATGTATGTTCTTCAAGCAACAAACACAAGTAAATTGCTCGAGTTGAACGTGTAGCACGGAAAAGGGCATATATATCGGTGCATTCTTTTTGGTATTCTGTAAATAGCTGTAAGCCTCAATAAGCTTTACTTCAAATTACCGCCACTTAATATACGCACGTGCAGAACCACCTACTTTTGAGAAACAGTTGAAGAAGCCGGTGGGGCTGGTAGAATCTAAACTTTAGTGTTAAGTTCTCGTGTTATTTCGGAGAAATGCAAACATTCTATGTTATACCAGGAACTACTCGTCGTGAGCAAACCTGTTTTAGCGGATTAAAATCAAGGTAACTGTTGTAGAAGTCATGTATAGCCAGCGTTTGTGACGTACTTGTTGCACCGCGGCAGGTATGGTGTCATAACTGGATTCTTATATGCTATGTTCTTGCGGTTGTCGATCCACGCATGAAAAACCCGCAATGGGCTAGTCTGCGCGCCTTCAGCTGGCACTGTAGCGTTGCCTTTGAGAATCGTATTGTCGTCTAAGAAATAAGCTCTCTCAATAAATTTTCGCGAATGAAGACGCCGCAAAAATATATTTGAGACGATCGCCATAAGTATACAACCAGAGGGAAGGAGAGCGAACAATTGAAAACAGCGCAGAAGGCGCCAGGATAGCGCTCGAACTGCAGCAGACGACAGGCGCGAGTCCTTGCCATGACGTCACGCGAGCGGCGCTCGCAGCGCCCCTGTAGTTCGTTCTCGGGGCTAATAGGTGCCTATGTGCGTGTAACACACAACGAACCTGTGATATATATATATATATATTCTATAAACGAGAAGGAAGGGGCTTAACCGAGGGGCTCGATTTTTATTAGTCATATTATAAGAAGCCAACAAACACTGACACCAAGGACAACATAGGGGAAATTACTTGTGCCTAATAAATGAAATAAAGAAGCGATAAATTAATGGAAAATAAAGTGAATGAAAAAACAACCTGCCGCAGGTGGGAACAGAACCCACAACCTTCGCATTTCACGTGCGATGCTCTACCAATTGAGCTACCGCGGCGCCGTTTTCCCATCCACTTTCTTGGGTATTTATGTGCCCTAGTACCTTCCTTCCTTCTCCCTTCCTTCTAGTTTATTACATGACGAGGGTCTCGAATCCGGCAACATTGATGCCTTCAGGTAGCATGTGTGGGTTTATTGACCTGTTGCCTTCACCCAAAAAGATCACGTTCTCGTGACACCTGCGGCAAAAAGGACGTTCCACGTCCGCCGCCAAGGTCTGTGAGCGGTGGCGCTGGCGCTGGCTAACACTCCCAGGGCTCTACTAGGGCACATAAATACCCAAGATAGTGGAAGGGAAAACGGCGCCGTGGTAGCTCAATTGATAGAGCATCGCACGTGAAATGCGAAGGTTGTGGGTTCGGTTCCCACCTGCGGCAGGTTGTTTTTTCATCCACTTTAATTTCCCTTAATTTATCGTTTCTTTAATTCATTTATTAAGCACAAGTAATTTCCCCTATGTTGTCCTTGGTGTTATTGTTTCTTGGCTTCTTATAAATATGACTATATATATAATTTTAGTAATTATAGGGTTTTACGTGCCGAAACCACTTTCTGATTACGAGGCACGCCGTAGTGGACGACTCCGGAAATTTTGACCCCCTGGGGTTCTTTAACGCGCACCTAAATCTAAGTACACGGGTGTTTTCGCACTCGCCCCGATGGAAATGCGGCCGCAGTGGCCAGGATTCGATCCCACGATATATATATATATATATATATATATATATATATATATATATATATACAGGGTGTCCCAGCTAACTTGGACAAAAATTTTGAAAAATATCTATGCGTTCTTCAGAACAGAAATCGCGTGGACGTTGTTAACGTTTATCTAAACTTACAGTATCATATTTTTCTCGTCTTTTTTTAGTAATTAGCCGAGATAAATTATTTAACTTTTTAAATATAGCTTCAAAGGTTCAGGCGTCAATAGGAAAGCTGTGGAGCGTCACAAATATTGCCCAACCCAGTGTTGCGACGCCTGTTTCTCGAACCTCGACCGGCGTTACTATTGGGTAGCGTGGCGTTTTCGGCGGGCTGCAGGCGTCCGGTAGACTATGGTGATCAGGCAAGGACGAGATGATTTCTAGTGCGACACTCACTTTTTATTCAATGGTTGGTGAAGGATAAGAAGAAGAGAGTGAACTAATTGAAAAAGTACGTTGCGGGGCCCATGAAATAGGCTCACTAAAATTGTAGGCGGGATCTTGTTCACGTCAACGTCACGTGACATGCACTGAGTCCCTTTGGTGCTTGGCGGCTGCTCCCACTTGGTTGCCTCCGCTGGTAGCGACCCGCGGCTCCAGCATCGTGGGCGGCTGATCTCTTCTCCCAGGTGAGGTTGCACGTACTTGCCTCCTCTGGCGGCAACCCACCGAGTCTGGTCGAGGATGGGCGGCTGATCCTTTCTTCTAGGCGACGTTGGTTCACGGATAGGGTCTTTCCTAGAGTCGCACAGTTTGTGAAAAGGGTTCTCCCCTTGGTCGCACACACACAAAGGGGCCGGTGTGGGGCCCCCGCCAGAGCGAGAACCACTCGAGACAACCACAGCAAATGAGGAATCCTTCCTCCGTTTCGGTCGAGCAGGTCTTTCGAGCATCCTTTTTGCTCGGGGTGTTACACGCCAACCGTAACACCAGGTACTTACAACGAGATAGACTTAGCGTGACCGTTTTATTCGGGAAAAACGAAAGCCCTCGTGGTTTGAAAAATACCACGTGACAGCGCGCTCTGTGCGCCCGAATGCGCTGCGATTACAGCGCTCTCATGAGTGATTTGTAAAAACATCGCCAGCGCCGCGCCTTCACTACGAGGGCTTCAACCTTTGTTCGGCTCTGACATTACCGGCAGTGGCTGGCGACGGTGCTCCAAAAAAGCGCTTCGTCAGCAGCCGTTCGCGCCTGTTGCCGAAGAACGCGCCGTCATCAGCCGTTTATTCCGATATGACGAGAAGAGTACCTTATTTTCCCCAGCGTTCACGTCGATGCGGAATAGAAAAAATACACACAAATCATGCATCATACATCTGGAACCCGTGCGAGAGAGAGCATCATTTGTTACAACGCCGATTTTCTTCCAAGCTGTGCCAGCGGCTAGATGCATGTGAGCTCTACTGTCTATTATTGCCGCGCCGCGCACCCGTTTCGAAGAATTTGTTTGCAGTGCCTAAAGCATGCGGTACTCAAGCGAGCAGAAGGCGAGCATGGTCTTAGCCTTTGGAGCGGCAGGGGGCGACAACAGGAAAGTTGCCAAGGTATAACGAAATTGCAAATGTGGGGGAAGACCTATAGCGCGAACGCAATTATGAGGAGTTACTTGACGCTGAAAGAAACAGGTAGCTTCAAGAAGACGCGGCACAGAAAGGGGACCATCAGTAAAGAGGCTAAGGAGACATTTTGGCTTTCATGACTGCAAACCCTCATTCCAGCGTGCGCGATGTGAGTGGTGAGGTCGGCATTCCAAAGTCTTCATTGTCAAGAGTTTTTAGGAAGGCTGAAATGCATCCGTATCACCTCCAACTGCATCAAAAGCTGCAAGAAAGAGACTTTCAATGGCGGCTTGATTTCTCAAATTGGATCCTTGTGAACAGTGACGAAATACCGGATTTTGTTGACAAAGTGCTCTGGACAGATGAGGCAACCTTCTCCAGAAATTCTCAAGTCAACATCCATAATGCGCATTACTGGAGCGATACGAACCCGCATTAGGTGGCGCAGACCAGACACCAGTACCAATGGTCATACAGTGTGTGGTGCGGTATCTTTGACGGAAGAATAATTGGCCCCATATTTTTTGACCGCATGCTCACTACTCAGCGGTATGTGAACGACATCTTGGAAGGCCCAGTCGAAGATTTTCGCTGCTATCTTCCTCTAGCGTTTTTAAAGCGAACTTGGTATCAGCACGACGATGCACCAGATCGCAACAGCAGCTTTGTCCGAGCCTGGCTTGACGAAGCCTTCAAACGCCAGTGGGTCGGGCGGCATGGACTAGTGGCATGGCTGTAAGGTCACCGGACTTGACAGCTCTTGACTTCTTCTTCTAGGGACACGTGAAAGACCGATTGTACCGCAAATCTACAACTACACGAGAAGCGCTAAAGGCAGAGATTGCTGAGGCCTGCAGCCAGATACCGTCTTGCGTCATCAAAAAAGCTATATCGGACGTGCTAAAAAGGTGCCAATACTGCATTATGGCAGAGGGCGACTTGTTTGAACACATTCTTTAGACAGACATCACAGCGAATAAATCTCTACAACCGTTATCCATGAAAAAAGTAATCTGTGTGAAACGTTTGTACGACGTGAAAAAGGCACGTAAGTAATACGAAATGAATTCTCGGCCGACAAGGAATGGACAGGAAGCTGAAAAGCAACCTTCCGTGTCAGTTTACAATTCTTCATTTTGTGACAAAGAGCGTAATTCACACGACGTTATCAAGCTTGTTATAATGCGTGTTTGCTTGTTGGGGTCTTGCTCCCGAATTCGAACTCATGAGCTTGTCATTTTTCCTCCGCATGCATTCTGCTAGCGTGAGAGTGCAATTTTCACCGCAGAAACGAGAGCCGCGCTGTATTTCAACTGCCACCCGAACCCACTGGCGTTTATCTCGCAACCAAGCACAACGCGAAGCTCTGTTGTGGGCAGCACGAAAGGCGCGAAGCGAGCGATGTTTTTTACGAAACACGGTTGAGAGCGCTGTAATCCTGGCGCATTCGGGCGCACAGAGAGCGCTGTCACGTGATATTTTTTTTTTTTAAGTTCCGCGAGCTTTCGTTTTTCCCGAATAAAAACGGCCCCGTTAAGTATATCTCGTTGGAAGTGCTTGGGTTGGCAATATTTGTGGAGCTCCACAACTTTGCTATTGACGCCTGAACGTTTCAAGCTATATTTAAGAAGTTAATTTATCTCGGCTAATTACTAAAAAAAAGGGTAATAAAAATAGTACTGTAAGTTTAGATAAACGCTAACAACATCCAAGCGATTTCGGTTCTGAAGAATGCATAGTTTTTTTTTTCAAAATCTTGGTCCAAGTTACCTGGGACACCCTGTATATATATCCTTAATAATTTATCTTGCAGAAGAGCAGTTGACCGTCTCTGTCTTTTTCACAAAATCTTTTTCACTAACCATCATCTCAAGAACGCCCTCTTTACTGCACCGTCCTACATCTCATCACGTGTTGATAATCGTTTTAAAGTTCGAGTGCCGAGCTGCCGCACCAACTTGTACTTTAACTTATTCGTGCCTAAGACATCATCGGAATGGAATCTCTCCCCGCCTCCATCGCCAGCAAACCTGATAAATATTCATTCACGACGTATATCTGCAACAATTTACCACGACTGTACCACTCCTCTCTGTAAGGCCTCAATGGATTGAGAGTATTTCAAATAAATATATAATACCTGTTGTGACCTCACACATACATAAACAGGCTCCACCTATATCCAGAGTCTGTGTGGGGATACAGGCGGGGGGGGGGGGCCTTCTCACAAATTACCAAGTGCGAATTTTCTGCGATAGCGCCACGGTTAGCCCGTTCCGCACTGAAGTTCACAATTCCGCTGAGACTTGAGTTCGAATCCCAGTGATGGTGGTCGGTAGTTCTGTTATAAATCCACAAGGGCTTATTTGGCTACCCTCCACGCGTTCTGACGACGTTAAAATATAACACCTATTGCACTGATATAGTGAAACCATTAAATATCATGCGCTCTTCTATTAGAAGGTCTATGTGCTTAGGTGACACCTGTATGTACGTTGGAAGCTTGGACACACACTCCCACACATTAACGTCACGCATACAACGCCCACCTTACAAGCGCACTTTGCACCGTCTTATAACACTTTGTGGAACCCCAAATGATGCTAGATAGCCAGCGATGGCGATGTGATGCCAAAAACACTGGTGTACCTTGCCTTAGGTGGACGTTAGAGAAGCCGAGGCAGTCAAAATTAATCTGGGGTCGCTATCCACTTCGGCGTCTTTCATAGCCTGTGTGCTGCTTTGGGACGGTAAACTCCACCCATTCATTATGGTGCAAGAGCGCTTTAGGCGTTCTTTCCAGCGCTTAACCATAGGAAAACTGAACTTTTGGCAGAGCAACGTACCTGCTAAAAAAAAAAAAGGGGGGGGGGGCTCTTCTTGGCAGCGGCAGGGTCATTATGGAGAGAAATACGACTTCAGTAGCCTGAGGTTAGGCGCAGGAGGACCGCTTTGTATAGAGACTCACGGTCACAGTGTCTGGGGACAAAGTTAACCATTTCAGTGCATGAAATGAAAGTGAAAGAAAATGGAAATTCCCAGGCGTGCTTCAGTGCTTTCCCGCAATTCCACACATCAGCCCATAACGTCAGTGGTGAACCAACAGCGGAGTTGCGTAAAAAAAAGAGGAAAAATAACTAATTTTTCTATCTATCTATCTATCTATCTATCTATCTATCTATCTATCTATCTATCTATCTGTCTGTCTGTCTGTCTGTCTGTCTGTCTGTCTGTCTGTCTGTCTGTCTGTCTGTCTGTCTGTCTGTCTGTCTGTCTGTCTGTCTGTCTGTCTGTCTGTCTGTCTGTCTGTCTGTCTGTCTGTCTGTCTGTCTGTCTGTCTGTCTGTCTGTCTGTCTGTCTGTCTGTCTGTCTGTCTGTCTGTCTGTCTGTCTGTCTGTCTGTCTGTCTGTCTGTCTGTCTGTCTGTCTGTCTGTCTGTCTGTCTGTCTGTCTGTCTGTCTGTCTGTCTGTCTGTCTGTCTGTCTGTCTGTCTGTCTGTCTGTCTGTCTGTCTGTCTGTCTGTCTGTCTGTCTGTCTGTCTGTCTGTCTGTCTGTCTGTCTGTCTGTCTGTCTGTCTGTCTGTCTGTCTGTCTGTCTGTCTGTCTGTCTGTCTGTCTGTCTGTCTGTCTGTCTGTCTGTCTGTCTGTCTGTCTGTCTGTCTGTCTGTCTGTCTGTCTGTCTGTCTGTCTGTCTGTCTGTCTGTCTGTCTGTCTGTCTGTCTGTCTGTCTGTCTGTCTGTCTGTCTGTCTGTCTGTCTGTCTGTCTGTCTGTCTGTCTGTCTGTCTGTCTGTCTGTCTGTCTGTCTGTCTGTCTGTCTGTCTGTCTGTCTGTCTGTCTGTCTGTCTGTCTGTCTGTCTGTCTGTCTGTCTGTCTGTCTGTCTGTCTGTCTGTCTGTCTGTCTGTCTGTCTGTCTGTCTGTCTGTCTGTCTGTCTGTCTGTCTGTCTGTCTGTCTGTCTGTCTGTCTGTCTGTCTGTCTGTCTGTCTGTCTGTCTGTCTGTCTGTCTGTCTGTCTGTCTGTCTGTCTGTCTGTCTGTCTGTCTGTCTGTCTGTCTGTCTGTCTGTCTGTCTGTCTGTCTGTCTGTCTGTCTGTCTGTCTGTCTGTCTGTCTGTCTGTCTGTCTGTCTGTCTGTCTGTCTGTCTGTCTGTCTGTCTGTCTGTCTGTCTGTCTGTCTGTCTGTCTGTCTGTCTGTCTGTCTGTCTGTCTGTCTGTCTGTCTGTCTGTCTGTCTGTCTGTCTGTCTGTCTATCTATCTATCTATCTATCTATCTATCTATCTATCTAAAGTGCCTCGAGCAGCCTCTCGAGGGCTTCATTCACGCTCGGAAAAACACTTTTATGTAGCACGTATTGAGCAACAGAAAGCTGTATCGGGAGTTTTTCATGCGGTTCTGCAATTTTCTCATTTACACTTTTTATCTAATTATAACATTTGAGAAGTTGATGAATTAATTACGACTAATTATGCAGTTAGGCGCAATGAAAAATGTAATCTGAGTACTTCCAAGCGACGGCAAAAAAAATTAAAGCAAAGTTTCCGCTACCGATATAAACAGTTATTTAGGGCACCCCGCGTCCTGAAGTCTAGACACTTGCGCGTTAAAGCTGTTGTGAATTGTATGACTGCATGACTTGCTTCAGGCATTAAAAAAAAACATGTGTTCGAGACAGCCCTTTTGATTGGTTTACTATGGGATGATACTAAAGGTAATAGTGGCTTTTTGGTTCGCGGTGCATAGCGCCAGCATACATGACTGGTTGAGAGTGCTAACTTGAGATCTAGAAACTGGGTAGTACGTTCATGTGGAAGCTCATGGGTGAGCGTCAAAGGGCGAAGGCATTCGTTAAAAATGGTTGATGGTTCATGAACAAAAGAGTAAAAAAATAATTCGTTGATGTCTATTAAAGCTAACCAATCATCTGTATATCTGAAAAGGCAGGAACGAGTTGTTTAACAGTGGCGCTATGCACGAGCCCATACATAACCCTCGTTTTTGTAAAATTGGAGACACTTCTCACCATGTTCCGCATATTCACCGGAGTGTTCGATCTTTCAACTGCAAACTCATGCCCAAGACCAAAGGTGCTTTTCACGAAGTCAGGTAGGGAGACATTGCAGTCGGGGTGTACAACCCCGTCGTGTTTCTTATATATATGTATACTTGTTGCCGGGGCGTTGCGGCGGAGACGAAGCAAGGCATGTAGCTCCACCGTGTGGTCGATGAGTGCGTTGAACTGCCGTCAACTTTTCTTCTTGGCTCCGAGGCTCATTTTTTCGCGCTGTATGTGGACGTACAGGGACTCACGGTACAGGCGTCATTGTCTATGCGACTCAGACCGCAGGATTTTGCAGACCCTCAACCCGCGACCAGTGGATGGGCTGAAGCCACCGAACATGTGCACCTCTAGGGCAGGATGCTTGGCACGGATTCAGAATGAAAGCATGGGAGCGTGACGCATGGCGATGGCTGTGAGGGTTACGAGAAACGACGAGCGCGTGAGCACCGAGTTATTAGGGCCCGAAGAACTAGAAATAAACTGTAGTGAGGTATGCGATAGGGCTGGTTGGTGTTGATCCATGTCGTTCAACTTGGGTCAGTGGGTATATGGCACTATGTGCCTATGTATGTACCGCTCTTCAACGAACCTCTCGGACACCGACATGTGCCACTCATTTAGTCAGACTCGGCATAACGTGAGTCTACGCACACGACATGACCAGCGATGCGAGTACAGAATGCAACTGAACAAACATTTCTTAAAAGCACATTGCCGTCAAAAGACGGCGTAAATTCCGAGCTAACAGACTCTAGAAGCTTATGCACGTTTGATTTGGTTCCACCTCAATGTGCAGCGTTAACCAATGAAAGTAGTTCATAAAAGCTTTGTTAAGTGTTTATTCCACAGATATTGAACAAAACTACAGTTTCGAATGCGAGTATACAATTTAAATAAAAGTCAACCATACATACGATTCTGCCCAATAGTGATTTTCTTTTTTTTGCAGTCTGTTGTTTATTGCTGTTGTTGCGTTTCGCCTGCGACACGTGGTTTTGCCGGCGCGACTGCGGCGGGGCGGCAGACATTTTGGCCCGATCGTCGTCGCCGCAACACTCATCGCCAGGTGTTTCCAGGCGCGACTGCGGCGATGCGACCGCCTAGGGATCATCCTCGCATTCCAGTCATTGTGCCCGAAACAGGCGATGCCAAAGCAGGGATCTCATTCCAGTTATTGGGCCCGAAACAGGCGATGCCAAAGCAGGGATCTCGTTCCAGTCATTGTGCCCGAAACAGGCGATGCCAAAGCAGGGATCTCATTCCAGTTATTGGGCCCGAAACAGGCGATGCCAAAGCAGGGATCTCGTTCCAGTCATTGTGCCCGAAACAGGCGATGCCAAAGCAGGGACCATCCTCTCATTACAGTCATTGTGTCCGACCGGCAGCGCCACGACAGGGTGCTACGAGATCGTGCTCAACATGGTGCTACGGCATCGCTACGACAGTGTGCGTCACCATTAGCCCATTGTACATTCACGTGCTCGTCTTTTGAGGGGTTCCTTCTTGCCCTCAACTGCGAGGGTATAAAAACAGCTGCCCCCGGACGCCAAAAGGAGGGCTCCGATTTCTTCTGTTGAGTGAAGTGCTCTCCCGTCTCTCTACTTCGGTCAAACCTGACCGCCAACTCTTTGCGATGTTAAAATAAACAAGTTGTTTCGTTGTTACCAGTCGACTCATGCTTTGCCGGGACCTTCGGATGCTTCCAGTTGTACCCCAGGCCGCCAGGCCAACGCTACCCTTGGGGCTTGCGACCCAGGTACAACCACGGGCGTCAGCGCCGAGTTCCCAACAGATCGTACCAGCGGTCCGATCCCAAACATCTGGTTGGCAGCGGTGAGATCGCCTCCGACTTCAGACAACTGTCTGCCAGCGGTGGGATCGCGACAACGGAGGCCAGCAGCGAAGAGATGCAGTTGACTGTATGCTGAGCAGCTCAACGACGATCCGGGAGCAGTGCAACGAGCCCTGTGTGACGACTGGTTGCCTGCAGCGGAACGACTGCGCGGAATTCCTGCCTGCGAGGTTTGGTGAGTGCGGGACTTTCTTCTTCTGAGCTTTGCCAGGCTTTTGTTAGTGTTAGAAACAGAGCTGGTAATTGTGGTTGTCGTTGCTGCCGGGTTAGTTTGCGGCAAGACAATAGTAAGCAGTAGAGAAAGCAGCATTCAGAGCAGCCATGGATTTGAAGTCGTTGCGCAAACCGAAATTGTTGGAGCTTGCAAGAGAGTTGGGTCTGGATGTCTCAGACAAACTAAGAAAACCTGAACTGCTAAAGGCTATTCTTGAGTTAGAGGCTGAGGATGACGAGCTGTCGGAATGCCTTGAGACTATTGAGGAGAGGTCAAAAAGACAGGAGCGCGAACTTAAAGAGCAAAAAGAAAAAGAAGAGCGTGAACGTAAAGAACAGAAAGAAAAAGAAGAGCGTGAACGTAAAGAACAGAAAGAAAAAGAAGAGCGTGAACGTAAAGAACAGAAAGAGCGAGAGCAACAAGAGAAAAAAGAAGAGCGCGAACACGCTTTGGAAATGAAGCGTCTCGAGGTAGAGATGGAACGCGCTCGTAATGGAAGTCAGGCACACGGTGCAGGAGAACGCGTATTGTTCAAAATGACGGACCTGATGCGGCCGTTTAAGCTTGGAGAGGACATTGGTTTGTTCCTGGTTAACTTTGAGCGAACGTGCGAGAAGCAGGGGTTCTCTCGGGAAACGTGGCCACAGCGCTTGCTCACTTTGTTACCCGGCGAGGCGGCCGACGTAGTCGCTCGCTTGGATAGAGAGGAGGCAGAGGATTTCGACACAGTGAAATCGAGTCTTCTAAAAAAGTACCGGCTGTCTGCGGAGGCGTTCCGTCGGAAGTTTCGGGAAAATGAGAAAGGCAGAAGTGAGTCATATACAGAGTTTGCGTATAGGCTTATGTCGAACATGCAGGAGTGGCTCAAAGAAGAGAAAGCGTTTGGTGACCACGATAAAGTTCTGCAGTGCTTCGGGCTAGAACAGTTTTATAGTCGGTTACCGGAGAACGTGCGATACTGGGTCTTGGATAGGCCAGACGTGAGTACGGTGGCTAGAGCCGCTGAGCTAGCCGAGGAGTTTGTGACGCGTCGAGCTCGCGGAGCTAAGGACGGTCAAAAGGGTGAATTTGGCTCGAAGTTTGAGAGGCCGAAGTTCACGCCCATGAGATTAAAGGGGGACACGCGTAGTGCGGATGCGAGCGAAAGCAGTCCGACCAAACGTAAAGAGACGGCGGCAGCCAAACGCAGAAAGCGGTTCGAGATGAGGCGAGCGCGCTTGTGTTATACGTGCCAGAAGCCGGGTCACTTTTCGGCGCAGTGTCCGGAAACAACACCAAAAGTTGTGTTTTTTTCAATAGGCAGCACTGACGAGAACATGAAGCTTCTCGAGCCTTACATGCGAGACCTCCTCGTGAACGGGAAAGAGTGCCGAGTGCTTCGCGATTCCGCAGCTACGATGGATGTAGTTCACCCGTCTTACGTAGAACCACATATGTTCACGGGCGAGTGCGCATGGATCAAGCAAGCCGTGGAAGCTCATAGCGTGTGTCTGCCAGTAGCAAAGGTGCTTATTGAAGGACCTTTCGGAGCGCTTGAGACAGAGGCGGCAGTGTCATCTATGCTGCCACCCCAGTACCCGTACCTATTTTCAAACAGGTCCGATCACCTCCTGCGCGAGAAGGGGCTTTTGTTTGGTGAAGCTAGTGTTCAGGCCTTAACCAGATCGAAGGTTCGGGAGCTCGCTGCAAAGGCGGTAGTTGCGGGGCCGACGTTATCAAACAACGAAAAAGGGTCAGAGGCGCAGCAAGCTGATATTCCGAGCACGCCCGAACTGAATAAACTTGAGTCTGTAACGTTAAAGGCGCCAGATACTGGAGAGGAAATGCCCGACACGGGAAAGTTAGAAGAGCTATCTACTGATTTGCTCATCGCGCCTACGTCAGACGGACTTGATAGGTTGCTAAAAATCAGCCGGACGGCTTTGATAGCCGAGCAAAAAAAGGATGGCAGCCTGGAAAACGTGCGCTGCAATGTCAAAGAAGGTATCGCCAGGAAAACTGCGCGTTTTGTGGAAAGAGGTGGAGTCCTGTACCGGAAGTATCTAGACCAAAGAGGAGTGGAGTTCGATCAGCTGGTCGTGCCTCAATGCTATCGTCAGGATCTGTTGCGCTTGTCACATGGGGGTTCGTGGTCCGGACACCTAGGAGTTAAGAAAACTAAGGACCGTCTCTTGCAAGAGTACTATTGGCCAGGGTGTTTTCGGGACGCAGACCATTTCGTGAGGACATGTGACACTTGTCAGCGGGTGGGCAAACCAGGGGACAAATCGAGGGCGCCGTTGAAATTGGTACCTATCATTACGGAGCCTTTTAGACGGCTCGTTATTGATACTGTGGGACCTCTGCCGGTAACAGCCACGGGGTACAGACACATTTTGACTGTGATCTGCCCAGCGACAAAGTTCCCTGAAGCAGTGCCGCTTAAAGAACTCAGCTCAGTTGAGATAGTTAATGCACTACTGTCCATATTTGCGCGAGTTGGTTTTCCTGCGGAAATCCAATCAGATCAGGGCACAGTGTTTACTAGCGCTTTGACGACAACTTTTCTCGAAAGGTGTGGGGTAAAGCTGTTACACAGCTCAGTGTACCACCCACAGTCGAATTCCGTTGAGAAGCTCCACTCCGTCATGAAGCGCGTGTTGAGAGCATTGTGTTTTGAACATCGAACTGACTGGGAGCTGTGTCTGCCTGGGGTGATGTTTGCTTTAAGGACCGCGCCGCATGCAGCTACGGGGTTTTCGCCAGCTGAACTGGTGTACGGTCGCTCGCTTCGATCTCCGCTTCGCATGCTTCGAGAATCGTGGGAAGGTAGGGGCGACGACCCAGTCGTGGTGGAGTACGTGCTTAAGCTCCTCGAACGCTTAAGAAGGGCACAGGAGTTGTCAGGTGAAGCAATGGCAAAGGCCCAGCAGAGGGCCAAGGTTTATTATGATCGGACAGCCAGGGCCCGTCGTTTTGAGGTTGGCGATGAGGTCATGATATTGCGCACATCGCTAAACAACAAACTAGACGTGCAGTGGGAGGGCCCAGCGCGAATTGTTCAGAAACTGTCGGACGTTAACTACGTGGTAAGTCTGCCAGGAAAGCGGAAAGCACAGCAAGTTTACCACTGTAATTTGCTCAAACCTTATAGACAAAGGGAAGCAGTGGTGTGCCTGATGGTAAACGTTCCTGAAGAGCTTCCGGTCGAGCTTCCGGGACTAGGCTCAGTGACGAACAGGGAAGACACCGGTCAAGTCATTAGTGACCTTATCAGTAAAGCACCGCTGTCGCCCGAGCAGAAAACCGAACTACACCAGCTATTACAAGAGTTTCAAGGTCTGTTCTCTGAGAGGCCTGGTAGGACTTCTGTACTTACTGATGATATAGAACTTACCTCCACAGAGCCAGTACGATCCAAGGCGTATCGGGTGTCACCCCGCCAGAGCGATATTATGGAGGCTGAGGTAAAGAAAATGCTACAGCTCGGTGTTATTGAGGCAGGTGAGAGTGATTATACCTCCCCTTTGATTTTAGTTGAGGTACCGGGCAAGGAACCTCGTCCTTGCGTCGACTACCGCAGGCTTAATTCCATCACTAAGGATCAAATTTATCCGATCCCTAACATCGAGGAGCGCCTTGAGAAAGTTAGTAGCGCTCAGTTTATTTCCACCCTAGATCTTGTCAGGGGTTATTGGCAGGTTCCACTTACAGAAGAGGCTAGTAGGTATGCGGCGTTCATTTCACCAATGGGAACATTCCGTCCTAAAGTGTTGAGTTTTGGTTTGAAAAACGCGCCATACTGTTTTTCAAGTCTCATGGATAAAGTGTTGCGGGGACAGCAAGAATTCGCTTTACCGTATCTAGACGACGTAGCGATATTCTCCGCATCCTGGTCTGAGCATATGACACACTTGCGGGCAGTGCTAACCCGCCTGCGCGAAGCGGGCTTGACAGTCAAGGCTCCTAAGTGCCAGTTAGCACAGGCCGAGGTTGTCTACCTCGGTCACGTGATTGGTCAGGGTCGTCGCCGCCCCTCTGAAATAAAAGTGGCCGCTGTGCGAGACTTTCCGCAACCGCGCACCAAGACCGATATTCGGTCGTTCTTGGGTGTCGCCGGCTACTATCAGAGGTACATCCCTAGGTACTCTGATATCGCGGCTCCCCTGACGGATGCTCTAAGAAAGACAGAGCCTCAAACAGTCGTCTGGGACGAGACCAAGGAAAGAGCTTTTAGCGCCCTAAAGAGTGCCCTAACAAGCCAGCCTGTGCTACGATCGCCAGACTATACAAAAGGGTTCATTGTTCAGTGCGATGCTAGTGAGCGAGGCATGGGCGTTGTACTGTGCCAACGGGAAAATGGAGAAGTAGAACACCCCGTCCTGTATGCTAGTCGTAAGCTGACCAGTCGTGAGCAGGCGTATAGCGCCACCGAGAAAGAGTGTGCATGTCTCGTGTGGGCCGTTCAGAAATTGTCATGCTATCTAGCCGGCTCGAGGTTTATCATTGAGACGGATCACTGCCCTCTCCAATGGCTGCAGACCATCTCTCCCAAAAATGGCCGCCTCCTGCGCTGGAGCCTCGCTTTACAACAATATTCCTTTGAGGTGCGTTACAAAAAGGGGAGTCTCAACGGTAACGCCGATGGCTTAAGTCGAAGCCCCTAACGTAGGAATCAGCCTCAAAATTGTTTGTTACTGATGTTTTTCTTCCTGAGGCAGGATTTTTTTTTTAAACATATTGCTTTTGTTTAGTGTTTCAAAGTGATGATATGCTTTCTAGTGCAATTTTTCAATTTGTGGACGCGTTCTGAGTGATGCTAGACTACTGTAAGGAACTAGGCAGTGGTATAAAAAGGGGAAAGAGCCTGGCAGGGCTTAGTGAGGGTTGTGCCGTGCTTGCTGACTGAGCGGTTGAGTTTCAGCGTAGTTCTAACGCTTGCCGGGAACGAGAACAAAAATGTGAACTCTCCCGAAGTCACTTTGCAGTGTCCCGTGCGAACCTGAACGAGAGAACGAGGCCTTCTCTGTGCGCTGCGCTCAAGAAACGTCGAGGGACGCCCGACTTCGGTTATGAGCATCATCGAGCGACATCCCTCCGGACAGCGGATGCAGTCCCCTGTCCATCGGGATCTCCTTCCCCCGGCGGGGCGGTCTGTTGCGTTTCGCCTGCGACACGTGGTTTTGCCGGCGCGACTGCGGCGGGGCGGCAGACATTTTGGCCCGATCGTCGTCGCCGCAACACTCATCGCCAGGTGTTTCCAGGCGCGACTGCGGCGATGCGACCGCCTAGGGATCATCCTCGCATTCCAGTCATTGTGCCCGAAACAGGCGATGCCAAAGCAGGGATCTCATTCCAGTTATTGGGCCCGAAACAGGCGATGCCAAAGCAGGGATCTCGTTCCAGTCATTGTGCCCGAAACAGGCGATGCCAAAGCAGGGATCTCATTCCAGTTATTGGGCCCGAAACAGGCGATGCCAAAGCAGGGATCTCGTTCCAGTCATTGTGCCCGAAACAGGCGATGCCAAAGCAGGGACCATCCTCTCATTACAGTCATTGTGTCCGACCGGCAGCGCCACGACAGGGTGCTACGAGATCGTGCTCAACATGGTGCTACGGCATCGCTACGACAGTGTGCGTCACCATTAGCCCATTGTACATTCACGTGCTCGTCTTTTGAGGGGTTCCTTCTTGCCCTCAACTGCGAGGGTATAAAAACAGCTGCCCCCGGACGCCAAAAGGAGGGCTCCGATTTCTTCTGTTGAGTGAAGTGCTCTCCCGTCTCTCTACTTCGGTCAAACCTGACCGCCAACTCTTTGCGATGTTAAAATAAACAAGTTGTTTCGTTGTTACCAGTCGACTCATGCTTTGCCGGGACCTTCGGATGCTTCCAGTTGTACCCCAGGCCGCCAGGCCAACGCTACCCTTGGGGCTTGCGACCCAGGTACAACCACGGGCGTCAGCGCCGAGTTCCCAACAGATCGTACCAGCGGTCCGATCCCAAACACTGTATTCTCATGCCCAAAATGCATTATTGAAGTGAACCTTCCCAGAATATTTGGACACGCACGCACGCGCACGCGCACGCACACGCACGCACACACACACACACACACACACACACACACACACACACACACACACACACACACACACACACACACACACACACACACACACACACACACACACACACACACACACGTACGCACACACATGCACACACACGCACGTACGCACAATGTTGACTGCATGTGAATGTGGGCTTGCGAGACTTTCCGGAAATTTTCAGGAAAGTCTAAAAATACAAAACTAAAGTACATCGTTCAATGTGTCACCATTCAGAAGCGCATCGCGAAACGGGTGAACAAGACCACGCGCGCCGTGTAAAAGTTGGAACAGCCTGTGGAGAACAGCCTGTGATCGAGAGAATTCACCGTAGATTTGCCTTATGTTATCACTCTAGAAGACTCCAGCAAATAGTGTTCAATATCACCATGAGTCTTAGAGCTTGCACATAACATCAACACGGCAAGTTCAATCCTATGTAGTCATGCAGGAGAACGCGCTGACCCGGTGCGGAGGCGATGCGACAGAGAGGTCTCACCTGCTAAGCGCTTTTTGACAAGGATTCGGGAAATGGCTTGCACAAAGACTGAAAATTACTGGCAACGGCTTGTTCTTGAACACTCTGACAAGCTCTAGCAGCCTCCTTTGCTGGCCCCAGTTCTAAGGCATATCGAGTTAGTCTTTTATGGACCTCATGGTCCGTTACGCCTACATGCGAGGGAATTACACTGAAACTTTATATAGTGAATCAGAGGCTGCGCAGTTCTTTGAGAAGGGGTAACGAAATGTGTGCATTTCTCCAGATGAAACTCATTCTGCAACAACTGTAGAGCGAGCTTGCTGTCCGACAGCACTACAACGCACTCTCGCATACTGCTGACGAGACGACGCAGTCAAGTCTGTCCGGACAGCCCAGGGCGCCTTGAGAATCAAAAACGCTGTTGCGCTGGCTCCGCGTGCCATATAGCCCAGACAGTCGGGGAAGACTTTGATCATACGTTCTCTGCAGACTTGTATGTAACGAATTACTTGTAACTATTTGTAATCAATTACGTTTTCTTTTTTGTTATCATATAATTTAATGACAACTTTGATTACTCAGTAACGCTCAGTGTAAATAGTCTTTTTTTTTCAGAAACCAATTACATGTAACTAATTCGAACAACTTGTCTTCCTTTGTTTCTGGACAAGGAGAGTACATTGGCACGGAGAAAACAGTAGAAATCATAATTGACTGAAAATTTATTTGCACGGCAAACAATCATTAGTAATTGATTTGCTGAACTATCCGCAACGGGAAGCTCCATCCAGCAACGCTAGCATGGGCTCGACCCTGCGTTTCCTGCGCGTAAGCACGCGAATACACGCAAGCGCCTCGAGCGGCCAGTCGCGCGACAATTTTGCGTGCATTTGCGGGCTTCTTTCACGCTCGGAAATAAAAAAAAACACTTTTATGCAGCACGTATTGAGCAAGAGAAAGCTGTATCGGGAGTTTTTCATGTCGCTCTACAATTTTCTCATTGACGCTTTTCGCCTAATTATAGCATTTGAGAAGTTGATTAATTAATTAAGACTAATTATGTAGTTAGGCGGAGTGAAAAAAATAATAATTTGAGTATCTCCAAGCGACGGCAAACAACAATACTTTGGTTCTGTCGAGCTATGTGGCATTCGCATGTTTCTAAACTCTGGCGAAAGTCAGCTGGGACACCCTGTATACGTGCCTCACATGGAGCACCTATTTTTGCGATTGTTACACTGGAACAACATTTTTAGGGCTCAATAATACGGAGCATTACATTAAGGTACACATTAAATTTGGCCACCTTCTTAAGGAACGTGATCGTTTGCTGGTGTCTGTTACATTTAAACGTTTAAGTCTAAATGTCAAATGAGTGAAGGGCGCCGGGAGGAGGCCCACCGGATGTTGGCCGATAAATTGAAAGCGGACTTCTATGGTTCGATACCGATGGCGGCTTCAGACGTTAACAGCAGGAAATCACCTATGGACGACATTTTATTTTTAATATTCACTGGCTTTAACGTGGGCACCTTCCCTTAGCCTCAGCAACCGTAAAGCGCACTGTTTCATAAATAACTCAAACCCGATCATCGATAGAGAAATCGAATAACCACAATCTTGCAAGCAAGATGTTCGTACGTTACAACACGGCCCTGATACCCAGAGCGCAAATCTAGGGAGTTTTCAGTGTTGCCGCCAGGTGTGTTCACAAGAAAACGAGGCAAGATTACGGAAGAAAATTTCGAAATGCAATTCTTGGCTAAGATAACGTGTGTAGGGTGGCGAAGGACGTAGTGAAAGAGCCAGGCCGTGCAACTTTTTCTATTTATTGTATTTGTGGTGCAATGTTAATAAAAGTAGGGAAGAAAGTAACGTTAAAGTAATCTGTTACTTTTTAGTAATTACTGAATTACTTTCGTGGCCCAGTAATTCGTAACTGTCCTCAATTATATTTTTGAAAGAGACAATTGTAATGGTAATCGGTTACTTTTTTTCTGTAACGTGTACAAGTCCGGTTCTCTCCAGGTGTTGAAGCACCAGAGACTGAGCTTACGCAGCATGCGTAAAACGCACGTTGTGAACGTGAGGCGCCGCCAGCTGGCAATCCAGATCTCTGCATGGCCATGTTGGCGTCACTGCCTTCGTTCGGAATACTTCAGGCCAAGAAGACGAATAGTACTGAGCACCATTGAAACGCGTGGCTCCGTACGTCACAGATACGTACGTTACCGACCCGGTTATTCTTGTTTATTTATTCTTGTCTACCCTGTTATTCTTATTCGACTGTTATTCTTGTTTCCTTACTTCCTTCGTTTTTGGCAGGTTAAAAACCACAAGATCCATAATAGCATTTTTATAATACGAGCGTGCCTGCGGACTAAAAACCTTTCAAACAAAGGAGCGTTTGCTGACGTCCATTGCCAAGCCCCAAATTCCAGATCGCGCTCTCACTGGCTGAACGAGTAGCATAATTTTCAAGCGGATTAGAATAGGTATGAAGCGTTCAAAATTAAAGGCACTAGCTCTGTTTCTTACCGTGCTTTGATGTGATCAATTTCTTTTCACCTTCATCGAATGGTTTCGTTGAATATACCTGAAGACCCTCTCAAACAGTCACTCATTCAGTTTTGTGTTCTACTTAAAGGATTCCACGCTGTGCATGAATCACACAACACGTGTAAAGCGAATACTTAGTTTCTATTCTTGCTTGTAGCTATTGTTCGCCGTGCAGCGCCGCTTTTTGCACAGAATGTGATCATGCGTCCGTTATAGAAAAAGGCCAAAAACTGGGATTCATTCGCGCACAATGCTCGCGGCTGCGCATCTAAAATTCGACAAAATCGAGGGCCCGTGCACTAACGGCAACGCCCCTCATATAACGTCGCTCACAGCGCAAAAAGAGAGTGGTGTAGGGTTTCATGGTGGTGTGTGGGGAATGCAGCCTCTTTCCCAGCGTCTCACGTGCCTCGTAAACATTCGCAGTGAGGTTACCAGCGCTTTTCAGTTTTCTGCATCAAAACTCGCGGCTTATTCACACGACGTTGTTATGAATCTTGTCTCGGTGTTATCCCCCCCCCCCCTCGAAAAAAAAAGAAAAGTAAGCAAAAGAGACTGACAGAAAGCGACAACGAAGGATATGGGCCTCTACGACGCCATATCACATATCCTGGTGTGGGCTGCAATATCTCATAATTTACTGCGTTTTCTTGTTTTTGCTGCAGTTACGTTTTACCAGGACACTGCCACAGCACAGATGCCTCCCTTTATAACGGCCAGTGCGACGGCGCAAGAAACATTCCAGACATATTTGTCCCCAGGCGGTTATTAAGCTGGCCGAAGAGGATACGTGGCTGCGGTTCGGCCTTCCGTTCGGTCCGGATATAGCCGTGTCTATGACTTTGTCTATGGCTACGGCTGGGCGGAGGGCGTGCGGTTTTTGGAAGAAGAGAAGCCACCGTTTTAAAATGGCCGTGGTCAGCAAACTGCTTCGCTTGTTGTTGCTTTCATCCCCTGAAGTCTGGAGATGAATTAGAGAGACAAGTGCGAGAAAGAAAATATGTTGGCGTCCACAGGGATTTTGGCAATGGAGAAAGCTAACGGAAAGGAATATTAAAATGGAAAAAAGATTCTTGCGCGAAAAAAATGCCTCTATATATATATATATATATATATATATATATATATATATATATATATATATTTGTGTGTGTGTATACATACGAAGGAAAGTGAGGGGGCAGGCGGGTAAAGAAAATTTCAAGGGTTCCTTGCACCATGACGTGAGTGAAATGTAGGCCCCTGCGTGAGATGAGTTGAAATTGTGTTTCGTATCTTCCGTTTCCTGCCATATTCGGTGGTTGTACATCATACTATCTCTGGTCACTCCACAGAAGCCGCCAAGCGCGCTGCTTCCCGGCCAGCGTCGCGCAACGCGGTTAACGCGTGTGTGCGTATGTGCAACTGCTGAGTGATAAACGCTTTGTTCTTACTTTCGAATGCGGCCCCTTGGGCCGAGACGGTTTTCTTGTCGGTGCATGAGTTTTCCTGCTCTATAGGCTGTGCACTCCATGTTGGCGGTACACTGCAAAAATTGTTTACACCCTTTATGGTTTATCCTGACTCGATTACAGCAATAATTATCATCAGTCTAGCGTGCATTTCTTTAACACCTGACCAAAGTAAACTAAACTACAAATAAACTACAATAATAAAAGTCATACTGATTCTTCTAGCAAAGCAAATAGTTTCACTGACTACTTCTGTAATATATACAGCAGTCGTCACATGGCTACTACTTATCCCATTTATCGCTGCAATCATTCTTTTTTTCCCTTTCACGTAACTGCAGATGAGGTGCAGTCCATGGTATTAGCTCTAAAGAATACTAGCCCGGGCTTAGATAATATTTCTGGATTTCATCTCAAACTTGTTGCATCACTTATTTCTGATACACTTTGTACTATAATTAATGTTTTTAAATGTGGTATTTTTCCCCCTTCGCTTAAAAGGGCTAATATTATTCCTGTACATAAGAAAGGAGATAAAACGGAGGTGTTTAACTATCGTCCTATTTCTATTCTATCGTCGATTAGCAAAGTTGTTGAGAAGTTATTTTGTAAGCGCCTAAATAATTACTTAAAAATTTAATTTGTTGCAATCTTCTCAATTTGGTTTTCGCGCTGGCAGTTCGACTAACTTAGCTTTAATATCCCTAACCGACTACAACACATCACTCGATTGATACGGGTAACTTCGTTGGTTTGGCAGTCTTGGACTTCGCTAAATCTATTGATACGGTTAATCGTAACATACTTTTTAGTAAGGTAGAAGCCCTAGGAATTACCGGTCCAGTACTAAAACTCCTAAAATTTACCTACATGATAGAGAACAAGCAGTTTCTTTTTGGAGGTGCTTATTCTGATAGTAAAGTTATTAACCAAGGTGAACCACAAGGCTACCATACTAGGTGCCTTACTATTCTCTATTTATATTACTGATTTACCCACGTGTCTTAAATGGGCACATTGTGTACTATACGCAGACGATACCACTATATCGTTGCGTGACAATTCTTTAACAACCTTAATCGTTAAACTAAACAATGAGCTTGACCATATTGTTGCATGGTGTTCGTCAAATCATTTAATTATCAATCATTCAAAAATTCAATTCCTGATTTTCCGTTCTAGCCAAACAATACTACCTGGCTTGCCTGAGATAACTCTAGATGGTCATCACATTCCCGCCTCCGACTGTGTATCATTTTTGGGCATGAAATTAGATTCTAACCTAAAGTTTTCTCAACCCATTGCCTTCATTAAGCAAAAGTGTACCTTCGGTATTAGAGCATTAATCAAGTCAAGAACATATTTCTCTAAAGACACATTATTAACATTATACTTTGCCTTCATTCAGAGTCACATTAATTATGGTATTGTTTCCTGGGGAAACACATATAACTGTTATATCTCGTCTATCCAGCACTTACAAAACCAA
Organism: Dermacentor variabilis; assembly: GCF_050947875.1. Classification (NCBI taxonomy): domain Eukaryota; kingdom Metazoa; phylum Arthropoda; class Arachnida; order Ixodida; family Ixodidae; genus Dermacentor; species Dermacentor variabilis. Next base: position 262,569,604 of record NC_134568.1, on the reverse strand, counting down.
GCAATACGCATTATCACTAACAGCGCGTTTTTCACGAGAGCTACTCTACTACTTCGTGAAAATAACATCCTTGTTGTAACGAACCTGTTCAACTATAATCTAATAAATATGTTTTATAAATTACTTACTAAACAGCTCTCATACCAATTCATTTATTCCAGGCACCTCTTCAATAACAATAATACCAGGTTTGCACGTAACTCCGATTTTCTACTACCTATGGTTCATTCTAACTATGGCAAATGACATCATCATTCGCTGTTATAGAACTGTGGAATGGTTTACCCGTCACTATTAAATCTTCATCCTTTCATACATTTAGCCATGTCCTTAAGCTGTTTTATATGTGTAACAAAGTTTACTTCATTCATTACACTACATTTGCCATTTGTATGTACTGAGATTTTTGATACATCTCTACATTGCTATTATTAACCGAGGCTCCCCTTGCAGTCTTTGACTTTGGGACCCTCGTCTGCATATTGTCGCTCACCAATTCATTGTATCTCAAGAATAATAAACCGAAACTGAAACTGAAACTGACCCGCAGCACAGGTGAAGCAGGCGTTAAGCACTCCCCATAAGCGGGCCGATCACGAAGGTAGTGCAATGCCGGGCCGACCCGCGGCGGAGGTGAAGCAGGCGTTAAGCACGCGCAATACATGGGCCGATCCCGAAGGTAGTGGAATACCGGCTTGACCCGCGCCGGAGGTGAAGCAGGCGTTAAGCATTCCCCATACGCGGGCCGATCCCGAAGATAGTGCAATGCCGGGCCGACCCGCGGCAGAGGTGAAGCAGGCGCTAAGCACTCCCCATACGCGGGCCGATCCCGAAGATAGTGCAATGCCGGGCCGACCCGCGGCAGAGGTGAAGCAGGCGCTAAGCACTCCCCATACGCGGGCCGATCCCGAAGATAGTGCAATGCCGGGCCGACCCGCGGCGAAGGTGCAGCTCGCCATTATGGGCCCACTTACACAGCTTCGCTCGTCATCTTTCTTCACAGAGTGGAAGGGCACTGAGAGATTTTGTATCGTATTTCGTATACACTTTTGTATAGTACAACACACGTAATCTGCGGCCGAGAGAGTGGAGAGAGATAGCACAGAGTTTCACTGGTCTTTGTCGATGCACAGGGACGCCTCTTTTCCCCGAGAAAACGGAAGCATGATTTGAGAAATCTCGCAGCCTGCTCATGCTCACGATCACGCTCATGGTGTGATTTGTAGCGCAAAGCACCGACATCCGGAAAGAGAAACGTGAAGCTAACGGAAAGAAGAACAAAGATAAGCGCTGTGTTTAGCACGCTAACCCTGTCGGCAACAACGAAGAGTGGAACGTTCTCACCGAGAACGAAAAAGACTGCCAACAACAGGAGACAAGTATGTGTTGCACGGTAGAAAGCAAATAATTAAAGCCAAGTGGTGTCATATAGTGCTTTACGTCGTCGGGGTTACAAAAAGTCTCATAATACAATACGCATGAAACAGTTCCATGCTTATATTTTAGACAGACATCTTGTATCTCTTTTGATGTATCGTGCATAATAAACTGCAACGAAGACAACGAAAAGTTTCGCAGCGAATAAACTCGTTGTAAAGCATCGAAGAGTTAGCCGGCTGATCAGACAGAGAGGTTGGCAGCGTGTGGTTTCTCCTACCCCATTTTTCTTACATGCGGGCAAAAGCTAACGCGCTCTGAATGATGAAGATTACTCGAACGCAATGCTGATGGACATGAAAAAAAAAAAAAGAACTGAAATAAACAAGAACTAAAAAAAAAAAACAGTGGATGACGCAATATCACACTGAAAGGAGAGGTTGAAAAATTAACAAAGTTGAAAAAGAGCGGTCATGCAGCGATAGTAGTTCTCTGACATCTTGGATAAGTTGAATTGGTAAACCAGCAGCAGCTTCTAAAACTTTCAAGCAAGCAAACAAGCAAGCAAGCAAACAGAAGGAAATTTTATGTGCATTGCTTGCGGCATTAGGTTGCTTAACATCGCTCCTATATATTGTAAAAAATAAACTCTGAAGATGTTTCATTTCGTCGACCAAATTTATTACATCTTTTCTACGGTGCCATTCGGAGATCGCGTATTCGAACTTAAGCTTTAACCACACGTATTTTGTGTCTACAAAATAACGTTTCTTCTTGCAAAGCACCTTATGAAATGAAAACTATAAACACGAACGCTTACTCGCTATACGATGAGAAATAAGGGCCGTACAGAAGCCAAATGTCAAGACTAAGGAAGCGCAAGTACATTGCGCGTGACGTACCTCTCCGGCATGCGGGTGCCGCGAGCGGCCTGCATGCTTTGCAGCGCAAGTCTCCGCCCAGCAGAACAAATATGTGTGGCGCAGCCAAACTCACCGGCGCGTAATGTCGTCGCGCGCATCCTACGAGGCCCTCCCACGTCAGCAAAGTATCGATAAGGAACGTGCCGGCCAGGACGTTGAGTCAATCCAGAAACATGGGGGCCGCAGCTAATTAGACACTGATTATGCGGGCATCGTCAACTCCTCCCCCACCCCCTCCCGCCCCTTGCCATTTGGTCCGTGCTGCCTCTGTGTCCATAAAGCTGCACGGGGGAAAGCGCGAGAAGGGCTCTCTCAATAGAGGCAAACTAGATTTGCCTGTTTTGGTTTGACGTTGAAGATCAGCGAAGGACTACGACGGCAGAATAAAGGTAGAAAAATAAAAGAGCACGCGATGGCAGAAACAGCGTTGTCGGGCAGAGTACAACTGCGGTAGTAGTAACAAATAACAAATGCAAACGATGCGCGGGGGCCAACGCAATTACTGCGAGGTAAATGTGTTACCAACGCATTTGTGCCTCGGTCTTGTTAGGATAACGTTGTTGCCTATATATTCGCTTAACTTCGTTAGTCAATTCGTCCCGATGTATGGGGTACACGAGTGTGGGCTGAATTTGAGCGACGGCAGAAAGTCAGTCATTACGTTTCACTGCCCGTGAGCAGTATCCTTGAGGACCTGTTCCGTCGGTCGCATTCATAGGCAAACGAATCATAACCGAGTGAAAACTCGCAACTCGGAGTCTGAGAGCTTCGTTAACTTTTCAAAGCTCGAAAGCTTGAAGAGCGAACGCGCTAGCAGAAGAGGGGCAGTGGGAGATTGGTGCCGTCGTCGTAGATAACACTTCCCCCCTCCCACCCCTTCCCCCGCCCTTTGTCCGTTTTGTATGTTCACACTTATGCTGTAAGACTGTGTTCCTTCCAGATAAGAGATTCCGTTTCTGAGAAAAACGAAAACTTTTCACAGGAGAATTTGCAATGGAGGCAGCGTTAACGTCTCTATCACTCAAGGTTGCGTCATAAACGTGTCCAGAAATTTTGGACATTGCCCATCTGTCGAAATTCACCACAGTGCACCAACGTAACTCAATGGGCAGGATTTTGAAAAAAAAAAGGATATTTCAGAAGGCTGCCCGAATTTCAACAGCTTTCACTTAGGAATGTCGACAGGCACGTACCCAGGATTTTTTTTCGGGGGGGGGGGGGTACCTTTACTAGTACAAATGGGAATAACGCCCACCATTCACCATAAAAACGCGTAAACCCATAAAAAAGAAATGAAATCAGGTGTATTTGACAGGTACGCCAGTGCGATACGCTGCTCCTTTACTTGGCAAACAAAGAACCACGCCAAATGGACTTGCGCAGAAAAGAAGCGCAATAACAACACTGCCAAGAACAAGTAGAGAAGAGAAACTGTAAAATAAAGATTACTTTAGTAGAATAGAACTTTAAAAACAGTACTTGGAAACAAAGGCACACGGACCGCACGGAGTTGTGTTACTACGCCAGCCAATGACAGAAGCAAAAAAAATCGTCGTCATGCGGCCTTTTCAACATAACGTCGTACTTGATACCTCCTGAGCGTCTGCTGTTCTTCAAAAGTCTTTTCATCGGCGGAAACAATGAGGTGTGTAACGGACATGGACAAAATGTATCGACTCCGAGCATTTCACTATTCAAAAGTCTGCTGTGCAGTTCATGTCACTGCTGAACCCGTTTTACTCATGGAACTTTACTGCCAACTGAAGTGAAACTTCACAACAAATAGTTGTAGCGAAGCAAGCATGTTATTTCAGTTCAATAATGAATTAGGCATTCGCCATTCAACTATAATAGGCGAGGAGAAAGGTATAAAATTACACGCTAATAATTTTATTTTTGTAGTTACCGCCTTATTTGGGTAACAGAAGAGGTTTGAAGCAGGAATTATTTGCAGCCTCGCGGAGGAACAGTGGCTGGCGGCTATGAGGGCGCGGGCAGGGTCGGTATTTTGTAGCGATGCCTTTTCAGATTCTATGCTTTTTCAGGCTTTTCGCGCTTGGCCAGTGGTCAGAGCGACGGTATACCCACATTATCAACGGGATCAGGCAGCCGTGTGTGGTGGATGTTAAGAATAGCATAGAATAAGGCATAAGGCATCCCTACAAAATAGCGGCCCAGGGCTTCATTGCAGACTTAAGAGGAAGCTTTAGCTCGGGTGCTCCTATCTAAATACATGTAAAAGGAGAATTCGTTTTTCTCAGCAACAACTGCACCAAATGTGACGAGGTTTGTTGCATTTAAAAGAAAAACTTAAACTCTAGTGACTGTTGGTTTCGAATTTTCGCTTTATATTGTCAATTTTCATTAAAAATTATCAAAATCGAAAATTTTTAGAAAACAAGACTATCAAGTTTACAACTCTTTCTTTCGGCAACGAAAAATGATATCGCAATTCTGTGAATTGCATCTAGTAGTACATTTAAAGCGGACAAAAGTGATATGTTACATATGAATCTCAAAAAATTTAGCAATATGGAAATACACCTTTTGCAGAACCCTTGTAAACAACGTAACAAATTCGCATAAGATGTCAAACGATATATCGAATTTGTCCGCTTTGAATGGTCTAATCGATGCTGTTTACAGAACCGCGACATCTGTTCTTGACGCAGAGCTATGGATTTGTAAACTTCGTGCTTCTATTTTTTTCAAACTGTCGAATGTTTGAAAATCTTTTTAAGAAAATTCAGGCACTAATTCGAAATTTCTTTTCAAGCAGTCACTTGAATTTAACTGTGTCTCTCAAATGCAACAAAATTCATTAAAATCAGTCCAGGGGTTATCTCAGAAAAACGTTTTTGCGTTTTACGTGTATTTGAATAGGCCGCCTCAGAGTAGGGCCCGAGCTAAAGCTTCCTCTTAAATTGTACCCCACCATAGCAGCGTTTTTTGCATTATCTCTGGAAGAAATATACAGAAATATATATTTGCAGAACAGTCACAGTTCTTTTCGATCCCTCGTTTACTGCTCTGATAAGTTAAGAGCCACAACCGACTCTTATGGTTATTTGGGAAGTTACGTAACGATGCGTGGCCGCCAGTCGCGTACAACCGCGTATGGCACAGGAAGCTGCGGCTCTGCACGTACTGCGCCCACCGCCGAAAGTTGGAAAAACACCTGCACAAGCACAGCAGAGAAGTGGCAACGTTAAGCGGCTCGAATGATAACTGTAGAAGTGTCATTCAGAACACACGGAATTGTCCTCCACTTCCGGCGGTGTTTTCTCTACTCCCTTTTTAAATAAAAAGATGCTGATCCATGAATATTTTCATAAACAACGGTTGCATTTGTTAATTTTCGCTTTTCCTTCCTGTTTGGTTGTTGCCTTGGCTATCTCCCTTAGTACATCACTTAATTTCTCAAGTCCTTGCGACTCTCGTTTCCAGTTGGCAATTTTGCACGAAAAGAGCTGTACAATTAGGGAAAAACCAGACGAGTTAACAGGTGACAGTCATATTAATTTGCCCATAAGTTTCAAGATTATTACAGGGCTTGATGATGAATGCTATCCCGCATTATTTTATTTTCCACCTTATCTAACCCATATCACGGGTATATGGTTCCGAGAATCTGTCAGCGTCGCGGCGAGCCGTCGCTCGAGAAAATATTGAAACAAAAAGAAAAGTTAAATGCGATTGGCGTTTTCTCTGGCCGCAACTCGTTCCACGTGCATACAGACGAGCTGACCACGAACTGAATCCCTTTCCTGGTCCCTGGATCAGTCTACACGAAGAAGGTTGAACTTATGAAGCAACAACAATGGGCGTGACCGTTGAATAGACGGTAACAACTGAATGCATCTCGAGTTAATCGCGCAGGCACCGAATTGGTGAGGAAACTGGCCATCACATCCCAGGAGACGCCGATAACTACCGCCATCCAAAAGGAGTGAAAAAGTCAGCAAAATGTTGACCGCCGAATAACTGTCAAGTCGCAACATTGATTTGGCGGCGCCTTAGGAATGTGTGTGAGAAATGGTGGCGTGAGCGGGGAGTGGGGGGGGGGGGGGGTGGCCCCGCCCCGGGCCCCCCCTTGGGTACGTGCCTGAATGTCGAGAGGCTACACCCTTTATTAGCATGCGTATTTATGGCACTTAGCCGTGACTCTTTGTTGCTTTACAGGATTGTTTCGGCCAGGATTAAAACTCTTATAACTCAGCAGGAGAGTAACTAATAAGTGGCGTAAAAACGCGCCTTATTAGAAGGGCGTACGTTCTCGAAGTTGCCAACTGAAAGTTGTTAGAATTCGGGTGGCCTTTTTAAATATTTCTGAACATGCTGCCCGTTGAGTTACAATGGTGCATTGCGGCGAAGATCAACAGATGGCCGCTGGGGCAACGTCGAAAGGTTGGTTTGCACAAGAAAGGTTTGCACAAGAAAGTCTCTTGCAGAGCACATACTCTGTCAAGTTATAGCTTGAGGAATGCCCCTCAGCGAACTTGGACTTATATCGTTTGATGCACAATTATAATGATTTTTGCTTCCACAAATAAATAGCAGCACGTGTTTGCAATTTGGAGTCTTGCTTTTTAGTTGAACGCATTGCATGTTACTAACGTCATGAGCGTCTGTAATTCGTATCGGTTCATTAGTTGGGCAACGTTGATGATGGCATACATTTACACGAAGACAGACAGACAGACAGACAGACAGACAGACAGACAGACAGACAGACAGACAGACAGACGGACAGACGGACGGACGGACGGACGGACGGACGGACGGACGGACGGACGGACGGACGTACAGACAGACAGACAGACAGACAGACAGACAGACGGACAGACGGACAGACGGACGGACAGACAGACAGACAGACAGACAGACAGACAGACAGACAGACAGACAGACAGACAGACAGACAGACAGACAGACAGACAGACGGACGGACGGACGGACGGACGGACGGACGGACGGACGGACGGACGGACGGACGGACGGACGGACGGACGGACGGACGGACGGACGGACGGACGGACGGACGGACGGACGGACGGACGGACGGACGGACGGACAGACAGACAGACAGACAGACAGACAGACAGACAGACAGACAGACAGACAGACAGACAGACAGACAGACAGACAGACAGACAGACAGACAGACAGACAGACAGACAGACAGACAGACAGACAGACAGACAGACAGACAGACAGACAGACAGACAGACAGACAGACAGACAGACAGACAGACAGACAGACAGACAGACAGACAGACAGACAGACAGACAGACAGACAGACAGACAGACAGACAGACAGACAGACAGACAGACGGACGGACGGACGGACGGACGGACGGACGGACGGACGGACGGACGGACGGACGGACGGACGGACGGACGGACGGACGGACGGACGGACGGACGGACGGACGGACGGACGGACGGACGGACGGACGGACGGACGGACGGACGGACGGACGGACGGACGGACAGACAGACAGACAGACAGACAGACAGACAGACGGACAGACGGACAGACGGACAGACGGACAGACGGACAGACGGACAGACGGACAGACGGACAGACGGACAGACGGACAGACGGACAGACGGACAGACGGACAGACGGACAGACGGACAGACGGACAGACGGACAGACGGACAGACGGACAGACGGACAGACGGACAGACAGACAGACAGACAGACAGACAGACAGACAGACAGACAGACAGACGGACGGACGGACGGACGGACGGACGGACGGACGGACGGACGGACGGACGGACGGACGGACGGACGGACGGACAGTGTACCATTCCCACCATGGTGTCCATTCGGCATTGACGTGATTTGTCTTCGCGAGTAGTATTTTCTTCGATATTTCCGATGCGCCTGTTGAAGCTAGGCTACGCACTCTCGATTGAAACTTCCGACCAACCTTATTTTCGCCGGATGAAAGGGGAACGCAGCAGCCAGACTTCAAATAACACAAGCTAACCAACGCCGTAGATGGCAGGCACATTAACTAGAGTAAACATTCCAAGATAACGGAAAAAAAGTGTAACTTTCACACAAGGCCACCTCGAATTGAGCGCAGGCGACACATCTGAAATACCAGAACTTGAAACATCAGAAAAGAAAGGACACATTGAGAGAAGACAGACAGACGATGTGTTTACACGACACGAAATGGGAAAATTGAGGTGCGGAAAACCGAGTGAACCCGAGGATAACGATGCAAAGGTGCGGCAAATAAATAAATAAAAAATGAAAATGCCGCAGAAAAAAAAATCGACAAGCCGCAATCTCAATGCCCTCTATGTGGACGGACGGACAACCGTTCACTTTCTTCTTTTCTTTTTTCTTCCTACAGTGGGGATCTTTCAATACATATTCCCTCGCAGCAAAAAGAGAAAGTAAGGGACGTCCAAAACGCGAAGGTAACAGCGAAAAGGGAGATCAAAATCCAATTTGGGCGGACATATTCTAGGGCGACGCTTTGGCAAAGTGACGGCGTCGTCCAAACTTATAACACATGCTTCGTAGAACTAATTTGAAAACTCCTTGTTATCGGCGCCCATCGGCCGGCCCGCCGCGACAGGAGGACGCGGCTTGCTCGCTTTATTGTATTAGCTCGGCCCATTTTACTTCTGACGCCCCGCAATTTCAGCGGCGGCCGTCAACATAAAGCTTCCCAGAACGGCCAGGGCTGCTCCGTCTGCTCCACTTCCCGCCTTCACCCCACGCCGGCCCCGTTACTCTGCCAGTCTCCGAGCGCGGCCGGAATACTTCCATGTTTTCCGAGCGACGCGACAAGATTGGGCGCCGAAAGCGGCCATCGTCGCCGAAATGCAGAAGCGAGCCTTTTCCTGCCCAACTGGCGTCCCGGCGATGACAGCGGCGTATAACTCTGCTCCGTTTTCGCGGATGGTGGTAGACGCCTTCTCACGCGTCTCATCTCGTATTTCATCCGCCGGTGGCAGGTAAGATTGAATTACGCCGGCGCTGCTTCACTAAAACCACTTCTATTGCAAACCCAAAACCTCGTGCGTGAGTACATATATATAGCCGGTAGCAGCAAGAAAAGGCGAAGCCTCATCGGCGTCCAGCGGCACTACTCCTGTCAGAAGAAAAAGCAAGGACAAGGCAAGAGAGCTTTCATAGGGAGACATGCGGAATATAGTATGGAATATACTAGTCAGGGCTTAAAGTCAGGGGGGTGGGGGTCGGGTGCTCGGTGGGGCCGGGCCCCTCCACCGAGCTTAACGAGTTGGCCCGACCCCACTCGTCTGCAAAGTCTTTCTTATTCAAAAGAGCGAGATGAACCTTTGCGAAGAATAATAGGATATGCAAGAACGGTGACCTGTACAGCCAACTGTACGTTAATTGCCTCATTTTCGAATTGGCTTATTGGCTATTATTTTTTTCCGGATACATACAGAATTTGTATGTTTTAATTTTTGCTACCATTCTGACAAAAACGAAAGACAAAAATAAGATCATCTGGGATAAGGTATACTTGAGCTGATCTGTCGTTGACACCTCCATCAAGGGGTTAATAAAATGCATGATGCATGTACGCAAGCAGAATGAGAACTTCCGATATTTTTCAAAATCAGTCAATGCGGCACAAGGAGAGATGTTATATCTCTTAAGGAAAAAAAAATAAAGCAGAAGGAAAACGCTACCAAGACGTTTTACTGGTCGTGTCCATTATCTCTCTGCAATTCATAAACGATAAAGCCCTAGTAATAGAACACAGTGCGGTTTATACGTCCTAAGCTTTTATTTTCCCCAAGTATATCTCTTCGTATACCGCCCGAGTGAAGTTTAAGTAAGGGAAACTGCAGGCGACCCGAATATTTCCCTCCCCCAATCAAAAACCATTCGGTGACCGCCGTTAGTTTTTAATAATACGGGAGAAATGTCAGATTCTTTCCAAAAGGGTGGAAACAACGTTAACGCAGAGAGGCAAACCGACCAAAATTTGACACGGTTCCTCAAAGAAAAAAATAAGCAAAGCTTTAAGAGAACGAAATTGGAGTGGCGAGCAACCCAATGAGGCTGAGGACTGTGTCGGAAAGTAAAGAAATGGGGGACTATGAGGCAAAAAGAGAGAGAGAAAGAAAAAGAAAACTAAGGCACCCTTATAGGACAGGAGAGAGAAGTCTGTAACACAAGAGGAGGCGCGACGAAAATTATACTTTTGTAGCTACCGGCTCATCAACATGAGACATTTGAAATCCGCCGACGCTGGCCGATTGGTGCCCATCGGGGCGTCCGGCGAAATTGCATCCTGATGGGAGGAACAGCGCGCGGGCCTCCCAAAATGGGACTGCTTGCGCGGAAGCGCGCGCGCGCGCGGAGAAATTTAACGAGAAACTAGATCAATTCTCGCTCGTCGCGAAGCCATAGCGCGCGCTCGCTTCGGCGCGCCAGGTCATTTGGCGCTTTGCACCTCTTCAGTACAAATGCCGCCTCCCTCTTCCCTTTTCCCGCCTTCGCAGTGAAGGTCCGCGTTACATTCACGGAGGGAGATAAATCGCGAGCAAAACTGCTGCTGTGTCGTTTTCGCCGCCAGGGCGGCGCACGGGCGGGCGAATTTCGTCGCGGGCGTAAAAGCATAACGACGCACTGCTTCGGCGTAAAACTTTGCCGACTCACAGTTTTCGGTGCGGCCGATCAGGGCGTGTAATAGCGTACGCGATGCTCCGGTTAACTTTGTACATGGCGTTTTATGGAGCAGTTCTCCCTCCCCCAGCGCACCCTTAGGTCTATCGTACCCGCGTCGCGGTATCTGTTCCTTCGTTTACTACACGGCGAAAGTGGCAAGAAACCAGACGGAAATGGCGGACTTTTATGGTAGAGTCATGATTCCGCGGTGATAGGCATATGCTCGTCGACAGGGCGTGCGGCGATCATGAGAACAGGGAGTGCTTTCAGAAGCAGGTGTCTCTAGCTGCAATCGCCGATGCGATGAACGGAATTCTTATTAGCAAACGCAGTTTCCAAACGAGTACAGCGTGCTTTAGTTTTACGATGCAATGAAGGACACGGCGAAATGTTCTACAGGAAATTAAAACTATTATGTTGAGGCTACATTCTTTGAGGCGATGCACTAATGAAGGTAGAGATAATTGGAGGTTCAGAATGTCGTGTTTTGAAGAGGGGGGAAAATGCGCTAGGTCCGCAGGGATGCCGTTATCGTTATACGTAATAGGACATTTTCATGGCGTTCTCCCTGTCTCTGCGCCAAATTGGCTGTCTAGCACTTCTTCGTGTAAATAGTTATTATTGCGGATATTAAATCAGAGGCTCTAACGTTAGGAAGCGTTAAAATGCTTGTGGCTCTCCCAACCTGCCTAATTGGCAACACCTTAAGGGAGTTTAGTCTCTTATGACTTTTATTTATCTTTCTCTCTTAGGAGCATGACCGTAATATGAAGGCACGTAAGTATTGTTGTTTCATTGAAGTGCTTAATTAAAAAGGCTCTTTCAAAGTGTAGTTGCTATCTGGACTACGTGGACGACATAAAAAAATATTTTTCGCGCACTAGTGCAGCTTTTGTAGTGCACCGGCCTCAGTGACCGATTGTAGCCCTTTTATGCATCTTCATCCGTATGCTCAGTGCTCACTCTGTGCCTCTGTTCCTCTTTCTAGTTCTCCTTTCCTTTATTCCCACTGTAGAGTAGCAAACCGGATTCTCGTCTGATTGCCCCCCCCCCCCCCCCGCCCTTTGCTATCCTGGCTCTCTCTCTCATCAATATGGTAAGGAACCACTTGAAAAAATCTCGTACGCAAGAACTTTCTGCATAGTCTATCAAGGTTTCGCCGGTTGATGCTTCCAAGAGTGAAAATTTGCTTTAGTCAGCACTTCCACGTGTCCCTTTTTTCTTCTTTCCAGCAGACTGGAGCCAGCGCCTCTGCGGTGACAGTAGGGATTCTCCACAAACCAACCGGTCGCCGTGGGAAAGCCTTCTGATGTTTCTCTCTCGCTCGCCTAATCCGTCTAGAGACATTTTCAGGGGCCCAAATCGCCGTGCTCACTCGGTTCGTTTTCTTGGTCACTTTGGCTTTATTTGTGTTGCTTGTATTCCCGGCCGCCTCGATAACTATTCGTAGCCGTTGCTGTTCGTCAGCTTGCATTCGTTGGTCATGGCCACTCAGTCAACACAGCTCATCCGGCTAATAAGCTGTCGCTTAACACGTTTAAGGAAGAAAGCTGGGCTGGTTGGTGGTTATTCGTATAAGGGGACATCGCACTAGCGCGTAAGAAAGGACGCGGACAGGAACATGAAAAAAGACACACCGAACGCTAGCGTTCGGTGTGTCTTTTTTTATGTTCCTGCCCGTGTCCTTTTTTACGCGCTAGTGCTATGTCCCCTTATACGAAGCTTAACACGTACCTTCGTGGGGCCAATTCAAGAACGACGGATATTTCGAGAAGCTTCCACTAAGAACAAGTGGAATTTTGAGCGAAATTGCAGGTTTCCGCGTGCTCGTGGAGGACTAGCATATTAACGAGGTGTTCGTAGGAATATTTACTTGCTCGTAGGCGTGTTTATTGGATAGACTGGGAAACTGGATCACCTAGCGCTTCTTTAGTGTTCCCATGGGTAGAACAAAAAATAATTAGAGAGGTCTGTGTCTCGCTCTGCCAAAACCGACGCCTGCAACGGCGGAGAGCCCTTTTGCCGATGACTGTTGGTGACGCTCTGTTCGGGAACTGCCGAACACTCAGCAAGCACAGCACTTCGCCCCGCTAGGCCAAGGTTCAATAACATTGCTTTGTGCACTCAGTTGAAAGAAAACTGTCACGTTATGCACATCAAGATGATGCGCCTCGAAAGAAACACGTGCCAGTACCTTATGTACCCGGAATAAAAGGTGCAGATCGCCCACGTGCCAGCACAGCAGCTGACACACTCTCTGGTGAAGATAAAAGACAAACTTCCCACAAAAAAAAAAAAAAAAATCTCCAGGAGTAATATACAGTATCACTTGCGCAGAATGCGATCGTGTTTGTGTGGGCGACACCGGCAATTTCTAGCAAAAATTACAAGAGCCCCGTTACAATTGGAGGAAAAAGAACGTTTCGGCAAACGCACTGACCGGACACACTGAAACGACTAATCATCGAATGGATTGTGACAATGCAAGAATCGTCGACAAAGAAAAGAATTAGACTTCGCGACTTCATCCTGAATATTTGATTATCCAGACCTCCTCCCAACTCAGCTCACACTCAATCGCAACGACGGAAACTTTCCACACGTGTATGCACGGTGTTTACGTCACGTTTTGAAACTTACAGAAACGCATTTTCTCCTCGTCCGTTCTCATTGTGAACAGAGCCAAAACACATTTTTATTGCAAATTGAGGTCTGCTCATTGTGAGGTCTGGTGTCACAGTCCGATTCCGCCGCAATTCGGTCACGTTTTCAGCTAAGCGTCGAATTCAACACCATGAACGTTGCTCTCCAACGACTGCGGATTATGCTTCTTTTATTTACAGTAATCTTTAACTTATTGTTTATCTATAATTATTGTAGCACTAGGCACTATTTTTTCATGTCGCCCAGCGGAACATTCTCCCTCTTGGCACCGCGCTAATGCTCCCGCTTGACGCGTCAGCGGCATGCCGAAGCAATGCGGACGGCGGCTATGCGAGAGAATGGAAAGCTGGGCTTGCTTATTCTGATGCATAATTTGATGTTCAGCGCAGTGTGTCTCCGCTAATGTTCGTCTTGTTTCTAGTGCGTATACGTTTACTGAGGCTGTACGATCTTCGCCACCGCAGAAACATCGCCATGTTCGCGGTTCTTCACCGTGAAGATTTATAGAAGCACAATTTCCAGCGTAATCGCTAGTGCTCGCGGAAGTTCTAGAATTTACAGCGCTTTTGTCGTCGCGCACTCAATCTGATTGCACGAGGCTTGGTGGCAACACAAATAACAGATAGAATCAGCGATAACATTCCAGAAACCTTGAGCATTTGCTAGCAGGTGAAAGAGGGTCACCGGGAAAGATATATCTAAGCACTTGAAGGCCGGGCCCCGGTGGACACGTAGGGAATAAAGCATCGTTTTTTTCGTACGTGAGTCCTCAACCTACAAATGGCTGTTCAACTACCGGATCGCGGCAGACTCTCACTTATATATATATATATATATATATATATATATATATATATATATATATATATATATATATATATATATATATATATATATGTCTGTGTTTGCGTTTATTATTAGATAGTAATACCACCATAACGTTATGAATATAAGTGCATAAATCTCGCTGCTATATATGAAGAGATCAATGTCAGTGGTATCTTGCTTGCAGCCGTGGCTACTATAAGAAAGCAGGAAAGAAGCATGTGAATGATTATAAAAGCAAGAATAATCGTGGAATCGACTGACTCATCGATGCAGGCATGCCTTAATCGAATTAACAAACGAAAGTGCGAGATAAGAGGAGTCGGAAAGGTAGCGCAGCTTGTGCCGAATACTACAGACTGTAGCTACTTGGGGCATGCAAGAAGGAAGGAAGAGCACAGGCTGAAGCACCACTAAGCAAGGGTATGAATTCCAGCCGCCTGGTGGGCGGAAAGACAAACAGCAGCAAGTGATGATGACCTTGAGTTGAAGGAAAAACATTCCACGATGCGACGTGTAGCTTCGAGGGAAGAGAGCATCGCTGATGGATTGAAGCCGAGTAACTTTGATCAATTCTGTGACGCGGTATGATGCTCGAGGCACACACAAAGAAAAAAAAAAATGCAGGCAAGAAAAAAGCGGAGCAGCCCCAGAGCGATACACGCGAGGCCCAACTCTCCGCGGCCAGCACAACTTCCTCCTGCAATATTTATGTGCTTGCGTGCTGTTTCTCTGTTTAGCTTGTGAATACGGGAGTGCACAACGCACACCGACTGTTGCTCCCAGACGTATAGCACACTGTACCTCGCTCCGCTTGGCTATATTTCCTTGACGTGCCGTCCAGCTTATTTTGTTTTCTTTCTTTCTTGCATTACTTGATGACCGGAGTCCATGATAGCTCCGGTTTTCTGACTATCCCTTTCATCACTTTCGATTCATACATTTTTCAACGGGCTTCTTTGCGTTTAATATGTTTATCTTCGTTTGAGTGGTTCGCTATTTTTACCGCATACCTGTAAGTCGAAAGGCTACTGGATAATATCCACTACGTGTGGTGGCTATAATAGCCCTCCTGGTAAATAAATTGTATGCTTTTACGTGGCAAAACCGAGACATCATCAGGAGACACGCCGCAGTGGGAGGCTGCGGATTAATTTCGACCACGTGGAGTTTTTCAATGCGCAGCCATTGCACGGTACACGGGGCATTTTTTTTTCGCATTTCGTCCCAATTGAAATGCGGCAGCTGCGGCTGGGATTCGATCTCGCGACCTCGTGCTTATAGTAGCGCAGCGCCACAGCCGCTATGCCACCCCAACAGCGGCTAGCCCTCCTATTCTACAGAGTGCTGCCTAGCTGCACAGTTTCCCCGTGGATCGTATTTGTGCTATCGTTTTCAAACGGAAACATCTTGGGCTTTCAAAGTAAACATGAAACCATCCGCAGCAAGTGTAAAATTAAGAGCAAGGGCTGCAGTTAATTTCACGCTGCGCAATAAACGTCCTAAATTGTTCTCTTTTACATGTTTATGATCATAGCTTCACTCAACGACTACAGAATGGAGGTACTGCTCGTCTGAATTCAAGTACCATTTAGGGTTGACAGCTTCTGCTTGCCGTTTTAAAGTCGCAGTGCAAACATTTTATTGAGTGCTCAATAACGTGAAATGTAGGCACAATTTGTTCAAGTGCAACAAGCTAGATCACTTCTGGCAAGAAAGAAGAAAAAAATAACAAGAGAAAAATCGACAGACGAAATGCGTATTTTCATAAACGCCTTCTGCAGTGCGTAACGCTTCTAGTTAAGAAAGAGCTACAGCTTAACTGCGGCGGTATTCATAAACGCAGACTGCTACAAATGCAACAGCAAGCGTCGTTTGCACGCTCTTCCAAGCAGGCGGCTAAATCGCCTCAACAGCTGCTCATACAATGAAAACAATGGTCAATTCTTGTGTGGTAACCAGGTTCTAAATAGCGCAAAATATATAAGAAAATTAAGAGAGGCATATCACTCACATAGGAGGGCATGGACATTTCCTTTCTTTTCCGAAAATTACCCAACATCCACCGTTCTACATCCTCCGCGAGTAAAAAACTTGCTAGCAATAGATAGCATTTTGTGAAGCAATGACTATAATTTCTGGCATGTGTTTTTTTTATTGCGCGTTCTGTGATTTGTGCTTTGAACAAGGCTTTCAACGCCAAACGCCTTTTCTCGCCGACGCTCAAGTGGGCGCCTTGTCCCACTCTCCACTACGTTCTGCACTTTATTGGATAGGTCTAGTGGTTTGTGGGAACTTTAATTCCTGGCATAAGAAGTTCATTGCAGTGGCGCCTTCTGCCAAGCTGGCTATTGCGTGTGTAATATGACGATTAGCAACTTCATTAGAGAATAGTCTGGCGCATGTTTAGTACCTACAAGCTGCATTAATAATTCTTAAGCTGCTGGAAGGTTATTTAGAAGAGAAAAATAAATGCTGCCACTTGAATACGATGACCTGAAACAAGCATGCGTTACTTTCGTAACTATGTTAAGCTTCAATGTTTATTCTTTCGTTTAATGCCGTTGCAGGCTGCCAGTGCTTTCGCGTAGAAAAACATCAAGAAACCTCGCATGAGTTACCAGAAACATTATTTTTATTTATTCTATGGTAAAAAAATAATGCTTCATTAGTGTGCTTTTAAATAAATTTCGTTTGTGGCCTTCGGGCTCATTACGGTCTTCTTGTTAAGGGGAGGACTCAAAATGGGGGTTGATGGAGTCGACCGCCTTTCCCCTGACTTTTTACGTGCTCTTGCACCGCATTTAATAATAATAATAATAATAATAATAATAATAATAATAATAATAATAATAATAATAATAATAATAATAATAATAATAATAATAATAATAATAAACTAATTTCAGAGTAACTTGTGTATCCGATTTGCAGTAAGAAAGTATCAAACATATCATGCGGGTCTATACATTCATGTGTTTACCCCCCCCTCCCCTAGAACGGCATACTTAATGATTCTAACATTAAAAGAAAGAAAGAAAGAAAGAAAGAAAGAAAGGAAGAAATGCAGCGCTGGTGGTAAAAAAATAAATAATTAGAAACAGGTTGCTGCCGCCTTCTATTCCCCTCCGTGCTGACACATAAATACCGCCGCCCCCCCCCCCCCCCCCCCGGAACTGCTATAATCGCCATGACATTCACTTGAGTGCCGCCGTTTACATTATTGTATTTTCTAGAAAACATTGCACTACAGAAGACAGACACATGTGTCTCTGTTGTCTAGACCCTAGTAAGCTTGTGCGTTTGCGTGTACGTGTCGCTTAATTTTAGTATTGCGGACATTCCTATCTACCCTGCGTTTTATCTCGTTTTCACACAATCCACGTTAACGTCGCTTCCATTTGCGCTCACGGAACAATTGCTACTTTAGAGTCCACTTAAGAGGACGTGTACGAGAGTGCCCCTTCCTCCTCCGTCCGCCAAAATGCTTTCGGAATGCGCAGCCTCACATGCTGAGGAACACGCCGGCTACACAGGGCAGCAGCGCTCCGGGCGTTAAGTCTGCCTGAAGAGTTGCGCAGCTGTTGCTAGCGGCTTTTGTTTGGAGAAGTGCCGGAAAACACAACGTGCTCTTTTCTCACTTCCTCCCCACGTTGGCTCGGCTTTGCTCGCGGAACGCTGGGCGCTACAACGCAGGGGAGGCCCGCGAGCGCGTCGAGGCGGAGACGACGGAGGGAAGGGTCGGCGATCGCTTGGGAGCTGGGGAGGAGGTGATGAGCAGTTTAGGGGACTCGCTTCCGGTAGTAAACGGTTCGTTTTATGACACTGAAGCGAGCGCCTAGACTGGCCAAATTGGAGCGCCTAGGAGACTGCCGCCCCATCTCCACCTCCTCCGCCCCCGCCCCCCCCCCCCCTTTCCACCCCTTTCCCGCATGGCGTTCCTTTGTGCTCTAGCTTCTTCCGCCGCTGGAGCGAGACGAAAAGAGAAACTAAATTCGAGTGGTAAAGACCGGAGCCCACCGTCCCGCTGGAACCTCTCTGGCGCCTTCTTTTTAAAAAGGAATTGCTACGCTGACGGACCGGCTGAATTGCTAGCAGAGAAAAGGGGAAACGTGCTGACTTGCCCAAAGAAGGGACCAGCAGAATAATGGAGAAGAAAGTAAGCGACGTTACTAGGAAGGCGGGTATGATCATCCTATCACTGACGGTTTTGAAGAAAGCCGGAAAAAACATCTTCGAGGTTTCATTTTTATAACAACGGGACGTCTAGACCTGAAAAAAAAAAAGCTAATTCATGCAGTGCGTAGTAGAACTCATGTAGTACGCAGCATGAGGCGTGTATGTGTGCCTCTTTTTACTTCTGTATCCCTGGCATAATGCTGCTCTCCCATTCACTGCTTAGCGAGGCGGTCTTGGCATCTGCAAGAATGAAATGAAGTTTAACGCTCGTTGCAAGCGTAAACAAGGTTGGTTGATCATGTGGTGGTAAGACCCTACTGAGGAACGTGTAAACACCATAGAAATCAAGAAGGAGTGGGTACATGATTGGGTATGAATGTGTTATTGGGTACATGAGTGGGTATGATTGTGTGAAATGCAGAGAGCACTGCCCATTCGCGAAAATGATGAAACCGAAATAACAAAGAATAATTAACATCAAAGTAATGGGTCTATTTCTTCGTAGCGCAGTCAAGACACTAACGCACCATTCCTGCGTTTTTTCTGCGACGTCATTCCAATCAGACCATGTTTTGTAGCGGTTTGGTAGTCATTCTCTGCATGCTACATGTATTAGGCATATACTTATAGCAAGTCTATTAGCGATTCCGTTGACTGGTTGGTAGCCTCATCTTGTAACTCCGCTAGATAAGCTCTGGCTTCTGGAACAATAACCTAAAATGCCGCAGATTCTTTTTTACTGTTTTATGCTCTTACATTGCTTTGCAATGGCAACATATTAAGAAAATTCTACCGCTCCACACCAAGCTGAACTGAACAGACGGAACTATAAAGGGGTAATCGTCAATGCCCACTTCGTCGCCGTGTTTCCCCATTCATTTGCTTACAGGTGCCCGGCTTTGGGGCTCATTTGCTACATCTGGTAAGCTGCAGCGCTGCTTATCATCTAAGGTAGCGGGGCAATACGTAGAAGAGAGGGACGAGTGGTCACAACTCATGAGTGACGCAAACGGGGGTAATGTCAGAATGTTTGCGTTGTCCAGAGTATGGTTTTTGTAAAGCGTGCTTTTCTGCAGCATGACCAGTTGTGCGGAAAAGCCGCATAAAACACAAGCGCGAACAGGATTGTTCCAACAGCAACGCACATGCCAGAACACCAACGCGGGCCACTCAAACAAAAGCGGATAGACGTGTGTTTACAGAGTTAGAAGTATTTGGGCTGGAACAAGAAAAATTTGCAGTTCATTGCTGTACTCAGTAAATCAGTCCGAGTGGAGTAGCACAGAAGCACACACTGCAAGCTGAGTGCTGTTACAGCGCATTAATAATAAGGACGACTCGCGCAATGGCATCATAACCTGAACAGATATTTCGCACTTTACTCTGACATGTCGTTCGTGGAAGTGTACCGCCCGGAAATATAGCATAACGTTTTGGCTACTGTCTATGGGAGTACTTAATGCACGGAAATCACTGCGAGAGAGAGCTCGTGCCTTTTGCTACCAATGCATCGGATTTGCAAAGCCCCACAAATGCGCCTGTGTGTTTGATTAGTAATGACCATGGGAGCAACGGGGTTAACACCGTAGTGACATGCGGCGCACCTCAACTAAACCACAACCGTTCACCAACGTTCTCTTGAAAGTGCTCAGCAGGAATCGTGGCCACGACTTGCGGTAGCCCGTCCTTCGCCGTATCAACTGTTGATAACAGGCCGTTGTGTGCGACGCAGCTTAAACCCAGTTATTAGATGAAGCTGGTGCAAAGTCTTGTATTTACGACGCAAACAGATCGCGGCTCCCCATAGAATAGTTTACCCATTATATCTGTTCTGAGAATTCCTGTGTGTAGATTTCAGTGAGGAAGATGGCACTACTTGTGCCCACTATTCCTGTAATTTGTGTTTTAGCGCTAAAAGCACGAAATTCATAACACCAATCGAATCATCGTAGCTGCACTGCAATATTTTTATTTATTTCATGCTGCAGATCATGTTACAGATCCAAGCAGAACAAATACAGAAATGGATAACATTGGGTCAAAGGTAACAAAACAACAACAACAACAACAACAACAACAACAACAACAACAACAACAACAACAACAACAACAACAACAACAACAACAACAACAACAACAACAACAACAACAACAACAACAACAACAACAACAACAACAACAACAACACATGCCGCATCGCAATGCGTTGTCAGTTATTGTGTCGGCGAATTCCACTCTCTAATGCTATGCGGGAAAAAGAAAAATTTGAATGTGAGCAAAGTAAGGGGTTAGTGAACCGGGTTGATAGTGACGCGTGTGGCGTGTGGTTAGAAACGATACATAGGGTGCAGGATAAAGCGCCAATGTTTTATTTATTAGCAAGGGAAGAAATTCTCGATATATGTTTTTTCTTGTTTCCAGGAGTTGGATACTGTTATTTTTATTAGCTCAGACGGTGAATCGAACGGTAAAAATTTTGAATAAATAAAGCTTACGGCTTTCCTTTGAATTCTTTCAAGTTTTTAATATTCGTTATATTATATGGATCCCACACCACGCTTGCATACTCGAGTTTAGGGCTGATTAATGAATTACAAGCCAGTAGTTTACTCTGAGCGGGGCTTTCGAAAGTTTATTCCATGAA